>NW_008239785.1:657030-724947 GCF_000691975.1 Corvus brachyrhynchos | reverse complement strand
AGGCATCCTTTGACACTTGCCTTTTTCCATGTTCATTAGAGCACACTGTAGTCCCAGAAGGAAAGTTAAAGGAATAAAGTATGAAAGTCAAGTATTTTTCCAGGATCACTTTACTAGAAATTTTAGAGCTTCTGTGTGCTTCTAAAAAGGAAGATTATTGCTTTGCACATAAATGGAAAGGTTTTAAAAGTGATTTTCCTTTGAAATGTGACCTCAGAAGGATAACACCGTATTACATTCCAAAGGAACTTCAGAATCTGTTCTGTTGGCTTGAGTGACATTGCCAAGTTTCTTTTCCACTCGAGTTTGCAACATTAAGAAAGCTAAAGTAAAAAACCAGGCAGCCTTACAAGGCATGAAAAGAACTTCTAACTAATTTCTAGGTGCAGTGCAAACACTGCAATCTACCTCCAGGCTTAGAGAAGATGTTTCTAATTGTCATGGAGATGGATGTCCCAGCACAGCAGTATTGGTTCTTCCACACAGTTTGGGGTTGCTGCCTGGGTCATGGGAGCCTCTGTGCCACAGGAGTGCCTATTGAGGTAAAATTCAATCAGCACAAATCTCAGTGTTAATCACCCATGAAGATTTCAGACTGAAGCAGATTTACTGACTCGTCTCACCTTTGAATGTTATCCTGGAAAAAGCAAGCAGGGAAAGCATGTAAGAGAACTGCACTCCGAAATAAAAGGGTATGAAAGGTATTCAACTCCAAATTAATTGGATTGTTGTTCTACCATAAGAATATTGTCAGACAGCTTCATTTAACACCAATAAAAAACTTTCTCAAATGCCTACTGTGGGATGTAAAAATGAAGCCAATACACTCAGCAGTTGTGATTTTTTGCTTGCATCACTATGAGGCATTCTTATGGCAATGCCCACAGAAAAGCTCTGAAGCTCACATCCCCATACTGTGTGTTTCCAATGAAAAAATCAAGTTGTATCAAACACTTTAAAGTCTTGAATTAACCCTGAAATACTTTTAACAGTGCAAGCTGAGATATCAGATCAATACAGAACTGAGGGGAGAATTTTGACTGAGCTTTTAGAGTGACACTCACAGACTTCATCCTTGTGAGAACTCCCTCAGCACAAACAATCCCACACGCTGAAGCAAAAGGGAGCTTACAGGTGTCAAAGGGGAGAGTTTCGGTTATTCCCTCCAGGTTTCCGGTTCACCTAATTTGCCACATTTTTTGATGTTTCCAGAACAGATAACTGGGATTCCTGCCTCGAGGGATAAGGGAATGCCATTTTCCCATCCTTTACGAGCCAGTGCAGGTGCACCAGACAGGAGCTGTAGCAACGTGCAAAGGGTAATTAAAGAAAACGCCTGAAACGATCTAGAAGTTGTACAAACCACTACTCAGAGGTGATTCTCACAGCTATTTTCAGATTATGCATTATTACATACTTACAGCCACCAGCAAAACCTAGCAGGTATTATTACTCTGCATCACCCCAAATCAAGACTGCTTTTCCTACCCCTCTCAGAAAAGATTAGAGTAAGCAATTTGCAGTAGCCTTTAGTACCATTCCCAAGCCTGTATTCAGTTCACAAGATCTTCCTCAGCCAGAAGGTGGGACAAAATTCTTCTCACTGTACAAATTAGTTCCCATATCCTAACATTCTTTCTTGACCCTAAGTCTTGAAATACATTCTTTTCCCCATTTCTTTTGTTTCGTTGTCACAACTTTGTAAAAGAAATGTTAGATGTATTTCCACTTGAAGCGTTAATTTTTGAGGCTTGCATAATTTTCCTAAGATCTCACTTGCCGTGGCCCCTCAATGCTCATCAGTTATGGAGCCTGGGAGGAAGAAGAGGACCTAAAATCCTGTAGAAGTGAAATGAGGGTATTCATGCAAAGGGTGAGAATGAGTACGCCGTGTGTTCCTCAGCCCCAAGTAGTTATTACCAGACCATCCACCCAAGCAATGCAACAATGGAGCTCTGTTAAAAATGTGTGGTGACCCACTGACTGAATACAGGAGTCAAGAAACATCTGCTCTACTCCTATTTTGAAATGAAAGATAATGTGACAATAAAAGCAATATGATTTAATGTCTGAGCTCAGTCAAACCTCGCCATATTGCTGCACTGCCTTTCCCCTCCGTCCCCCAGTGAGGCCACATAAGTGAATCCACAGAGCAAAGACAGATGTACAAGTACTTGAGAAATGCAGAAATACAAGCCCAATATCCTGAACAGTACTGGAATTTTAGGCATCGATTGCCATCCACAGAAACACTATAGATCCATAAATCTGACCTCTCCTCTCTGTGCTGGCCCTGCACAGTGCTCAGGTAACGCCAAGCGGGAAGAGGAGCTGCCCAAGTGAACGGCCTCTTCCAGGGCCTTTTTATTGATGGCAGCACAAGAGAGTTCTGTGTGATAGGGCAACCTCACCTGATCGATAAAGCAGAGATGGAGGAACAGAGAACTTCATAATCGCAGTGAGAGCTGAAAAAACAGATCCCCTACAGCTAGTGCTGCATGCAGAATTCAAGGCCCTTACCATCCACAGGAAATTCAGAAATAAATCCTGTTTGAACCTTGGCCATACTGGTGAATAAACTGATTTCTTTTGCCGTTGTTGTTCTGTTGAACTTCATGTGAACTTATTAAATGCTGGACTATACTGAGTTATTACATTTACACTGTTAATAGGTTCTATTAATGTCCGAGTTCATCTTCAGGTCACGGGTCATTAGCTGAGGCATGGTTTGCATTGTGGCCTATTTTTCATGAAAGGCTTATTAAGAGAGACAGAGACTATCAATGTTAATGGCATTTACTTTTCAAGAATCTAATGAGGTCATTAGTTTCCATGTTTAATTGAAGTGCCAAATGCAAGCGTAGAAGATAAAAATGCAGTTGACCTCATCTTTATTTCAGCTCTACAGGAATATGTTACGCTATTCCTCTCCCCTGCCTATTTTTGGCCGTGTATGTTCTTGCAGGAAATGAAGGAGGCATTCCTGTGCTCACCACAGATACGAGACCCAGCCTCAGAGCACCTCTGCAACAGCCAAATGTGTGTTTCACACTAAGCGCCTGTTCCTCTTCGCTCAGATGACACTGGAAGCTTCCAGTGCCTGAAACCAGATGGTTTCAATAGATTATGGAATTCTGGTTATTCCTGCAGACCAATATCATACTTGTTCTGAGCACAGGGGATCCGAAATTACTGAAGCCTTGAAGGTGCACTTCACTTTTTCTGTGTAAAAGGGAATTGCCTGAATCTTGGACAGGAGGTACAAACCTTATTTTCCAAGTATATTAAATTTGTCTTGACTAAAAACTTGTAAACTGCTCCAAGGATTAGCTGCATGCCCCAACCACCTGTCTTCATGAGCAGCACTACCTAAAGACAAGTGCAATGTTTTACTGCTCACCTCACTCCCAGCTCACTTTCATCTCACAGTGAGGTATTGTTGTATACACAGTTCCTTTCTCTCCCCCTGGGCAAGAGAAAATCTATGAACTTTAAAATGTTTTTATTATACATCAGGCTTTGTTACTCCAGTACTTCTCACTCTAAAGCCAGCTCTGATATGGTCTCACATCAACATAACGTGGCTGTGCAGCACTGAGTACACACAGCCCTAGGATATGACACCAAACAAAGTGATTTAGATCCAAGAGATATGCTAGGTAGGATTTTTGTGTGTGAATTCCTAGCTGAAGAGAACTTTCTCAAAATCCAGCAGGTATCCACAGACTTTGGATGAAATGACAATGAGAATATGCATATTTCTGCATGCACCTAATGAAATCTAAATATAGGCACTGAACTACATGCAGATTCTGTCACGCACCCAAAACATTTAATAATGCAGACTGATGCCTCCAGGGTAAGGGAGAATGCACATAAGATTTAGTTTCCTGCTTCACAGATATTCTCAACTCTAGATATTTGTTCCAGAAGGATACTAATCATAGGAAATGACCTAAAGCACATGAATGTTTACAATTATACATACTAACTGGAAAAAAAAAGAACCAAATGTCACTTCCCAAGCAGTTTTACATATATTTTACAAAGTCTGAAAATGCAGTGAGGCTTCTTTCCCCCTGAATGGTTCTGAAAGACACCCACATAAACTGAAACCATCACAGGCTACGAGAGACTGTTGGCTTTGCTGAAAAGAATGAATGATGTACCTGTGTAAAAAATGTCCTGCTATGGTTTTTAAGACTGAAACTAGGCATAAAGTGTTTAAAAAAAATAACCAACTTTCCTACAAACACCATTTTGATCTCAGACAAGATATTAATTTGGCTGATGAGTTATTACTTCCAAATCCAGGTCTAGGCTAACTCAAAATTAGAAAATGACACAGGCCAATGGCAAAAAGCAAAACACGACAGAGAACTGCTCAATAAAACACACCATAAAGCAAAAGCCTTCTAGAAAAGCCAGAAGATGCATTAAATAAGGTGGAATGACCAAGAAGCAAATTAGGCAAGACCCAATTTAACTTATAAACTTAAACCTTTGTGAGTCCATTAATCTCTTTTTGCTCAACGCGCACCTCGGTCTCCAGACACAAACACTGGGCAACCCTTCACAACCTGGGCAACAAACAAGGGAATGAGGCCGGACAAAGAGCTGTTGCACAACCTCGTGTTTGGAAAGTCACACCAAATATCATCCCCAGCAGCACCAGCAGGAAGCCAAGAGGAAGAGCAGCTCGCCTGATTTCTTAGAATGAGACAAGAAAGGCGCCAATTTGGACATCCACCCTGCACATCTGAAACAGCTCACAGCATTTCCACATTCCCCCAGGATGCTGTAATTCAGGGTGCTTGTGCCACACAACCTTGGAGATCTGAATAAGCAACAGCTTGCAGTAAATTCAAAACAAATTAATTTCCAAGAATTAGATGCTTTCCCACAGATCGGAGCAAAAGGCTTCCAAGAGTTCTTAGCATCCCATAATGCGTGGCTGAAAAGTTGGTCACTAACTGCCAAAAGGATCACACAGTAAAAGAGGGGGAAAAAAAAAAAAATCCTTACATTTAAACATGAATAAAAAGGAAAATAATATATTTCGTGCTTGTTTACAAAATCAAAATCAGATGTACTATTTGCTTGAATGACCTTTTCATAGCTAAATGATTTTGTATAGATATGCACATACATATGTATTTATAAAGATTTGTAGTGACATTAACCATAGGTGTACTATTTATGGGACTTATTTATTTTACACTATATACACTATATACATTATATATGCAATAATACAGGGATGGACAACTAAAATGTACACAGGGATATTCAGATTTACTGGTCAGTTCTACAAAGCCATAAAAACAGGACTGTCTGAAAAATGTACTTACATCATTAATGAGTAAGAAAACAGTTTATTTCATTACCACTGTGATTCTGGCATGGGATTCCTAAAGGACAGTAAAACCCATATAATTTTTTTTTCATGTCAATGCCTAAAAGAAAGGAACAACTTTGGCTCAGCTTGCAGCATGTAGAGGAATCAGCAATTCAACACCTCCTTTAGGGGCTGAGCAGTCCTGGAAAGGCAGCAGGCAACAAAGGCACCTTACAAGGAAGCACCTGAGATAATTACTCCTAAACATCCTCAGGGATTTTTCAAACCTCATTATCTGATTTAGATGGTTTAGACCCTTTAAAATAAGAAAATAATATATGTAAAGGGAGCACATTATCAGATTAAAGGTTTGGTTTTGGTCTGGTTGGTTTTTTTTTCAAAAGACCATTTTTGTTGGTATTACAAGTTTCTGTTTACTTTTTAAATATTGAGGCAGTTGGTTTTGAAATTAAGCCTTAACATTTTAAAAATATTTTTTACATTATGGTTCATATGGCAAAAACCATGAGAATGAAACCCTTGCATGTTACATATTAAAAGTCCTAATTAAATACCCCAATACAATTTCACCATCTTTGCTGCCTATGCTCCAAGATAAACCCAACTTTTAAATTCTCCTAGAAACCACAGCTTACTCTAGGACGGAGTGAGTCGCAGCCTGGGGATGGTACCGGTAGAGCAGGAGGCAGTGGTTCACACGAAACACTTCACCACCCTTCTGGAGGTGTTCATAAAAAAACAACAGATCTTCTGGGACACCCTGGAACAGAAAACAAGTTATTCCATCAGTATTCAGTTACGTCTGAAGTGATTTTACTTTTCTGCCAAATTAATATGGTTTAATAGAATTGTTATTCACAAATGCAACTTTTCTGTTGCCCAAGGAGGTTGTGGATTCCTCATCCCTGGAAGGGTCCAAGGCCAGGTTGGATGGGGCTTGGATAAACCTGGTTTAATAGAAGGTGTCCTGAAGGTGAAACAGGAAGATCTTTAAGTTCCCTTCCAACCCAAGTCCATCTCTGACTCTATAATATTATTTGTGTATGTCCCAATGAACTTATCTAATGGGTCATGAAATAAATGCAGCTAATGCTACTGAATGACCAGTGCTACTTAAAAATGAAGTGCAGCTGACTGCAAGGACAGAGATAGAAAAATCAACATCATCTCATTTTGACAGGGATCTCAAGCTTGGTGCAGGTGAATCCAAAAGGAAAAGAAACCCAGCTGCTAAACAGCCTGTGCAGCCTAAAGTTCCATGTAACCAAACGGCTCATACTGAAAAGGATCAGGGACTTCAGAAGAGGTTTGTTTCTGCTTTACTGGAATTCTCCTTCTTTCTCTGCTTGTCATATAAATACTGGTCTCTGCTTAGGAAAGGTGACTCGGGCCCCATAACAACAGACCTTAATAAAAACTGCAATAAAGGCAACCTCAGAATGAGGCAACATCTGAAAACAGAATTTTATTGTCTTGAAACTTCCTTCCATGGTACATTCATCCTAATGGGATTGCATCCAGTGCTGCTGAAAACACTACAGGATAAAACCTCCCTCAACTGTGGATCTAGCAGGATCTAGGAAAAATTAGAGATTTCACAATCACTTCAACATTTTCCACTTAAAAATCAGAGAATCTTCACGCAAGAGATACAGTGGCAGAAGAGCAATCACATGGCTCATAGCACCCAATTCTGTTTTGAGGCACATGAAAGCACAAACCCACATTTCAAGCCCTATACAGAAGGTAAAAAAGTAGCATTTATTTGTATTTTGCAAAGCTACAACTTCTTGAAATACTAGAACATCTCATTTTTTCATGTTTAAATACAGATATTTCTTCCCCCCAATACAGTGTTTTAAAGGTCACATGGTTTTACCAGACTAAAAAGCTCCCTTTTATAAAACCAGGTGGGTCAAAGAAAATATTGAAGTGTAGCAACAATAAAAAGCTGAAAGATAACATGACAAAATTGAGAAGGAAAAGAAGGTGAAGAGATTGAAATACATTTCTTTCTGTAGACAACATCACATACATGAATAAACCTCAGCCTCAATTTTAACACAGAAAAATAATAGGAGTAAAAGTTAAAAAAATGATATTGAATTTTTTCCCTATTACTACAGCTTCTGAGTTTCTTCCATAATTAAGAAAATGAGATTCTCTAATTAAAGTGCTGGACTGGCCCTCTAGTTACGAGAGCAATATGGTTCAGTGACTGTTTCTCATACCCACCAGGCTGAGTAGCCAGAGGGGTGTGGAAGAGAAACGAGAAAAAAAAAAAAATCTTTGAACCCTGGAAAACAATTCCAAAACACTCAGCTGAACATATGGATCTTGGGAGAAATCAGAGTCCACTCAGGCTCTGGAGCCTGCAGTTGCAGCCCTGGCTCTGTGATTCATGTGTGACACCGAATTGGGCCAATGCTCCCACACTCTGCAGGGAATGGACTCTGCTCCAGCTGCTCTCTGAGGGCAGCTCATCTGGAGCTATTGGCTGCCTTTGTAGACATTGCTGTGAACTCTGGTTTAAGAGCTGCAATGCAGAAGAAAACTTTTAGACAACCTCATACAATTTATGCTTTATGTGAAGCTACTTTAAAAGCCATAAAAGAAATCTAGGAGAAGCTGGAGCAGCAGCCAGCAACCACAGTCACCACGAACACAAGAAAAACACAAAATCAATTTCTTTCCATCTATCTTGTAGCCCTTTCTATATTTTTTTTCTCATTCTAGGCTTAAAGGGAAATACTGAGCCAGCAGCAAAGTTTAAACCTTTTTCTCTTTTCCGGTCACATACCAGACTGTGTCTCAGGGCACAAGTGCAGCACGTATCAGCTTGCTGCAGGAGTCAGATTTTAATTCAGATCTATGATTACATCACAGACATCTCAGCAATTCCTTTTCTTTTGGATAAGCATTTACGTTATTCAAGACAACCATTAATATGTATATTTAAGAAGAGTTACTGCAGAAGGAAATGGATCTTTCAAAACACTGTTTGGTTCCAAGTGCTCTTTTGCTTTCCTGTAACTGGCAGAAATACTCTGGAAGAAAGTGCACTCAGCCCTAGGAAGGAGCAGGTGCCTTGTACTGCTCAGCAGTGGCCTCTCACATTACAAAGGAGCAGCACTGCCATGCATTTTTCAGAGGAGGAAAGATGTTGACTGCGTTATGGATCCTGCAGGGATGGGACTTCCTACGGCTCTTGAGCGTGTAAGTTTGCTGCAATACAAGAGTTCCTTCCCAGTTGAGATCTATTATTGGATCCAGATGGCATTTGAAACACCAGGAATCTTTGTGAAACAACACAACTTTGAAAGAAAAAGCTGTTTAACCACTAAAGGGATATTTTAATGTATTTTTTTGAAAATTAATATCCATAGCTAAAAGTATCAGTTACCCAGCATTTCAGCAATAGGCTACCACATCAATAGCTTTCAGCAATAATAAATACAATTAAATTGCACAGTTTACATGTTACTGGACTACATGCAGAATTTTCCACATCACAGGCAAAACCCAACACCACATCCTCTGCTGCACTAAGGGATAAACTGATTACAGCTCCCAGAATAAAGCACAGCCTGCCCCTCCTCTGCTCTAAGCAGCCAAATGCAAAACCATCGTTCAGTTCAGCACATTCCTACTGAACAGGGGAAGGGTTTCTGTTGACCCAGTATTTGGGGCAGGTACTGCTTGCTGTGCTGAGGGTTGTACTGATGAGAGGACTGGTTTTTTATACACCATGGGGTGTCAAGCAGAATCCTAACTTGAGTTAAAGTAACTCCTTCTTCAGGGGCCAAACACAAAAATCTATGATCCTTGTCTTGCCATCCTCTCATCGCTCGCTGTTCTCACTCCTGGCAGCAAACTGTGCTCCAACTGCAGCAACCTCAACATTTTTCAAGGGGGTTCAAGCATCTCACAACAAGCAATTCTGGCTACAGTTCTTGCACCTCCACCATCAGTAAAGATGAGGAGCATCAGTAGGGACGACCAGCAATTTTTGGAGGAGTTTGAATGCAAGTGATGCCCTGTGTGATGCTGTAACCATTAACACCTGGTGAGATCATGCTGTAGCCCTGGGATGACCAACAGCACCTCAGGCTGACAGCAGTCCTTCCCTTTGGTCACTTGGACAGAAACCACCATGGGGCTGTAGAGGCACAAACACAATATAAAATCTGCCTTTTACTGCTAAATCAAATAGACAAGAGTGATTCTGCCACAGAACCAATCTGTCCCAACTTCCTCAGCCATCTCTATTCAGCCTTGTCTCAGTCACCTTTGACTCCCTGCCCTTTCCCAGCTCCCAGGCACTCTGGCAGATCCTTGTGAGCACAACCAGTGGAGATTTAGCCTGTGCAGAGAAATCTGACTGGTGAAAATGGGAGATCTAACATTGTTTCATGTATACATGCAGTTATAAAAAACAGTGATGATGAACAAGAGGAGAAGTACATCAATCCACACGGGAGAAAAGCCTTGAGGTTTGGAAAAGCTTGGCCCCTCCTTTGATCAGGAGAATCAAGCAAAACAGGGCTATGACTTAGTACACATTTTGTAAACCAGTCAGCACCATCGGGGTAACTGTTGGACAGAAAAAACCAAATTGCTTTAATTCATCAGAGGAGCCTAAAATTGGTGCATGGAAAGAATTAAATAGCTATTAACAGTTTTTCTACAGGATTATCCAAGATATTAAGTCTCTCTTTCTGCAGATCTGTCACTTCATTTCTTGGCTCTCATCCAAAGCATGCCTTTCCATCATTTTGCCTTGATTATAGGACCTGGAGCCCATCAGCATTTATTCCATTGTTTGGGAAATAACAGGTTAAAGGAAACTCCAAAAGGTTGTTTTCACCCCAATGTCTTGGCACAGAGAAATGCACTTAAACAAATATGATGGGGAAGTCAAATGGAAGGGAGGTGGTAAATTCTAAATGATATTTAATAACACACCAGCAGAAGATATAATTAGAAGTGTGTTATGGGGTGAATTTTCAAATAGCTTATAAACTGTAATTAACCAGTGGCTCCACCACTTTTTTTCTCCTTTTTAGATCTAATATTGATCTCTGTTCAGCCTTAAATATATCAAGCCAAAAACAAACAAAAAACCCCCAGTAGTGTCTGTGTTGTATCCTGATTTTCTCCAAAGCATCTTGATAAGCTGTTTGACAGTCTGACAATATTTTAATTCACGTGCCAAAAAACCAAATTCCTACTTAGCCTTTTACCTCTCAGGCATCATTACAACCCCTTGCCTTTCTGAAGGGAATGACATTTGTGTGCTCTGGCAGAGAAAGTGGAAAATTGCATCAGTGAGTGCCTAACAGCTACAGAGTTACCTCAGAGCTTTACAGCACGGGCTACAGTCTCCTGTGCTCAAAAGGATATTTTGACACCTCCTCAGTTCGGGTTTTTTGTGACCTTTTATCACAAAAATAGAATGAAACTGAGCTGCAGACACTTTGTTTGGAGGCACAGTTTGTATTCAGAAATGCCAGTGGTTTACAATGCGCTATTCCATCTGGGACTCATTAAGAATCATTTCCCCCTGTTTACACGTCGAGATTAGCTCCGAACTTAAAGGCTGTCACTCCATTTTCAGTTTTCATACACTTAAAAAGGAAGGATAAACACAGGGGTGACAGGAAATTCGGAGCCAAGTTGTGGCAAAATTCTAGAGAAAGAGACAAGTTTGGCATGTAACAGTTGTGATGGGGAGAGTAATTCTGCCTGGAGAGAGCCAAGACTCTGCAATTTTCCACACTTGCATGGAGTGGAGCCTGCAGGTTAGCAATGCTCATTTATACAGCTCTCCTTGCACTCAGCATTTCTGTCACACACATGAAGCAATAACTTTTCTTCACTAATATCAGACACCTCTACCCCTGCACATGACTGGGGAGTTCCCTACTCTTAACAGCTTCAAAATCTGCTTTTCTCATCATACCAGAACACAGACATTTTTTTCCTCAGCACAATTTTTTGTGATGCTTTTGGACACGGTTATTACTTTTTAACAATGGTGCTACTTATTAGGAGACACCAAAAACTCCAGCAGCAAACCCACTGATAGCAATGTCACACACTAAGTGTCAAGTGAGAATTCTGAAGGGTTTAGTGAAGTGCTGCTACATCTTTCTGTAAGGAAGTACTGCACTCTTTATCCAAAATTGCTGGATAACAGGAAGATTATTTTCTTTTAGTTTCCTAAAAAAGGTGAGTCAGAAACATGGTTCATGTGCCTCTTCTTCTAGCAGGGGGTACTATTTGAAATGTTACTTTCTAGGCTTGTGACCACTTCCATTGTATTATCTTAGTCTCAGAACACCACCAAAGCTTGCTAAAGCCTTTTCAGTACTCCTGCTTTAATTATCATTTATCACAGACTGCATAAATAACACCTCTACCATTTTAGTTAATTAATACATAAAACAGGCTCTTAGAGACCATTTATGAAGATACTATTTAGGATTTTGTTTGGACCTAAAAGGAATATGCAGATCTTGATCAGAAAGAACTTCATTAAAAAAAAAAAAAAAAATCTGAAAAAGATCTGTTTCACATAAAGCCTGGATGGCTGGAGAGAGACAAACATATCTACCTGGAATAAAAAAAGGATTACACCATAACATATCAATTTGTATTTTATCACTCCACCCATACTGTTACCATAAACATCAAATCACAATTTCTTCCATGGAAGAATTACCCTCCACTTTTCCTAAGCACTAAAATATGAAGAACAGGTGTTGGGATTTAATTTCAAATGAGAAATGCAGCTCTTTGGCAAGAAACAGTTTAGCAAATGGAGAAGGCCAAAACATGGAGATTTGTTGGCCTGTTCCTGTGTTTACTTCCAGCAATATGACACTTGCAAGTCTCATTAATAAACACTAACTCAAAAATGGAGATGGAAGTGATGAGATTAACACAGATCCTGGGTCAGCTCAGAACAGGGATGAGACCCTTAAGAGTATTCTCAGCTCTGCTGATACACAGAGAAAATCTTTCTTTGCCTCAAAGGAATTCTTTTCAAATGAAAATGAACAAGTTAAAGCAATGCTAAATACTTTGCAACACTAAATGCTGCAAGATTTAAGACTTGATTTTGTGTCCTTTAAACCCACAGAGGACAAAGGTTCGACTTCATTGCTTGTGTCCATTGCTTTGTTCAGATCTGTCCTTGTTTGTAGGGTATTTTTCTGTATCAGCCAGAGGCTGAGCTTGGACATGTTGGACACTTTACAACAGGGACAAACAATATGTTCAACTTATCACTGGTAATTCTTAAAACTAGAAGGACGTATCATGCATTGTGGCTAAAAAATCATCAGGATTAAGGTTGTCAGTGTATTACAGCTGAATAACCAGTGGCATAGTTCCTACACAATTATACAGAGACATCAAAACAGAAAAAAACCCAACTCATAAAAACAAAACAAAGAGAAAAAAAAAACCCAAAATGAAAAGCAAAAAAGCACAGAACAATAGTCTATTTAACTTAACCTCTTGAACTTTATTGTTAGGCTTGCTGTTCCATTGTTGATGCTGCTTTAATTTGCTTGCTTTCTTTTTGGAGCTTACTAACAACACTCAAGAAGTTGAGTCAAACATCCTTCAGAGAGTGAAAATACAATGATAAGAAATAATAATAAAAAAGAAATAAAGAGCATTTGTAGCAAATGTAGATTGTATTGGGAGCCAGGCACCATTCCCAGCTCTTCCACTCACCCACCATGTAATTAAGGGTAAATCCTTTCACTGCTCTAAACAATTCAGTTCTCTGCCTGCTGTCTCCTTATAATTTTTTGGCAGCCCAAAGAATAATATTTGTAAATCCTCATACATACACACGCATGTGTATGTCTGTGTGTATATATATACACTGCATGGCACGGAGAGGCTTCATTTAGAAGCTATAAAAATAATAAACATCATCATCATCATGTGTTGTAGTTTAAATAATAAAATAGGAAATAGCCTTAGAAGATTTTTTTAGAGTGCTAATAAATGAAAGCTTTCAAAAAAAAATTTATAACCACCCACTTTAGCCCTAAAATCTCACCAAAACCACTGGAAGCAAAACCCCTCAGAACCAAACCACACAAAATGGATCCAAATGTGTCTAAATTAGATCTATTTGTCAACATATTTTAACTACCACAATAAATACTACTAACACACATGCATGGATTTTATTCCATAAACATGCTGATGAGCTTACAGCAATCAAATTGAACTCATACAGGAAATTCATAGAGACAAAGAACATCTAACTGTCAGGGAAGGAACACTTCTGAGACCACAGGTATTTAATCTGTAACCTCTCAGTCCTGATCCTTGAGGAGAAGCTACTTAAAATCTTCCAGAGACAAAAACTAAGATTGACAAGAGAACACAAGACAAGAGGATAAATGAGTTTTAGTGGTAGTTACGGCTCTTCTTTCTTCATCTCAGGGATATAAATCTCCCCCCTTAGTGAATATACTTTTATCTCTCTGCCATCCTGCACCTTACTTCCCTCCCAATCTCTTTCAGCAACCTACTTCACCTTGCAGGGATAGTTCATAACAAAACTATGGGCTCACTTGTTTTTAGTTTTCTGATCTGCTGCATCTATTTCAGGGACCCCTTCCCCTAGTGTTCCTTAATAACAGGTGCAGGGCTAAACAAAGGGATGCTTCCTGGACTACACATCATCTGCACCACTCACCTTTCCACCCTCATCAAATCTTCCCACGTGAAAAAACCATTCTCGAGAACAGAACCAGGTTGGCATGATCACAGTAGGCCCATGGGAGGTAAACACCTAGGAAAGAGGTAAAAAAAGCCAGTCAGCTAACAGAATATCCAACCCAGCAGCTGGTGAGGAACAAAGCAGACCTTACACGTTCACCTGAAATTATGCCTATGCACAACCTTCAGCAATTTCAAGCACTGAGGAAAGCAAGGGCACTGAGAAAATGTGGCATGTGCTCAGTGTCGAAAGCACACTGTGCCAGAAACTCCCAGGTGCCACAGCCCAAAAGGTGAGTCTGGTTCCTGCTTCATATTCCATGACCTTCTCTTCTATCCCAAGCTGCAACACGTGCAGAGTTCTTAAAACACTTCTCCAGATTTAGAGTATCATACTGGAGTTGGCACTTTATCAATAATGGTGATGTTGATATTGGAGTGAATGAATCGAGAAGAATCGTGGGAAATTCTTAAACTGAACCCTACAATTGTTGAGCATTGATTTTTTTTCCATTTTATATTCCTTATACATATATTAAGCAGGAACTTTCGCTGATCTTTTATTTCTGCCAAAGACACTTAAACCCTAATCAAGCTTGGACAAGTAAAATGCAGTTTGTTTTAAACATTACCTGAGTACTATGGATTTGCTACCCAAGGGTACCTGTGATTAAAGGTTGTTGGAAAGGAAGAGCTTTAAGGAGAGAAAAGGGAGTAACTATTAATTTCATCCTCTTCACCTGTGACAGCCAAGAACCATACAAATGGGTCTTTGAAGCTTTAAACAAACTTCTTGTAAATACAACAGTGAAATAAGCCAGAATGTGAATTACAGAAGGTAAACTGGTTCTTTCTTTTAGCACAAGATGAAGTATCCAGGCAAAGAAGAGACCAAACTTGTCAAACACAGTGTGCAAAGTGAAGGCAGAAGCTTGTGCCTGCTTCCAACAGTGACACAAAAACTATGGAGCACACCCCGGGTTCTGAAGGCAGAAGAAACCAACCTCACAATTACTGTCAGTCAAACACCAGTGACAATGTTGATCCTGCAAGCTGACAATTTCATAGCATGCTACAGTGGTAATATTAATATTCCTGCATAGCTGAAGTTCTTAAACTAAGAGCATGGGTGTACATTTGTCACATGCATCTCAGCACCTACGTTTTAAAGGTGCTCCTCTTGATGTCAGCCTGAGGGAGCTCCACAAACTCTTCTTATGTCTGGCAGCTTCCATTTCCACATATAAACATGGATTTAAACCCACATACAGACACTTAAATCAATTGTCCAAATGAATCAGATTAGAAATCGAATCCAAATTCAACAGATGAGCTACTCCCACTTTTCTTATGGGCATCTGCCCAAACACAGGCATCCACTTCAGGGTGAAGCACGTGGCATGCTGACTCCAGGAACACAGTGACAGAACCTCACTGTCCCTAAAGGGATCCTAGGGTGACTCATTTTCATACAGACACTTCGATTCTAGGCAGTCATATTTAGTCAGAACAATCCTATCACCTAATGGCTATGGCTTAACACATCAGCAGGTTGCCCAGAGCTGAAATACTCTAGTTCAGAGGTGCTAAATGTAAAAAAACTCCCCCCAAGAGTCAGTGGGAGCTGAAAGAGTCAAAACAATCCCAGAAAACCAGAGCAGACGTGATTACTCAGTACATGGTTATTAGCTCCACGTTAATTACAGGGGCAATTGAGTATGGCCTGAACCAAACAATGACCAAACAGTAATCCCAAAAGAAAACAGCAGTAGGGAGAAAAGCCAGGCCAGAGGGCATTGCATTGAATCTCATTTCTGAATGAAACAAGAACTTCAAAAGCAAGTCTTGAGCCCGTTGGCACTTGTGAAATGTGTTTGGAGAGGCCAGAATGCCATTTCCTCAGTGCTGTCAGGTCCATCAGAGAACAGAAATGCACTTCACCTTAGAGATGGAGCTCAATGCAAGCAGCCGTGCTCACGTGCAAAAAGCATCCCTCCCAAACATCCCAGATAATGGGTGCTCCACTGACACAGATACTTCAGGGAAACCAGACAGAACAGATTTGAAAAACTTGAGAAAACCCATCCAAAAGCCACTTATGTTAACCCAGATGATGATGATTTCATAGCAGACCATCACACACTGCATACACCGATGTCTGTCCTAAATCCAGCAGTGTTGTATGGCTCCCTGCCCATCTCAGCAGAGATACCAGAGGAGAATCACACAGGCAAAACAGGGACTGATGATGCCACACATGATTTTAGGATCTTATCCTTAAACCTACACAGCACAGCAGCTGAGAGTCAGTGAATTGGCAAATAACTTTTTCTACAGGGATACTTACAGTGCAACATCAAAACTATATTTAGGAAATTCATTTGTGCTGCTGTCACAAATTCACACTACCTTGTTCCTTGCTATGTAACAATAACTTCTGTGAAGCTGAAGTTCTCTTTTTTTGTTGTTGTTGATGTTGTTAGCTTAGTCTTCAGCTGAATCTCCTGATCCAACAAACCACAAACCAGCAGTGCTACCACAAAGGAGGATGTAGGAGAACAGGGCACCAAGCAGAGAGAACAAGAACCTTCTTTTCAGCAGCAGCAGCGATAATCCAGAAATAATCTTCAACCTGATAAAACTGCTAGAAGTCTACATTTACACCACATCTACATTAGCTGAAGAGCTCTCCCACTCATCCTGCCTTTGGCTACACACCCCAGTCACAGCACTGGCACTCACCTGACCCCAGGATGGATCAGAGCACTACATCACTAAAAAGCCATTATTTCCCTTGTTTTTAGTTTTCTACAGCTTTAGTTCTCTGAATCAGTTCACTGTGGGGTCAGAGCAGCAATACCACTGACACACTGGAGAGGGAAGGAACAAGCTTTGGAGAGGAAAACAAGCCCTCCCTTTTTGGTCACTGCCCACAGTTAATCAGTCCAGCTGTAACATAAAACTGCATCCTCTGAATACCCACTCTGATGGGAGGAGAACTGGCCAGGAAAAACACTACCTCCTAACAACTGTTCTGAAACACTGCAGCATCTGCCAAACTTCGGAAAACCACCTTCCAGAGCTATTGAAATTTTATCTTCAAGAGAAAAAGAAAATAATCTCAACCTTCTTCACTTTGGAAATTCTATATTTCACCTTGGTTTAGTCTGATGGGAAAGTTTCCTCTGTATTTCTTTTTTGCCTATTCTTGTCAAAAACTCTTGCCAAGGTGTTAAAAAATGGTCAAATTGCCTTATTCTGTGATAAAAACTGCAACTTCTCACTTTGTGAGACTGACACTCTAGATTTTATCCATAAATCTTTTAGATTGCATGGACTGGAACGAGAGAAACAAAGAGGACACGCTAGTCTTAACTTGAAAATCAATCAGAAGCAGAATGTGAATGATGGTGCCATGAACTGCTATGTTTAGTTTTCTTGGAAATATTCTCCAACTGTGCTTAACAAATGTCTTGTGTCACCTTGGAACATCAGTGGGTTTTCAGACCTCCTTGAGGAATTAATTCAGTATATTGGAGAGCAGGTTGGACCTGTGAACGTTTCCCACACAGCTGGATTGAAAGATTAATGCTTATTAATAATACTTGTTATTAATTACAGTACACTGTATGCTGTAAAAATGATCTAAATATATGAATATGGTTGCATGAAACCAACTTGTTAAAAACCTGTTACAGAGGTGTAGCTGAGGTATAAATCTGTTCAGCTTCAGAATTCCTGAAGAACAGTGTTGTCATAACCTAACTGGAATCCATCTTCAGATGATGGGCACAAACTCCTATTTCAGCATCTTATTTACTAAACTATTTAGAACTTTTATCACTCTCTGGGTTTATTCCAAGGATCAAGTCACAAGTAATTGAAACTGGTTTGTTCTTGTTCACTGTTTGGCTATCGAATTACAGCCAACTGTTACACAGATTCTCTGAAAATAAATCCAAAGAACACAAAGAGTTGATAAAGTGACTTTCATTGTTGCATTTCAGAGCTGTCAACAGCACATGGAACTCTGGTTCCCACTGATGCTCACTGCTGATCATGTCAGCATTCGGTGCAAAATTTCGGTTCCAATACAGGGAAAGGCTTTTTGTGTGTTTACAGTAACATCTCAAGGAAAGTTCTACTTGCTGAAGCAGCAAATCAAAGTCTAACAGCAGCGTGACAAAAGCAGACATGCAGATGGTGAAACAACCTCATCACATCAGATATCATCATGCCACGCAGGACACAGAGGGGAAATCGAGCAGTTCACAAGAGCAACAGATTTAATCACAGGCCCAGACTGCTTTCCAAAGCAATGAGCTAATTCCCCAAAATCCACTACATGTTTAATTCTACTTATGCTACAGCATTTTTCAAAATTATATCCACACAAATCAAGGATTAGAACCAATCTCCTCTGTTGAGATAAATGAAGCTTCCTAATATCCAGGGACAGACATCGACATGCTAGAGGGTGGAAAAGAAAACAAATCCCATGGTGGAGGGCCACAGTGATTTTGTGAGCTGGAGGCAGACTAAAGGACATCCTTTAAACAACAACTTTGAATCCTTTAAACATCCTTTAAACAATCCTGACCTTGAAACAATGCTGAGTTAAGATACCTGTGCATTAATTCAGCAGCGAATTATTAATTAATTTTAACCAGGACCTTGTCACTGAAGTGTACCAGGTTTTCATCCAGAATCAGGTGTGTGTGTGTGTTAGTGTGAGGGAGAGGTACAGAACGCAGGGAAGAGAAAACAAGACTCTTCCTACTTCAAAAAAGTATTGGGCAAATAAGATTTTTCAAAAGAAAATAACTACAACAAGCTTCGTTAAGCTTTTAGGGACCTAAACAGCCAGCGTGGTATGGATTCCATGCAGATAGTTTATATTGTACTGAACTGCTGCACCCCTTCCTAGGCCTGCACAAATAACTGCCTGTGTCACCTCATCACTGCAAGCTTCGAGAGCAGCTGAAAATCCTTCTGGAAAGAAGCTAGAATCTGGCACAGCAAAAAGTAGATTACAGAAATAAACCATACCTTGCCTCTCTGTGCAGAAAAGCTGGTATATCCACAGCAATTCTGGGGCAGCCTGACTGAAAATCAGTGGTATTTAACCTTCACAATCCCACACTCTACAAGGAACAAAACTAATGAAAAAGAGTACAAGAGTCTGAGAACTGCTAATGCCAGTGAAAGCAGAGAGCATTCAGCACCTCTGAGAAGGTATTCCTGCTCCTGGAAAATTTATGACCTACAGCTCCCTGTGATTTCCTCTGGATTTGAAGCCTGAATGAAGGCTGGAATGTTTCACAGTTTGCAGGAAACACAGGATCTGCAAGAACAGAGCCAGTGAGAGGAGCTGTGAGATGATGTTTGTTAATGCAAAAAGGGGACAGTAGTGGGGAGAAAAGCTGAATTTGGCTGAACTGCTGTAACAACCTCCCTGGCTCCTCACAGTTTATTGCACTGCTGGTGCTTTTCACCAGGCCATTCACTTTCAGAAAAATACAACAGTCCTCTTTATAGCTATGTGACCATTACACCAAAACATCAAATTTTTACATATAGTATTCCCTATGTTAAATAAAATTTTCATACCAAGTCTCTGCAGTGAAACCGCCAGCTGGAATGAATAAGAGGGTGTGTATCAGCAGGGCATCACCTCCTCCTGACATCTCTGGCTACAGCAGAGCCCCCCAAAAACGAAATGCTGGGTAAAGACTGCCTATAGCAGCTACTCTTTACCTACGTTTTTAGATTGTCTTAAAACTTGCTGCTGAAAGCAAAACTGTTTACAAACTTGCTACAAGTAAATGTATTAACTTTGGGTTTCTAGTCCAGCACCTAGGGATTGAATTGGGCTGTGGCTTCGCTTTTTGTGAGCCAGCTCCTGCCAGCCCCATTGTGTGGGATAATTGAGAGCTGACCATACTCTGAATATCTCTGTTTTGTAGCTGAATGCCCACGGGCAAGCACCATTCTTCTTGTCATTTTTAGAGCTTTTCCCTACTAATGACGATGAATTAAGCTACTGCTGAAGCCAAAACAATAGCTGCATGCAAAGGAAACAGCCTGTATGATTTTAGCATGTCTTACATCTCTTTTTCTTGGGTCTGTAGGCTACTAAAAGTGGTCTTTGCAACACCCTTGCCTTAACAAGTCTCTCTAATTCTTGGAGAGTTTCCAGTATTTGAAGAGTCAAGTATTTACAATGGAAGACTTATTCCACCCAGTGAAATAAGGCATTCTGCACCAAGAGGTTGTCTTCTTGGCTTGCTGTTTGTGCTGAGGCTTTACTACAAAAGAAAGAAAACAATCTGCTTAAAGTCATATTGGCAGGTCCTAAATTGTGATTAGAACAAACAAGAAATCTGCTAAGAAACAACGCTGACCAATGCTGATGTAAAATAAGCCATTAAATTTACCTTTCCACTTGACTTGTGGACACGCCATTTAGAATTTTCACAAGATGAAGACTGAATTGTTCTTCCATATTTGTGACTTATTAGATAGTATTTAACAGATGACAATATAGACAACAGAAGTATCTCCCTACATGGTGTGCAGCCAAAAAATAAAACTATTCTGCCTCTTGAAGTGCATTCTGCTATGCCCACAATTAACAAATTTCCCTAAAATGTGCTAGCAAAGAGGAAAACAAATTCCCATAAAAAGCAACACAAGAAACTTCTCTACATACCCGCTCCCAAAATTAATGTTCAGCTGAAATGTGAGTAAACCTCCTGGCAAATCTCAGCTTCAGCAAATTTTAAAATGCAGGTATTTGGAGAGAGAAACATGAAATACTTTTGAGTGTTCAGGATTATCCGAGAGCGTAACGTATCCTTCATGCTAATGCTCACTGTGTCTCTTTTTCAAATAAAAGCTCCTGCTATAAAAGTTTTATGCAGCTTGGAAGGGGGGGACACATGACCTTCACTTAAATGAAAGAAATACAAGCACCTTATAAACAAGCATCAAACTGTAGGGAAGGAGATCACTTTTGAATTTGAGACGTTCAGCTGTGTGCTAATGTACATGCAAAAGACCCACAGGAGAAATATTAAATATTCATGCAAACTTGCTGTATTTATTCCAATACAAATTATATTTCTTCTGTGGTTTTTTTTTTTTCTCTCCCCTATAGACTTTTACCCTTTAGAGAAGGCAAAAAGAGAAAACTTAGATCAGATCTTAAACAACGGATTCTGATTATCTGATTAACAGCTGCGAGAGCAGAATGTTTTCTTTAGGAAATCAAAGCAAACTTTACCCTAAATCTCTCCCTCATGTCTTCCATCATATCACAAGTCTTTGGGGAGTATCAAAGCACCAAATGCATTCCAGTGCCTTGAGAGTGTTTGAGTTGAGTTCTGTAACACTTCAAAACTGTGAATGGGAGAACAAGAAAAAGACAGAAAATAAAAAGGTATTTTAGAAAAATAAATGTCACTGCTAGTGCAGAAATAGTAACAGCAGATTTTACAGGGGGGAAATTTAAGATCTCAGGCTTTTAGCCTTCTGCACACTGTCTCTAATCTTTTACCCCACAATCACTTTCTCATAATGAAATATAGACGTACTGAGAATAAAAAAACCCCAGTACCTCAGCAACAGTTTTTACACACACATACATCTCTGATAATGAAAGGGACCCAATACATGTCCAGAACCCACTGATCTCTCACAAGAGTTTGTTTTTCAACAGTGCAGAAGACAAACCTGGAAAGACCTCAACCAACCCTGAGCATTTGCAGAGATAAAAATAAAGTGCCCATCAATCTGTAAAAGTCTGAGACAAACCAGAGCTGAGAACACTACAAAGCTTTCCCCTCCTCTCTGCATTCTCCTGTTTCAGCCTCCCTAATAATTTGTTGATGGGTTTATATGTGGGACTGGATTTTGTTTGATTTCCCCTGCTTCCCAGCCAGAAACATGACCAACATTTCCTTTAATTTGTGACTGACTCGAACCTCCAAACTCTCTCCGCATGGGCAGCTTGAAGTCACACTGAACCTCTGAGTCTGGGCCCTGGGTGTGCATCACTCCTGACATTCACTCCTGCAGAAAATTCTGCCTGAACGTGGCATTCCCTGTCCCTGCTTTGAAGTAGTTACTGCTCAGTCAGTCATTCAATCTATCCAGCATGTTAAAATATATTTAAAGAATTCAGGGATAAGAAAGAAGGTAATTAATAGCTTCAGATCTTCCAAGCAGAGGCTGGTGTGAGTGATCAGGGCGTCCACACTCCAGCTGGGACAACATAAAATCAACAATAACGAGGATTAGAGCCCAGGTTCGCCCCGAGTTGGAGCTAAAATGCAAGCAGCCATCTCTGCCAGGGAGAACTTCTGCCATGGGGCAACTGAACCCCTGCAAGGTCTCTGCCACCATCTCTGATGAATACACAGGAGCTCCAGAGGGCTTCTAAAGTCACTAGTCCAGGTAGCCACCTTTGAAGGGTGCACACCTCATGCAGCCATACATTCCTATAATCAGACTGTTATCATTATCCTCAAACCGATGAAATTATTTTCTCTAACAAGATCAAATTCAACTTTTAAGAATTCATCTCTAAAAAGCTGTTTCAGCCAATATGAATCTGATCATAAGCAAAGTGCAGCTAAAATGTTCAAAGAATTAAGAGGAACCCAACTGTGCTACACATACGAAGATGATTTTGTACATTCTTTTTTAATATCTCCTTCTTATCCTGCAGAAATATTTACACCAAAAAGACAGTAGATATTTACTACATGGCCCTCAGCATCTACCACCAATAAATAGTATGGGCATCTGCATTAAAGGGTCTTGCTATAATATAAAAAAAAAACATATTAGTAACTATCTAAAGGAAACCAACTGAATCAGAGAAGAAAATGTTGGTTTTCCATTTGCCAAGAAACTGAAAATCAGCAGAGGAAGCAGATGCTAGAACTGTACTTAATGTAATTAAAAATTTGAAAACACAACAGCACTTTTGGCTGTAGTGAAACATGGTTGTAGCACCAGCTGGGAAGGATCTACTAAGCAGCTCTTGTGATTTATATCTTTGAGAGCTTCATGGGTCACTCAACATAAACACCCTTGTTTGTCTCACACATCCTGCTAAAAATGATTAAGATTTAAATGAGGTTTCAGGTCTTTGAACTACAAATTCTGAGAAAAGGTAGTGTAACACAAAAAAAGCACAATAACATCTTGGAACTACTGTGGTTAAAAATATTTAATGATAATTATTTCCCTGTCATTCCTTCACAGAATTTAGCTAAAAGTTTAGATAATTTCCCCCAAATTCTCCAGAATTAGTAACAAGAACTTTGCGTGTGGTACTTGTAAAAAAAAAAAAAAAAGAAAAAAAAGATAAACTACAGCAATCCACAGGAACTTAGAGCACAGCTGTGTCTATGGTTTTTCCTAATAATCACTGATGGTGAAGGTTGATCCAATCTTTCCTATAGCAAGGGAAGACACCAGTTTGGACATTCCTAGTGGGAACAGCAAAACTCTGCTGGCATGGATGGAGTGTTCAGTGTTACCAACTGAGCAAACCAGTCATGGTGACAAACAACTACAGCTTTGGAACTCAAGTACAGTGGCAGCATAACAAAAGATCAGAAAGAGTGAAATCAGATTTCCCTGTAAGGCTTTACTCCAACTTAGCTTTGTATTAAGTAAAATCAATATTTCAACAATACTTATTCCTATTTCTTATAAGATATGTACTATAACCTCTTTTTGGAAATGGGGATCTCTGCCCTTTTCTTCACAAGCTGATCCTACCTAAAAACAAATCACAGAACCAGCAGGATCCACCTATGGCAGTAATGGAGTCCAAGTTCCAAAGTCAGCAAAACCTCAGAAATAATCTTTTAAATCCTGATTCAGGAAACCATTCCTTCAGTAGCATGTACACAGGGAAGCTCCAAATGTTTAAATACTTAGCCAGGTTGAGACATTTATGAGCAGCAATTGTTCATAATGTGTTCATGCACGTGTGTTATTCTGCCCCAGAAAAATTGTTTTGAGATTGGAAAGAGGAAAAAGCAGCTTATTAAAGAGAAAATGGATCTTGAAAAACAGGCTAATTCATCTATAAAAGATGAAGGCTATTATTTATGTTATGTTGTTTATTTATGTTGTGAAGGTTACATCATCCCCACTAGCATCAAGTCACCTCTTCTAATTTGAATTCAGGAAAAGAGCAGCAAGCTGTGATCTCCCAAAATTGGCTGAAGCATTTTAGCCACACAGCCAATTTCATGATAATAAACATCATCTTCCCCTTAAAAAAAAAACCCCAAAAAAACCAAACCCAAAAAACAACTTCAAATACTGCCAAAAGATGATAAAACTAAAGAGGTCTAGTACCTTCAAGACTTGTTATTCTGGCAAAATTCAGCTAACACTCTGTGAAAAGTGACACACGCTGGACCTCTGAAACTGGTCTGTGTCAGTGTAGGGCTGGTCACTGAGGAATCAGCCACAGAGAAGGAACTCCAGCAGCAGCTCTCTGGTCTCAAACCTCCAAACCCAGCAACATCATTCCTAAACAGAAAAAATACTGACTGGCAAGTCTTTCCTGCTAAGGCAAATGAAAAGGAGACATCACCTCTTTAAAGCTCATGGAACATGAAAAGTTGTCCTGTTCAGTCAAAATTTCAATTTGTTTTCCTACTTCATTGAAACGTGAGAAAACTTAATTCTAGGAAGATGTAGAGAATACGATGCTCTGTGTTACTGCTGCTATTTGTACTGTACAAGTGCCACAAGGGATGAGAAACAAACTACCCTCCAGGCTGAGAAAAACCTCCCTTTGACAGCAGACTGAGGGAAGAACACTTCCATAATCCATACACACACTTTGGGTGCTTCCCTGCACCAGGTGTGCCAAGATTTTAGCACTGCAGCAAGTGTGACACTTCAAGCACTTTAATGTGAATGGGGTTGTTTATAATATCCTCTTCCCTTCATTTCCAAGGGGAACTTCTCACATGTTTCATACTGTACCACGACGCTGTGTTTATACCAACTGCCACTTAGGAAAGACATAAACCAGGTTTATGTACAGTATCTGCAAAATGTAAAGTTAATAAATGTTACCAAGCAGCTGGACAGTGGTTTGAGTTCAAGTGGAAGATGTTTCTGTTTCCACTTACATCAGTGAAAATCTAGACTACCTTCGCTGACTTCAGTGGAATTCCTGCATCCAGTGCATAACTGGATGGGATATTTGTACTTCTGATCCATCTGATGTACCTACAAGATTCCCTGCAGGCAGGCAGAGGGTGTGGAAGGGGAGGAGGTGCTCAGGTCTGGTGCCACACCAAGCCACATCAGGGAGTCAGCACTGTTCATTCATCACTGGGATAAAACTCATTGTCATCAAACGTGCCAACATACCCAGAACAGAAGCACTTCTGCTGGAATGGCCTGTCCAAACCCCAAGTCTTTTGGACATCAAGACCATACTTGAAAGTTTTTAAGGGAGTATAAATATTTTAAAGCACAGCTGCAATTTAAAAACTCACAATTTTATACACACTGAGCAAAATAGAATAGACTGTTTCATCTGGAACAGACCTACAATGATCATCCAGTCCCACTGCCTGAGCACTTCAGGGCTGACTAAGTTAAAACATGGTACTGGGGGCACTGTCCAGATGTCTCTTCAACACTGCCAGACTCAGAGTATCAACCACCACTTTGGGAAGCCTGGTCAAAAAATAACAGACACTTTTATCACCACCAAAAGACAATTGGACAAGTTTTACTCAGCCTCATCATATTACTTTGGATATTTCTGTGACAGGCTGGGCTTATTCTCAATTTCCAAGCTGTAAAGTCTCCAACTTCCAAGCTTTCAGCCCAGATACATTTCTGCACATCCTTTCCCTTGGCTCTTGCCCTGCTAATTCCACTAGGCCAACCCACCCCACCCCTGATGTTCCCTGAGTGCCTGCTCCCACAGCAGTGGGATCATGGATGACACGGCAGTGGGCAGCAGTCTGCCTCTCACGTCACTCACAGTCAAATGCCTAAAAGAGGGAATGGAAAAAAAACAGATGTCCTTTGAAGGAAAGGGAAAGGAATATAACAAGATCATCAAGAAAACAAAAAAGAATAAAAGGAAAAAATGGAGAAGACTTGAAACTTCCTCTGCTGTCACAGCTGTTCTGGGCCTTGAATTCTGTTTAAATATTGTTCAGCCTAACAGTCAAACATTCAGAAGAACAAACTGCATCTGCTGGGCAACAACCATCATCCCTGGACTCTCTCACTTCTGCTGCACCACGAGAGCCATCATATCACCTCTTCACACAAACTGAAGTAAATAAATGAAAGGAAACTTCTAAGATCATTGTCATGATCTAAGTATTTTTGGCAGAAGTACACTAAGACAAGCTATAACACTATGGAATTAGTTAACAAAATTTTAGTTAAAATAAAAACATTTGTAGCTTAAGGTGTTGGTTTATCTTTGGAGATAGCTCTCATGATAATATTCTCTGTATCAGTGATTTAAACCAGCTTATTCAAGTTAATACCCACTTTGCTTTCTTCCCCAAACTCATGCTTTTGCTAATCATGGCACTTGATAGAAAGTACTCCAGCTTTGGTAGTAGTTTACAAAAAACGAATCTCAGGGTTCACTGCATTAAACTAAATATAAGTCAGAAGTGCTGTGAAAGCAGAATGGGTACCTAGAGACAAGTTTCTTTTACACTGCAGTGTTTTAGCAGATGTTACTGTTAGAGGGCACCAACTTTTAAATCTCAAAATGAAGTTTTTCAGTGATGAACACTGATACAAAAATTTGTTTTTCAAGCATATTTCATTCCTTCCCTTTATGAAAAAAGTCTGGGTCAATGTTCTTCTTGATTGAATCAAACAATGCATATTTTTGACAACCTTGATACTTCACTCATTTTCTCAGTCTTACTACCTGTTGTCACAATAGCCTTGTCATTCTATATTGTTCTAGACATAATTTCTTTTCTTACTGAGAGACTTACTATTGCTAAGACTAATGAGGTCAGTAATTGGTATTGTCCAATTCAACATCATTTCTCATTATCCAACTGCAAAACTCAAGATACCCTCAGCACTGCAGCTGCTTCACAAATCCGACCACGATTCTAAACATCAACATTTAAAAGAGAAAAAGAATTTAAAATCCAAATCCACTTCATATCAAAAAACATAATCTTGTCAGGAATGTCCTTCGTGTTCTAAATATTTCCATTTGGCCGAAATAAACCATTCCCTGGAAAAAAACAGGAAAGCAAGGCTTTCTAAAGCAGGAGAGGATGAAAACCTTTATGCTTTACTTTTGAAGCTATTCCTGAGGGTGCAGTTTCAAGATCAATCAAAACCAATCCCAAACCAAAACCAAAGTCTCAACCAATCCAGTTAACACTTCCCAGCTCCTGGATGAGCCCAGAGACTTACTATTGCTAAGACTAATGAGGTCAGTAATTGGTATTGTCCAATTCAACATCATTTCTCATTATCCAACTGCAAACTCAAGATACCCTCAGCACTGCAGCTGCTTCACAAATCCGACCACGATTCTAAACATCAACATTTAAAAGAGAAAAAGAATTTAAAATCCAAATCCACTTCATATCAAAAAACATAATCTTGTCAGGAATGTCCTTCGTGTTCTAAATATTTCCATTTGGCCGAAATAAACCATTCCCTGGAAAAAAACAGGAAAGCAAGGCTTTCTAAAGCAGGAGAGGATGAAAACCTTTATGCTTTACTTTTGAAGCTATTCCTGAGGGTGCAGTTTCAAGATCAATCAAAACCAATCCCAAACCAAAACCAAAGTCTCAACCAATCCAGTTAACACTTCCCAGCTCCTGGATGAGCCCTCAGACAGCAAACACACCCCACAGCTTTACAGGAATTGTGGAAATGTAGAAATGCATCCTCTGCTACTGTGTGGGCCTGTGCTGTGATTCATTTTCAACAGCTGGAGCAAAGCATTACTTTGCCATTTTTGCTGCCTTTCATAAACAAGAGGAATTGTCCTGAAAGACATTGGCCCGTGTCCCACAGCTCCAAGGCTGTGCAGCCCTTGTGCAGTGCTGACTCTGGTGCCCACCAAGCCACTCTCACCTCCCTCCTCAGCAGGATGGGGGAGAAAACAAGATGAAGAGCTCATGGGTCAAGATAAAGGCAGTTTAACTAAAAAAAAGCAATGGCTGAACAGGGAAGCAAATAAAAAAATAGAAAAAAGATGATTTATTCTCCATTTCCCAGCAGTTTGGCTGCTTCCTGGGGCCTCAGCACAGAGTGGCTGCCTTGGAAAACAAATGCCTTAAGAACCAATGCCCCCCTTTCCTTCCTCTGGCTTTTATCACTGAAGGTGACATCACACTGTAGGAACATCCCTGGAGTCAGCTGAGGTCGGCTGTCCTGGCCATGTCCCCTCCCAACCTCCTGCCCACCCCCAGGGCCGCAGGAATGTGGGATCCCTGCTCAGCCCTGGCCAAACCACTGCTGTGTTACCAAAACCAGCCCAGGTATCAGTGCAGAACGGCATTCTGTGAGGAAAGGTAACTCCAGCCCAGCCAGACCCAGCACACCTTGATTTGTACACGAAAAAACTTCTTAACCAAAGGGCAATACTCTGAGGCTGCTCTGGTTCTGAGTATTTGCAAATATTTGAAGTAGTTCTGTTAACAGCTAAGGTCAGTGAAGAAAAGCATGACTACATATTCTGTCCTCAGTTAAGGGGAGTAAAGAGCTTCCCCTTAAATTCAGCAAAAGACGCAACATCATGCTAAAAAACTCAGTTAAAGAACTCCGATGACAGATCACAAATTTCAATACTGTAGGGAGAAAATTCTTTACTTAAAAGAAAGGCTCTTGGAACTCATGGATGATTTATGACACCCTTGGGCACTTTTCTCTCTCGGTCTCAAAATTAAGAGAAATTGTTAACACAATCTTCTGATCAAAGAGCATCACTGGGTAACAGAATATAAATTTTTTTTTTTGTGTTTGAAAAGGTAAAACATCACTGTCCTCTGCGAAGAGAAGAAAAACAATCACAAGTAGGATTACAAAAGAAAAAGTCAAAGATAAAAGAAGCCTAAAATTCAGCTCTGCTGGATGTGCCCTCAGCCTCCTCTGCAGATGCCCCATACCAAAAATGCCCAGACACTGCTCAGGTGCAGGTGGCCACAATCTCCTCAAGATGATGATTGTCGTCGTTGACCTGTACCCAGCAAAACCAAACTGAATTCAAGTTTCAGTATGGAACAGATAACTGAAGCAAAATGAGGAGAGATAAGGAGGGAAATGGAGCAGGGGGGAAGGTGATGGAAATTAAAGCACCCTGTGAAAGGCCTCTGGGCAGGACCCAAAAACTGTAGATAAGACTGAAAAATCTGCAAGGCTGGGAACAGCAAGAAAATTGCTTAGCTTTGCTTCCTTTTATGCTTTATGGAGGAAAACCCCCAGATTTTGCATGGATAAAGAGACTAGACTATGACAAGAAATATCTGTTGCTTCCATCAGCTTGTCCCATCACAGCAACAGCTCAGGAGACCCCAAATTTTGCCCATCTCCACAACCCAAAGGAGGTGATGTTGTGTGCATGCCTAATACCTTTCAACATGTCCTAACACATCTCAGAACTCCACACTCAAGTCTAATTCACATGAAGTCATTTAAAAGAAAACAAAAGTAACATGATATACCAATTTATTTTATAAATGTCTGCACTTATAGACTAACACATGTGGATTTGTTTTAAATTTAATCTACACTGTTTTATTGATGAGTTTCCCTAAATCCATCCAAAATTAGGCTACATCAAATAGAAACCTGTAAATACATTTTCTCACTCTTTGCTGAGCTGTAGAGGCTATTAGAATATATCAAAAATCTCTTTCACGGATTTCATACAATACATGGAAGATGAAGAGAATAGTTTCAATCATTAATCAAAACTTACTTCTTGCCATTAACATTTACTTTTTTCTCTGAAAGTTTATGTGCCACAGAAAGCACAGATGAGTCAGGTTTCTATTTGTCTTTCCATAAACATTGCCTCTCAATGGAATCTGCTCCAAGGTTCAGGTTTAGCCTGGAATCCCACACTCCCCTGGTAGGAGGAACCGGGATCCTGGTCTGATATAAGGGTCACAGTAGCAGCTTAGGAAGAGATCCCAGGGGATGCACTTGCACAGAATATAGAGTTGGCATATACCAAAATAAATCCAACCAAACACAAAGCTTGTTCACAGTTCCGCCTCATTTCGTATTTGAATATAGACCACATGTTTGGGGATTAAGCTGGTGAACCCAATCTGTCTCTTCCAGGAAACAGCAATGAAACAACTGGGCTACAGAACTGTCAATTATTTCATGCAGACCAGCTGTGCACCAAGTTGTGCTCCAAACACAGACCTTAGAAGAACATCTTCTGTAACAAGAGCCTTAAATGCAGAACACATTCACCATGTAACTGAACCAGTGCTCCTTCCACAGGAAGAAGAATCCTACACATAAATACTGCAAAGAGGACACCCACAACAATATCCCTTCAAATATCCCTTTTTCCATTCAATACTCTATTTACTGGGAGTGTCCCTTTTACCATTTCTTATAGGAAAGAATCTAAGATGGGGAAATTGCACTTGTACTTGCTACATTGACTTTATTGCTGCCCAAATGATGTTTCACCAGACAGCAAGCAGACCTCTATGGAGAAAATAGCCTGCCAAATTCTAGAGTTACAGGTTGAAAACCAGACACGAGCCAAACGAGCAGCACAGGATCCATAAATCTCAGGCAACACTAAATTGAACTGAAGCTTATTTTTCCCTTTTGATCTCACTCAGCAGATTAACCAGGCTTTCCCAGTGATCAGTACCTAATACTTTGAAAAAAGACACACAGAAAAGCTGACAGTTTTTATAATTCATTTTCAATACTTATGCCTTTTTTCAAGTCTTTTCAAGAGCCAATCCTTGCACACGACTGCAGAGGCACACAGAAAAGATGGATAGTAAATTCTAATGGGGAAAAAGACCCCCACCACTTCTTGTCTCATATGTCTAAGAAAGTAAATGTTAATGTTATGAGTTATGTTAATGACTGATGTTAGTTATGTTTTGTAAAAAGCTTCTGGGCAGTAACAGCTGGAGTAGGAGCCACAGTCTTGTTTACGAGGGACAAACTTGTTAAATGAACTATTCAAAGAAGCCCATGAGGTCTCAGCTAGGAATCAGAATAGAGTGGGGGAAATAACCATCTGTACAATTCAGACAGTTTCAACAGCCTGAAAGCAAAATATGACTCACAAAGCTACTGAAAATGTGTCTTTTATGATTTCTGGATGTGCCTTCACGTCATTATTTGAAGAGTTTCCCTGTAAAACTTGCCCTGTGACAGCATCACAGGAGCAGGGCTCAGTTTCTCCAATCTCTCTAAAACTTGCACAAGAAAAGGCTCTTGCAGTGGAGAAACCATTTGGTCCTTCAGATCACTTGACAGGCTTACTGAAACAAACATGCATGAGGTCACGTCATCGTGTGCTTAACATAACCTTACTGTGCATATATACCCTAATTGTTATTATAAACATCCCAGAACAAAATGGACACCTTTCAGAAATGTCAGTCTGGCCATAAGACATCTGTGTTTCTGGATAGGAAAATTCCTGCAGCAATGAGACACAATTGCTGAAGTTCTGCTCCAAGCTGACACCATAAGACTTTACATCTAAAGATCCAGTGACCATGAGCAAGTATTTTCACTTACAAGCAGTATTGCTACCTAGCAGACAGGTGCTTTTTTTTTTTTTTTTTTGTAATAAATGCTTCAGGACTACGCTGATGACAGAAAAAGTCATCAATAAAAGTGCACACCTCATGTTCCAAAATCCCACTTTTTGTTTGCACCGTTTCCATTCACCATGGATTTCCCAACCTATGAGAAAAGTTTGAGATACAAGATTAGGACCTAAAAAGGGAATACTTTAATAGAGTATCACTTCAAGAGATGAGGTAAATAATTTATTTCTCTTAGGAACCACTGCCATGAGTGGTTCCAGTGCAATTCCAGCAGGTCAGAAGTCTGTCTGCTCTCAGTAATCAATACAGAGTTCTCCCTGTGGGCTTTGGCAGCTCCCCCATGTCCCACTGTGGCAAGCATGATCTGAAAACTCTGAACATAATTCAGTATTGAGACAGGAAAAGAGATTAGAAATGAAAATCTTGTTCAAAGTTGATACTTATGCCAGACCCACCAAGTTGCTTAGAGAAAGCTTTATACAGATAGTTAAAGCTGCTTTGTTAGGCAGCTTTAGAAATATTTTGAGCTGTGGGAATTTCTCCCCAGTTTGCCCTTCTTCCCTCCTTTTTTTAAGTAAGAACTTGTATGAACCAGTATTCAAGGCCAAGCTTCAGAAAGCATACAGGGCCACTGGGTCATCTGCATTACAATGCCTGATTCAGCATGTATTTATATCGTAAATTATGGTTCACTTTAAGAAAATTATTTCCTGTCAAAATGGAAGTGCTCAATTTTGACAGTTAATTTATATGCCTGACCAAAAAATAGACCCCAGTGAAAAACTAATTAACTTAATTTTATCTAATGCATACCCATGTGGAGGCAGAGAGTACAATTAGAGATTCATAATTTTATTATCTGGATCAGAAGATTAGTTTTGAATAGACAAAGAATGGTCCTACACAGCTATAAACAAATAAATGGTGAAGATCCTGGACTGCTAACCACATCTGTATTGGTTACATCTGTATTTTAGTAATAGTTTCTTTTTTTCCTTATGAAATCTACAATATTTACCTTAATAGTTATCAGCTGAAAGCGATCTCAATTTCCCTCTTAGAAAACTTTTGTTTGGAAAAGAAACATTGTGTATTGCAAGTTATATTTTGTATTGCTCCCTTCCAAAGTAATAGATGATTTCTAGGGCCCTGCACTGCTCTTGCCAAAGCAAAGAAATACAATGTATGAATAAAACAAGTTACATTGGTAACATATCTGTGACTATAAATACATCAGTGCTGTCCAGTTTCATTTATGAAAATAACTATAATAGTTCATAACTATGGAACTTATAAAAATGCTCTTTTCAAAATGCAAATTATTTCTCAGCAAAAGAGTTTCTGTAATTCTACAGTCTAATCATACTACAGAGTATCTAAATTTGAGATATTAAAATCTACATTTATTTGCCCTCCTTTTTTTTTTTTTTGGGAATATTTCCTGATTTCTACAGGTTTTAACCTTAGTCTTAGATGCAAACAATAATGCTTCAGAACACCAGCACTTCCAAATAGCTTGAAAATATAAGCATCACTGATAGATTTCGTTCAATGAAAATGACATTAACTGTCAACAAACCAAGTACTATGAATGAATTAGAATTCCTCTTCTTTATTAAACTCTTCTAATCACACAATTACTGCTTGTTAATCAGCTTCACCCACCTGAAAATTCAGATAAACTATTAGAACTAATCATGGGAAACCTGCATAAGTCCACTCTTTGTCTCCATGTGAAGCATGTTCAAGCAGATGAAAAACCCCAGGTGGACTCGAGACTGAACAGTGCTCTCATCTGCTCTCTTATCTTTGTAAGACACACACATTTTGGTAGGCAGCCACACAAACAATTCCCAGCTGAAAACATGACCCATTTTCATCTGACAACCTTTTAAACCTGTCACAGGAACATCAGTGTTCTTACATCCAGGTAAGCAGCAGGCAGAGACCCGACTCCTGGTCACGAACCGGAATCAGTTTGGAGACACTGAAATCTCCAGCACCAACAACACGTCAGAGTCAGAGAAGTTGTGGGACACATCCCACCCCTGGATGTGTCCAAGGCCAAGCTGGATGGGGCTCTGGGCAATCTGGTCTAGTGGGAGGGGTAGGGGTTGGAACTGGATGAGCTTTAAGGCCCCTTAAAACCGAAACCATCCCAGGATTCGATGATTCTGTGGAAGTTGTTCTCTGCCCTCGACCACCTATGGCGGTTTCCCACATTTTCTCCAGTTTCCCCACTTTTTCTCACAGGTGAGTTCTTTGACCTGGGACTTACATACAGTGAATCTTCAAGGTCCTCACCTGGAGCTATGGGTCTTGCCTTAATCCACCCTTAATTTTTGCTGTAATTGTGAACCCTGCAAACAGAGGCGTTACGCTCTTCAATCTCCCTGCCACAGTTTAGTGCTGGAAATCAGATCAGGCTCCATCGTCTTCCCCAATACAAAACTGAAGAAGTCAGCTCAAATTAAAAAGGTCACGCACAGAAATGCATTTGCAAGAGGCCAGTAGTGCTTTTTATAGGGGATTATGGAACAAGGCACCTCAAACTGTGATGATATTAAAATAACCGCACGCATCTGTAGGAGAAGAGCTTTGCTGAAAATGTAATGTAAGGACAAATTCCCAAGATTAAAGGATTTAAACAATGAGCTGCCAAACAAGGCGTCTAAGGGTATGTACAAGATGAATTACTATTTTAAACTCCATACAGAACTTTCCTGTACTGCCCAGTGAAAGCCAATATGGCCATTTGTTCTATCACTCACTCTAACAGCCCAGTCGAGCCATGTCCCACGAACAACTACAATATTTAATAGAGCACAAATGCAGAGGTATCTCCATCCTATGGGAATAAGAAGGACATTAGAATGTACAACTGCCAGATCCTCAAGGCCTGGCTTTGGATTCTACATAGCTACAATCACAGAAACAACAGTTGGAATATGTAAAACTGAGGAGGAAAAAAATTTACTGGAACAACCCTAAGTTTCTGTAGCAGAATAAACATATCCAGTAATTCTGATGTTCTGCTGCCTGCACAACACAATCAGAAGAGGAATTTAATTAGAGAGCTGTTAGAAAGACAGAAAATGAGAACCACATATCCACACAAGTGCTTTTGTCTTCTGCTCTAAACACGCAGCACTCACACAAGAGGAAAAGGAATTATTTTGCATATTGCCAAAAATATGACAAGAGATATTACCAGTAATCAGTGAGATGACACACACAGTGTCAATGTCGTAAGTTTCTATAATAAAAGTTCCTAACTGAAATTCTTCTCTCCTGTCAGGACTTTAATACCTTCAATCATCACCTATATTACATAACTTCCTTCTATCTTTTTTCTAACTTTCATCTTGTCCAAATGAGAACACTGTAAATACTTATTTTCCCAGTATTTGCTGGGATATTTTCCCAATTTCCCAGTAAGTAAGTTCCATAGCTTTGCTGTGTACCTGAAATGACATATAAATATGTGTATGTGTGTACACACAAACATCTGAAAAACACCCAGTGCTTGCAGGTGCAGAACTGCATCTGCTACAACCAGTTGTTTGGGTTTTTTATCTTGACACTGGGCTCAGTACTACCCTGGATACAAGTAGAAATATAATTTGCTTTTGATTTTTGAAGAGCTCTAAGAAAGTCAGAAAAGCTCTAAGAAACTTCAGTGTGCACCTCTAACTTTTGTTAGAGCCTTTGAAGCTCTCAGCAATGTTTAATTGACTGATACATTTCCATCCAGTTCAGTAATTCAGAGGTTAAAGGGGAGAGACCAGAGGAAGGAGAGACTTCAGCAACTTCTTGTCAGTATTGAATTGTAAATAAAGGTTTAAGCCACTCAAAATTCTATCTTTTGTGCAGATTTCATAAAGTCTTCACAGATATCAATTAGTATTATTCAAGGACTACAGGTGTCTCAAATTCCTTAGATGCCCTGGTGATTTTAAAGTGCTTTTAAATGCATGTTTCTATAACCACTGTTATGCTTTCTAAACAAGCAAATTAAAATTCCATAGATTAGGAAGGCAGGGATTGGTTCAATGCATTAGAGTTTGATCCCTTCCATTTTCTGAAAATCCATTTGGTTAGGTAAGACTAAGCTTATACTGCATGAAATATCTCACTTCTTTCCCCCTCCCCCCCCAATACTTACTTCAAATTACCTCCACAATTTCCCCAAGAAGCTTCTCAAAAATACGTACTTTTGATTTAATCCAGGGCACACTGAGCACACATATGTTCTACACCCCCCTAACCAAACTAAAGCCAAATTGCAATTTATTTTATAAAGGGACAAATCACAGTAATCACTCACATTTCCAGCTGTAACTACTGATTTCCTAACGAGGAGCAGTTAAATTCTCCTATGCCAAATAAGCATTAAGTAGGGATCGGTAGGAAATAAACAGAATAGATAAAAACTAATGTTAAGACAATGTATTTGGATGACCTGAGAATAAACCGATTAAATGCCTACAGGTATTTCAGTAACAAGGTGATCAATTCATTTGCAAGATAAACTGATAGCATCTATTTTATTCCTCTGCATCAGCAGCAATCTTTGCCAGCAATTAATAAAGGTATCTGCCCTTTCAGAGGTGTTTTCTTCTTACTTGCTTGTTTGAGAACAGAACCACAAACAAAACTCATGGGAAAATGCCGGAGTTGCAGCTAACATTAAGCTAGGATCAGCTCAAATTGAAGGAGGAAAAGAAAAGGAAAAACACTTGTGTGGGTAATGCCTTTGAAGTTTTTCAATAGACAAGTGTCACGTAGGTTTCACTCACAGTGCAAGAATACTGTAAATTCAGACACATTCCGACTGCCAGCTCAGTGTGTCCCACGTACCAAAGCAAAAAGGCTGAAAACGCTCTGTTAAATCACTGCCTACCTCATGCAATGTCACAAAAAGCCTCACATTCTCCTCCTGCTGCTAAAACTGCAGGTAGACATTTGCCCTGAGCTCTGGATTCTGTCTTGTGCTGTTTCTCTTCCTTCATGAAAGGGATGCTTGTGTCTTGCTGGAAGCCTTTAGAGAAATGTGATTGTGAAAGCGAAGCCAGACAAACAGTTGGCATTGCAGAAAAATCTGTCCCCTAAGCAGAGGCCCAGCAAAGAAACACAACATGCTTTGTCCACCTACAAAATATCTATGATATTTAGAAAAGACATTAAAAACCATCATCAGTTACTGTCTGTGAAAGACTGGCTATACAGGAACTATTCCCCTATGTTCTCCTGAAACATATATACAATTGCCAGTCATTTTTTGTCTGGTACTTTACTGTATAAACAGCCTGTTAGAAAAGTCACCCTCACCAGCAATCCTCCCCCCAACTAAATCTCTCTACTGGCTTTGCCAGACTTTTTAAACAGGAAGTTGAAACATACAGGTTATCTTTTCCTCTTTTTAAATATGGATGCTATCTTGGTTTAAACTTTTTTTTTTTAAAATATGACTTTTAAGTCTTCCTCTGAAAATACTGCAAACATCAAGATCGTCCTTCACCTAACTGCTCCACCTCACGTCATTAATACAACGCTAAAACAAAAGCAGAACTTTCCATAACTCATATTCATACATCTGTGAACCAAGATTTAATTTTCTTCTTTTTTGCTTTAAAATAATGTGCATAGACAATACATCAGATAAACTGCAATGGTCAAGTGTAATTTTAAGAACAAACTTGCTTTATTCTGTTTCTTGATGTATATCTAGGGCAAGCATAAGAACTGAAAACCCCTGTGTTAGAGGGTGAGAGTGACAAGATCTGGTGCCATTAGAAAGAGAGACAACATATTGAGGCAAGGAAGAGGTGCTGATACACTTTGACTATTCATCAAGACAAACAGTGAAATTTGGATAAATAACTAACTTCTGTCAGGCTGATTTGCTTGAAAGTGCTGCACCATGAGTTGAACAGCACAGACAAAAGGGGAAGAGGTAGCCCCATGTTCCCCATACCCACCACCCCTTCCTGGCCTCAAATGTCCATCCCCTCCCTGGCACTGGTTTTGGCCCTCCTTCAGCTCCAAGATGGACTGACTCAGCTTGCTAAGCTGGCAAAAAAAAGGAGAGAGAAAAAAGGAAGTGAGAGGAAGAGGGAGGGAGGATCTTGGCTGGATTGTTTGGCGGCAGCAGGCCGTGAGATCAGCTCTGCTGCGCTCTGTGGCTGCTCCACAACTTGAAGCTCTGCAAGACTGCTTGAGCTGGTGGAGCTGCACCTGCACTTCTGAGAAGGATTTGCTGCTCCTTCCCCTCCTGGCCACACATTCCCCTTGACTTCCCTTCTTATAGCCCCACTGTTTGAACCCTCAGCAGTTCAGTTCAGCTTGCTAGCCAAGTTAAAAAAAAAAAATTTCTTTTTCTCTCTTTATTTCCTACCAGCCCAGGAAAATCAGTTGGCTCCTCCAGGAGAAGACAAGCACCAGAAATAGCTCAAGGGAGAGTGTGCTGGGCTGCCCTGCTGGAAGTCAAGTTTTTGGATGAGAGTGAGTTCTTAGACAAGCTCAGCAGCTCTTCAGGAACCTATGGCTGCAACCCTACAACAATCTCATTAACACCTGCCTGGTTTCTGCCTCCTCCCCCCTCTGTGCTGCACAGGTGCTCCTCCACACCTTGACATTAAACAAACAGGAAAACCTTTTTTTCTTTTCTTTGTGAAGAGCTAAACTGGCTCATCAAGAAGTCAGCTAAACCCCCGTATCAGCAAGGAAGTGGGTGGGATCGTGAAGAAAGGAGAGACAGAGAGGGTAGGACCTTTGTAAACTAAAATATCAAAAGAATCACAGCTTAAAAATGCAGTTGAGTGCATTTAAATACAGGAGCGAAGACCTTACAGAATTCAATCTGAAACAGGTATTTACTCTAAGACAAACTTCGTGCTGAATGATGCTTCATTACAAAGTAAAAACATAATTGCTGCCTTGTTTAGACCAACTAAGGGCAGAAATGAACACACGCAAGTCTGCTTTGCAACTGTACGAAAACAAAAGATAGTTTGCAATGTTTTCTGTCTATTACTTCCAGTATCCCTATTAACTAGAAACCTCCTACCTTTTCTTGTTTTCACAGTTTTTCTAGGTAATGCAACATGCATTTTTGTAGGTAATGCAAAGTCTCTGCAACACACACAGAGGTAACAGCTCCTGAATTTTCTGATAACATTAGATATCACTGGCTGGCTGTCAGCCATGAGTCCTGAGAAGCTGCCTTCCACAGCAAGGACAGGTCTCAGTAGTTCTCCACAAATATGGTTCTACATAATAACATGAAAAAATGCTGGATATCAAAGCTGCACTCGGTTCACCTGTACACAGCAAATGACTTAGTGATCACATGTTTTTTACTGCAGATTTCCAAGTACAGATGGATACTGGTGCTCTAAGGGAAGTCAGGCTAATCTGGAAATATTTTACCTCAGCCCAGATTAGACTGATCGTATTTTATTTTTAATCCCACATACAAAATCTAGCAAGTGAGTAAAGTGGAGGTTATCATTCTAGTGCCAATTTTGCTTTTGCTACAGATCTCATTGTAGTTTTCATTCCCCCTGAAATCAAGGAGATGGGACTACTCTGCTTTGTGAGAACCAGAAATCTGAAAATGCTGCAATCCTGAATCCTGGTTGCATGCCAGAAACAAATTCTTAATCTGTTTCATGATTATTACCATGGCCAAAAGGTGGCCAACATTTACCACTGATAACCACCTTCATATCTTGGGGTTTCTTCTTCTTTTTTTTTGAGACACAGAACAATACGGCTGACCACTTGCTTTACCAGAAAAAGAAACCCTCAAAAAACCCCACTTCCTTCTGGTGTTCAAATTCACCACATCTTTAGATTTAAGTTTATGCAGCTGACCAAATTCAGAACAAACATTACTGTACAAAAAATGCTGACACATGGACTAAACCATAGAACAGCTGATCTTATGTGCATAATGATGAACTCCCTGACGGAGTTTTCAACTTGGAAAACCTGGTGTGTCTTCTATTTTAGATTCCTTTCAACAAGTAAGGACCTCATTCATGAGGTAAATTTATCTTGGGAAATGCCCTGGAAGCACAGACTGTACTTTTCCTATGTAGAGTGGCTTACTATTTTCTGAAGATTTATCACATACGTTTCTCAGGAAGAGGTTACATTTCAGTATTTCCAAAACTGGTTGTATTATATATATAATGAAGCACCCTTGCTAAAAAAAATAGAGGATTTTTTTCACAGTCCTTCTCTTCTGAATAGTCTTACCTATTTATATAAACCTTGTAATTAAGGGATTTAGGCTCAATCATTTTATTCTTGTTTTTTATTGTCCTGTGTTTGTTTATTGTTACAGCAGCAGCTGAGGGAAACATTTGGAAAGATCTCATAAGGAAAAGTTCTTTTTGGCTTTTTACACTGTAAGTGTCCAGCCAGCTCCTGTATAATCACACAATAGTGAGTGAATTAGGAGTGTGGGTTTTAATTTATTGCAAGATTTCTTCTTTAGCTGTTTTTTTTTTCCTTTGGCAATGCAGATCTACAATCCAAAAACCACATCCAAAGTCTAGATGGCACTGGATTCTGCTTTCAGTTAATTCTTTACTTTGGCCATGATGTGAAACATAAATCAACCCCTCAGTGGAACGTAGCTGAGGTTTGCTAACACTTCTGTGACACTGCAAGGCAGGGATCTGCATTAGAAAGCCAAAGAACAAGGATATAAAGACACTGGGTGAATATTTATATAACAATTAAATGACAAGCTCTATTGTCTTGTGCTGCTAAAGGGTACAATTCCATCTCCTGAGAGCATCATCCCCCCTCAACTGAATAAAAGAACCAAAAAAACTGAAGAAAAAAAAGAAACTTATATTTTAACAAATATTTTATTGTTATATTTTAACAAATTATTCATCTAGGTTATATTTTAAATTATGATCTGCTGTAAAGAACACAGCTCTAGATGAAAAACAACTCGATTACTTATAGGTAAGGATATAAAATTCCTCTAAGTCTAAACCTTTCTCTGCCAAAATATCCTATTATAGGCTAATTTCTACAAGGATAGAAATGCAAGTAAGCTTCACTCAAAGTAGTTGAAAAACGTCTAAATTTTAAATATAAATATAATAAGAAACTTGGATCTCCCTGAACACAGGAAAACCTCACCCACAGGACTCAAGGACACTGATCCAGAGATTTAAAGGAACCAAGGGAGGAGTCTGAAGCCAACACACAGGGATGACCACAGAGCTGTTCTGTCTGAGCACCTCCAGAGCTCCGACTGCCTTAGGAAACTTTTGGTTCATAACCACTTTGATATATGTAAAATCAATGCACTGTTTGCATTTACTTTATTTGCAGTTTTTATTACTGCAAATTTATTATTTGCAGTTTTTTTTACTGACCAGGAGGTGACAAGCTGCACAAACCACAAGAGATTCACCACTTACACTGCACCTCCTTCAATTTCTTGAAGGCTCCTGAGGCAGATGGACAGTAACACCAAAAGAGGCATTGGGAAGGGTTGTACCATCATCCAACACGTGGGAAAAGGGATGAACAATATTGCAGACATGGACAAGAGAGCAAAGGTTCTGAAAGCAGGAGAATTACATTCAACTGAAAGACCAAACAAGAAATAAATGAATTATTATAACAGAAAGTGAAGGAGAGGCCATGTATTCCAAAACAAAAATTTGTGCAGGGCACAGGACAGTGTCTGAGAGCAGAAGGATTGTTATCTGTATCCAGAAGGAGCCCAGAGACAAAAAGAGAAGCCCATCTGCCTGCGGTTACTTCACCTTCTTGCACTCTGCCTCTCATTCAATTCTTCTGGAAATACACATTGTGGGGTTCTATAAACACCATTTTCATTTCCTTTTCAGGGAGTTGTCTATCATCAGTCCTTATTATTGTGCCTAACTATGTCAACTCCACAGAAAAGTTCCAGCCTTCTCTCCAAACATCCCTCAGCTCCTTTCTCAAAGGCCTATGAGGAAACAGAAGCAAACACAATATAAAAGCACTGGAGCATATGTCTGTACACTTTCCACCATCAAAATAGAAAAATCACTGACCCAGAAATACCCTGAACTGTGTAAGGTTCTCTAAAGACCCCAAGCAATCAACAGAATGTATCTTGGCTCTATACGAATCAGAATAATATTTTTCTTTATCTTTTTTTTTTCCTCTTAGACAAGTGCAATGGTAACCTCTCATGGCATGTGATGAGGTCTGTGGTGAAGGCTGGAAGGAAGATCAGAGTGCCCAGAGACTGTGAAAAAACAGACACTGACTTAAATGAAACTAGGACTCTAAGCAAGCAAAAAGGACTGGCTTTAGTGTGTGCCTTGATGAGAAACCTTCTCAAACCTCTGTCAAGTGTGGTATCCAACCGAGCAAAGTGGAACAGGGCTTTTTCTCCAAAGCACAGGCTGGTGTGTTTTCATAGCAGGTGGGAAGGAACAACAGAGGGGCATTCTGCCCCAGCAGGAGGTGATGGGACTACTCTGCTTTTCCAGTAAGGAAAAGTGCAGGCTTTGTAATGTTCCCTGTTCTGTGCTGAATTAGTTGGACTCTAACTTAAGAAGCACATAGTCCTTTGCAGCACAACCTCAAGGATTCTGTTTCTCTCCATCTACTCCGACAACACTGATGGGTTTTTGTAGGGTTTTAATACTTCATCTCATTAAATAACACAAAAAGTGATGCTTTGATGATTTCCTAACACAACACCAGGAAAACAAGCACTTCCAGCTGCTGTCACATAATGACCACCTTAAAGTGTAGCATACCTTCTCTAAAATTCTCTCAAACAACTGTTTGCAATTGTTGCATCTGTGGAGCATTATACATTTCCTTTGATTTTGAGGTACAAAAAGAGCTGCTTGAGACCCAATCCTGTAGTGGATCAAGGAAATGCAAACAAAGCAAGTACATCTCCCTTTAAATGAATCAGAGAATATCCTGAGTTAGAAGAGACACACAAGGATCATCAAATCCTGACCTTACAGTAGAGTCTGTTTAAATTAAGAATAAACCAGCATCCAATAAGACAGCACTTCCTAAAACGTCTAACATACAAAATACTTGTTAATATTGCTACAGCTGTCTTGCCAGTAAAAAAAGAGTCAAATAAACCCTAAATCTACCCTAAATGGCTTCTAATAATAATCTTATGTGTATAAATATACTAGCTACTAAAATGCATACCTTAAAATACAAAAACCCCCCAGTTCTTCCATGATGTTAATCAGACTGATTCTGCAATAAGGACAGAGACAACATTAATTTGGACCTTCAAAGAAGCCGAAAAAGTAAGCAAAGCACTGAATAATCTTATTTTTATACATTTGCTTTCATGAAAAATACCACTGAAATTCAGAAAACTTTGATTCGTATTAAAAAAAAAAAAAATTGAAAACATATTCCTTTGCTTAGTGTCAATAATAATTTTGTAACAACACTGCATATGCAGAATTCCAAGCTGCCTTTGGAGACAAAGTGCCCCAGTGACAGTCAGTCAGTGAGGCTTTCAGAGCCAGTCCCTTTGATCCACACATGTGAGGAGCTCCCGCCCAAACATACTCATTCAGTTTTCATGCCTCAGCTCCCAAGGGACATGACAGCAGTTTGAGTGTCAGACTTGTGAAGCAAGAGCAGGAAAATAGTCCAGAAACAGTTCCACAGTTTGTTAGTTCCAACCTTAACTGGCATTTTTCATCAATGACGTTTTACCATTAAAACCAAGGTCTGAGTGCTAATATTGCTCGTTTAATGGCTCACCAAGTTCATAAGCCACGAAAAGCAAACTCTCAAGAGACTGGAAAAGATTTGGCAATTTCCATTTCCAAGGTAGACAAACCAGTATTGTTAATTTTGCCTTCTCCCCTCAGCCTCCAGCACATCAATCACCTTTCTTGAACTCCTCTCGTTTCAGATTCTTCCCTCCCACATCTCTCAGTACAACTTTCACAACTCCAGGAAACTTCCCAATCCTTTTCTTTCTGTGGATTCTCTGAAAACCAACCCACATGCACAACATTTCTTCTCCCATTCCTGGCCTCTGGCAGCCTCAGTCTCTGGTGGACACAGCAAACCATTCCATTAAATTGGGATATGCTCCGAAGGTTCACAGCAAGCACCCAGGAATGCTCTGTGTGTGTGTGTGTGGAGAGCACTTGTGCATCAGGGCTCAGAAATAACATGCTGAGTTCACCAAAAAGACTGCTGGACCTTGCAACAGCATAAAGAAGCTGTCAGGATGAGAGAGGGAAAGCCATTCACGCTTGGTGAAGTATTTAGGTTTAAAACTATTCATTTCTGATTGAAAACAATCAAAGGCCAAGGAAAAAGAGGCATTCTGTTGTCTAACTGTATTCCAAAATATGCCTTTACTGATGGAGCAGATAATTCTGGCAGGGAGCGTGGCTGATGGAGAGAAGTGGATGAACCCAGGGGATACAAAAAATCATCTGCCAAAGGAGGAAAAACCATGGACCAAATGGACTGGGAATGTTAAAGAGGCAGCAGCAGAGGCCAGCAAAACACAAAAATGATGGGACTGAAGAGTAGCAGGATACCTCTGGGTGTCAAAGCACCAAAAGCCCCATGGCACTGGACAGGCACAAGCAGGGTATTACTGGAGCTATTTATGTTGGTGGGTGCGAAGGTCAGCTACTTACAGGCACTTAATGTCAAGGGACATTAACAAGGACAAAACGGGATCTGACTTCTAAATTGACACTTTGTTTTTACTGACTTCTAATGAGATGTAATTTGAAGGGTTTTAAGAGGGACAGCCTGCCAGAATTCTTTATTAATCTAAGTAAGTAGGTAAACAACTGCAATTAGCAATGGAGAGAAAGGGTTAAACCAGTCAATTTTGTGCTAAGACAAACAGACAAACAAATAAATCTTTCTTCAATTCAGGCTTAAAGGTTCTCATTTCTTCCACAACAGAAACAGATGATTCACAGCTGTTTGGCATCTGCTGCACTTCTACCTAGAGAATGTGTTCTCTTTGTCATTAGATATCTCCCAACACATGGGTGGGAGGACTCACATCCCCTCCACTGGAGCACCAGCGTCCTGTATGTTATTAAATCATCTTTACACATTTCTGATGGTGGAAACCAAGAACAGGCACAGAAATATGAAAGCAGGATTTTCTTATCTACGTCTAAGAAATGACATTTTCACTTAGTACGGGTATTTAATTTGTGAAAGAATCTAAAAGCATCACCCTTCAATTTAAAGCAAGATTTTTATTATGCTCATTGTTAGCAACAAAAATTTTAAAACCCTAACCTTGCAGTTAGGAAGGCCAAAGTGTGTCTGTTCCTTCTACTTATGATCAGAAAATGTAGTTGTTACTGAGCTACAGCATTTTACAAGTGCAAGATGAGCCAAGCTTTTGGCTATTTCATTCCAAACTGCAGTAGTTTTTGACCACATGAAACTAATTTTATATTTGCCACTGATTCAGAACAAAAGCCCCCAGTTCATGTATTACTTTTGGGATCAAATTATTCTGTAGAATCACATGTATGAAATAACTCTGTTAAAACAGCTGTGCAAAGTACTCAAATTGGCTTGCTTTCTTCCTTTCCAATAAACCTCTAGCCTTCTTGGAAAGTCCTATTTTTTCCAGACTTCAGTTTGGGAGGCTTATTTGGTAATCTGTCATTTTTCACCGGCACATGCTCTCTTATTTTCTAGCAGCTGTGTACATACAAATTTCCATAAAAAACCTACACGTATCCACTTAAAAGATCAAATTTGGAGGCTTGAAACATGGTAAAGGAGGAAAGAATAACAGCAGAGCACAAGTAGAAATTCTCAGGATAAATTACAAATAGAAGATACAAAAGCAACATTTACCCATTTTCTCTTTCAAAAACAGAACCAAAAAAATATGCATCAAGTTCTCATGCTAATACAAGCACATCTATCAGGAGTGTATTTGAAATGAATCCGTGCCAGCCCTGTAACACTGCCCAAAAACATCAAGAAGCAGCACTTTTCCTAAATGCAATATTTAAAAACTAATTAACAGCAACAAATGCAAAGTTATGGTCCAAAGATGCCCAAAGTTAGACCAGCTGGTGTGTAAAGCACTATAAATGGCACAAGATTTGCATGCACAGCCTATATGGGGCCACGTATAAAATCCAGAGCCCTCATTATTTGTAAATTCCTGACAATGAGAAGCCCTGAAACAACAGCAAATATTTCACAGCACTTAATGCCAGGACAAGCACACGTCTGCCCAACAGGGCATGGTAAGACAATTCCAGCCTGTTCATGCTCACGGCTGAGCCCACAACACCCTGGTTTTAGGAAAAGCAGAAGGATTTTTTCAGGTATTGTCAGAATGTTTCCCGCATCCTCTGCCCCCCCCCAAAGCTCTGCACTAAGATTAATGAAGTAGTTCATGCCTTTCAAAGCTACAGGAAGCCAAAATAATGACTAAATACTCTTCAGTTGTGTTTTCAAACTTGTCTGCACAACTCTCTTGAAACTCACGATTCTGGTAAAATTACATGGGTCTATCTCCCAAGGAACCAGCTACCCAGAGCAATCCTGATTTCCTCAAACTTTAATTATTATAGATTACTGCAGGACCGGTGGCATAATTCCTTGGTAAAGAATCCCAAATTCAGACAGGCAGAATTAAAACACATTTTAGAAGGTAATTATGAAAGATGTGCCTGAATAAGGCTCTGTTTTTATAAAAGGTAGGTAAGATACTTCTCTTTGCCAGTTGCTCATGCATGATTATGGATAGTCACAGATACTGTGTCCAAATAACATATTTTTGCTTTAAAAATAGGTTTGGCAGAAGTTAAAAAAGCCTAAACCTTTTATTCATATTATCATTAAAAACAGACAGTAAGAATTTTTGGTTTGCTGATGGTGGTGACATTTCTACATTATACAATCACCAAAGTTGCCAGGAAAAAAATTAACCAAATACATCAAATCCCAAATGGAAATTCAAACAGCTTTCAGAATACATGAAGCAGTAGCTGGTTTTAGAAAGAAGTTTATTTCCTTGTAAAATTTATTATTTTTGTTTATAGAGCTCTCAGGTTAGAGGTCAGAACTGAGACAAGATTCCACTTCAGGTTACTCATCCAGAGTTCCACAGACAGCAACAAAAAGTCCAGAGTCACAGGGGAGAACATGAGGCTGCCTTCCTCCAAAATAACTCTTCAGCTTGCAATTCTATTTGTAATTTTGGAAAGATTCTAACTTGGCCAGCAAATATTTGGCTATTGATACACGATCAGTATGAAACAATGGACAGTTTTCAACTAATTTGCAGGTAAATACCTTGGCATGACACATTCTGAATATGTTGTCTGACACGGGCAGCTTTACATTTTTACAGCAACTGTTAATTACCAATCCTTAATTGTCCTGCCTTTAGAGGGCTCAGGGTGTCAGTGCCCTGGCTGGGGCTGCTCCAAGAGTTCTCCTTCACCAGGACTTCCAGTCACACAGCAGAGGCATTGGCATCTTTCAGATTAAAATTTATATGATTAGCACTGCTTATGTATTTTTCCTAACAAATTAGCACAAGCCCTGCCACAGCAATGGAAGTTTGCCATCAAGGCTGAAGCTGTGTTATAATTTTCACTGAAGAGAAAGTTGAATTGAGTTCTATGTCTCACTGCTTGCACCTGGTATCCTGCTATAAAAGGAGATTTTGGACTTCACCTCTCCTCAATACAGAACTTGAAACTAAAGTATCAGAGAGCACATGCTTGCTACTGAGGCATGTAATTTCTTCCTTCCTCTTTATTCTAAAATTATTCACGTTACCTACTTGATGAAAAAAAGCCCAAGCAACCCAAGCTTTGAGTCATACACACAACACACAGATTCTTATCACTAGGGACCCTGTTCTCAGTGAAATGCATGCTGTCCTGTCAGACAGAAAATAATTTCTTGTTCCTGAATAACAAAACATGTATTTACTACAGATACTGTTTCAGCCATTTAAGAAATATTTTTATGCTTTGCTTTTGTCATTTTATCAATGCTCTATTTGTGTTCAATAGCATCCTCCATTGTACAGAGCAGCAGCATGACAGACCCAATCACTGAAACTTGACATTAACGTGCTCACATTCCATGGCTACAGCTTGGTTATAAAAGCCATGGAAGAGTGAATTTAATATATGGCAGAACACCAGAAGTTTTGTTTGTTTGTTTGTTTCAAATTCTAGAAAGCATCTTTCTGATCCTGAATAGCAACCAGGTCCACAAAGTTTCCTCTCCTTCCACTAAGCTGGTTTTGCTCATTCTCCTCTGACCATGGCCTCCCAAAGGGCCAGGGATGATTCCTCCATCACTGCCTGCACCTGCTAAACTTGAAGATCAAAAGTACTTCTTTGCAGACAAAAAAGTTCCTAATTTTCCATCACTAATACACGATTATTTATACAGCTCTACCAGCAAAGAGGAAAATGGGAATTTATTGAACATGGCATCAACACCATCATTACTTCAACAAGCCCATTCAGCTGAGACAAAATGAGCTCCAGTAAAAATTCTTCTAACTACTGGGAAATGCCTATTTCCACGAGTATGCCAAGCAGAGCTGTCAACAGCAGAGGTACCCCAGGTCACCTGCAACCATAAGAATTTTACAGAAAACTGCTTTGAAGGCAGAAGGATAACACTCCATCATTTTTAATTTGCAGGAAATTGCTCCCATTTAAGTTACTGTGTAAAAATACATTCAAATTTGGGAGGGACTGTGCTTTAAATATGGTTCAAGCTAAAAGAATTAAAATGTGAAATACACAGTGGCAATTACTGCAGTAAATGAAAGGGTCAGCTGTTCTGAGGAGGAGGCAAACATCTAGCAAAGAAACACAAAATCCATAAAAAGTTTTCAACCCATAATTCTGTATCAATGGTCATAGATCTCTCAGACCAGAACACTGAGCCTTCTAGCAGCATTATTCTTTCAGCCCAGGGACAGAACCAAGGCCACACAAAAGTGACTTTGTATGATCTGACGGGGCTGCAGCCCCCAGGACCTGCTCTTGTGCTGACAGGAAATAGCCTCTGCCTCGAGCCTTCATCTACCCACGTGAAACTGAGGAGACCACAGACCAGCCTCTGTTCTCTTCTAATTGTCAACATCTGCTCTGCACAGCTATGAATAATTTTATGACACATTAAAAAATCTCTCCTACTGACTCCAAAGGTTGTTGGGTTTGTGTTTTGCTTTGTTTTTCCTTTTTGAACGCAAAATCTGACACTGAAATTAAGAGAGAGACTGTTTTGCTTGTAGGTTAAGGTTTACATTCTTCTGAAAGATGCCACTAAAATGGAATTCAGGGTAGGTAGGAAAAGCTGATGATGCTGGTTATTCCCTTCTAAAGTCAGGTGGCCAAATAAATGTTGGCAGTTGAGATAATACATTATTTTCAAATATTGGAGAGAAATGGAGCACCAGCCCACTGGTGGAGGTAGTGACCGCCATGAGAGGTAGCTGTGATCCCTCTGACTGCTTATTTCATGCCAGGAACAACAAACCTCAACTCAAACATCACAGCCCTAAAATAGTGAGGATGCAGATGCACCAATAGACACATTCAACATGACCTGAGTCTCAGTTCAAAAAAGAAACACATTTGAGGACAGCTTAGCAGCACTGCCACTTGAAACCTCAATTTTCCTGCTCTTTCAAGTGAGCCATCAGGGGTTCTAAGACAGTCAAACATTCAAATGTAGTAGTTTATAATTTATTTTCATTTCACAACCACAAACTTATTTATTTATTTATAATAGAAGAGTGCCAATGTGAAAGGTATGGATAAAACTCTGGGGACATAGCCACACTACAATTTTAGATGGTCACTAGGCCTGGCTAAAAAGGAAGAGGAGAAAGGAAAAAGGGAGATGCACATTAGCCTGTGTGCAACCCTCATGACTCTTCATCAGCAGGAGAAGCAGAAGAATGGAAAGAGACACAATTAAAGAACAAATCACAAGGGGAGTCTGTCCCTGCCAGTGTAATTCCCAGTTTTCCAGGGCTGGAATATAACGTGATAAGGCTTTCTTAACTGATTCCTGCACAAAGCACAGGTTGACTGTTGGCTGTATATGGGACAACACTAGGGGGGAAAAAAAAAAAAAAAATCTTTTTCTCCTTTATCTTAAATACTCAGGAAATGCACAGAAGGAACAGAACACTGAGAACATAAAGCTAAACATGCCTCTTACAGAGAGCTGCTGAAGCACACACTATACCCAGGACCACTGCAATGATTTCTTTATCTCTCCTTCTGGCTTCTGTGATAATAAAGCTGAGATTCCTCTGCACCTTCCCAGCTGTAAATGCTGTGACAGTTCATTTGCTTCTTGCTAGTGTGGGTTCAGTATTACCTTGCTGGCCTGGCAGTGCTCCAAGTGAAGTGTGTAAAAGTGTGTGAGCACTTGCACAGTCTGGTTTCTCTCAGAAACATTAAAATGCAATTGCCAACCTGGTGACCAATTTATCTCCTTCCCCTGAGGCCCGTGAGAGAGTTTCATGGACACAGAACTGTTTTCTCCTGAATATTAAGATGACTATTCCTCTGCTACTTTCTTGTACTCATGGGTGGAAATTTCAATTTCTTCATTAAAAACTACTAAGCAATCTGCTCCTTGCAAAATGAATGGGCAATTAAGGATGTGGTGAACTTGTGGCTCTTTTGTGAAGTGTCAGGGAAAGACAAAATTATATAAGGGAAGAGACGAAACCAAGAATGAAGTGAGAAAGTGAAAGCTGCTGGGGGCTGTCACAGCCAGAACAACCAATTCCAAAAGTTGCAGTGGAAGATGGCAAAAATGAAACATACAACAAAACACACCAAAAAAAATACAGAATATAAGAGTATAGAGTGTAAGACCTACCCGTACAGTCCCAAAGTCCCCAAAATTACACAGTGTCAAACCAATGGGTTTCCAGAAAAACAAAAGTCTGGAATGAACGTTCAAAATAAATTTCAATTGTCAGTGAAACTATTAGGTGATATTAAGCATAAACTTGGACCCTGTTTTATTAGCTTTTAAAACAGAACATTGCAAAGGGGCTTAAAAGGTGTACACTAGATAAGGAAAAAATCAAACCAGAGGCAGACCAAGCACATTGAGTGCAAAAGGCTGTTTGTGCTACATTACAGACAGCACACTTCTTTTGTGGCTGGATAAATCCTCCAAAGTTATAAGGACTATAACATTCTTTTAAGTAAAATTTGAACCATTCACCAGACAACAAGCAGTTTCCTCAATTTGCCTTTTCTACTTTATAAAATAATCCTAACCCTGAGATTCACACATTCAAGACTACATTTTTTTCATTCTGACATTATTACAGTATAGGTATGCAAAGAATTACCCAGAATAAATATAGACCTCCTGGCATGCTCTGGAATTATACACCTGAAAATAATAATCCCTTTTATTATACAAACTTTCTGAACACCTATCTTTTATGTTGACAAGCATGATTCAGATCTACTCCAATAAACTCAACACCATAAATGCATAGTACCCACTTAGTCTAATAAAAAGAAGTCTAGTAACATCTGCTTTTTCTGCTTCAGTAGCTCTGAAGAAATCCAAGAAGTAGTTTGCAGCAAATACTGAGCTCTCTTATTCTGCTTACCAGCAGCATTTGCTTTTATATATTCTCTATATTCTTGACACACATTTTTGTAGCTCTGTAGCCTATTATTGCATTCATAGCTAGCCCCAGTACTTTTCCCTACCTTGATAGGCAAAAAGACAAAACACATTCCAGAGGCTCCAAGCTGAGGGTCCAAGGCCCCTATCCCATCTCGGCTCTCTGGGAGCCGAGGTTGAAATCAGCTCTTGGAGACACACTTTCATAAACAGAGTTCAGCTCCTATCTAGAGTGGGGAGGATTCATAAAAGGGTTGAACTGAGGAGGAATTATCTCACCACTTTGGTCTTTAATTGGGGATTTTTGCCAGTTGTGCTAATTTGCTAAGCTCATAAAACTGCATTCACCCCGTGCAGGGGTGGGCATTTTCCACATCTGCTCCTTGAAGGCCTCCAATAAAGACCAGCCTTTATATCACCTCCTACACTAATATAATCTCCAAAGTGTGTTGTTTCATTTCAAGGCTCTTTAAGGCATCAGTGGATGTGCTACTCACCTCTAAGATGATGAAATTGCCATAAGTGAACAGACAAATATCCATTCTCTATGAAAAAGGACCCGCTGTTCACAGACACATGCACTGAAAAGCTCACTGTCATTTTTTTATGTGCACAACTCCAGCTCAAGAACTTCTAATCACAGTCTGCTTTGCCAAGACTGTAAAAACAGAATAAAAATCCCCTGTCCCAGTTTGTCACACGTGTACTAAGAAAAAAAAAAATTACATAAAAACTGAATTACTCATTAAATCTGGATTCTTATACTCCAAAGCTGTCGGATTGGACAATGAATCTGGCTTTTTTACAACACAGAAAGGAAAACTATAAATTCAAACATAACAGTATAATATATATTGTTAATACTTATGAGAGGATATGGTGGATGTAAATATTTTAAAACTCTGCTTCCTTAAGTAGTTAAAAAATCAGAAAGGCAACAACTACTGTAGAGACAAATGTCAAACTTGGCACAGCGAAGTCAGTATAAAAAACTATTAAGGAACAAAATCTTGAGTGTGACAGATCAAATAGAACGTGCTTAACTCATGCTTATACACAATTTTTAAAACAGTGAAAAACTGTTCAGAGCCCAGTTGCAAAAGACAAAGAAATGTTTTTCCTATGTATAAGGCTACAAGAGGGAGCTGCATTGCAGATAAAATGTTTGAAATCCATAATTTTTATTGCACTAGAAGCCACAGTAAAAATATTTCCCCCCTTTTGTGGAATCAGCACTCTGATCTTCAAATTCAAAGAAAGCAAATTACAGAAGCGAAGGGTGTATCAGCTCTGTGCTCTCACATACGGACAACCAACTGAAAAATAAACTTCACTGAGTTGGAAATGTGTATTTGGAGTGGGCTTTTTGTTTTGAAAGGAAAAAAAAAAGGGCTACTTCAATATCCTGTCTATTATTTTAAAATAAAGACTGGATTTTGTCCCTCAAAAAGAGGCAAAAGTACAGTTCCTGAAGCTATAAAAGTCAATATATAAAAGCCTAAAGCGAAGCTTAAGGGCTGTTTATTTGGAAGTCAGCACAAGCACATCAGCAGGATAAATATGGAAGATCAAACAAGAGTTAAGTGGAGCACTCAGAAACTGGAAGTTACTAGCTGGTTCCATCCATGTCCTCAACTGCAGCTCTGCATTAACAACTGAGTCTTCAATTTATTTTAACATCTTGCCCTATTTTTCAAAGTAATTTTCAAGAGTATTGAGGAGGCATAAATGGCAATAATAACTTGGAAAGCCAATTATGCATTTCTGAAAATTTAATCCTTGACAGATTTCCTTTACACTTGGCATTACCTGTCCATCTCCTATGTCAAATGTCTCAAAAAAAAAGGGTGTTTAGGATGCAAATCTGTTGCATTCCTTATGGGTATGATTAATTACTAAAAATACAAGAAAATACCATCAGCTGGAACAAATCATAGCTCACATCAGAAATAGCTGGTTTCTACCAGTTTCATTTCTATGTCCATCAAAATCATATCAGGCTTTTTCTGCCATACAAGAATCTGTCATGCTGTAATGCTGCATTCATCAAGAACATTTTGGAATAAAGTCAAACTTATTGTAATCACAAGTCCCTTTTATACTATATTACAATATTTCTGTTCCATTTAAACATTACCATGTATTATGAGCCACATTCCAGCCTTGTTTAATCATGCAAATTATCCAACAAGATATGAAGAGGAAAAATTTAACACTCCTTCCCCTATGGGACACCTTTAAACTCATGCAAAACTGCACACACACAAAGCACAAGCTGCATACATTTCAGAATTCCAGCAAACCTGTTTCTAAGTTCAAAATATGTGACCCTGAGCTGCCTTTTCATAAAGCCTCACTGGGAAGTTCTAATTGTGCTTTGAGCTCACAGATGTGGCTAAGCCACTTCTCATTAAACTTTCTAGAATTCCATGAACCCTTTGACATGTATTTTCACATGTAAATATAAACACTGTCAAGCTTGTGAAACTTTGGTTCATTCTCCTCCAGAGGAGAACAAGGATCAACCAACCACAAAAGGAAGCAGCCAGTTGTTTTTTCTTATACGGTACAGGCTCAATCCCATACAAACTGCTAGGATCTGCTGTAATAACCAGTTACTGTGGCTTCTTCACTCAGTAGAAAAGCATCAGGACCTCACTATTAATGCCACATTTTTAGATAACATGGGTCAAGGAAGAGGAAATGGAGATCAAAAAAATCCCAAGAAAGTGTTGAGTATCTTTTTATTGAAAGACAACAAACACAAGTGAGCCATTAATAGTGGCAAAGATAGGGGGGAGGGAGGGAGAGGCTGGAGGGGATTTCAATCAGCCTTTTCATGTTTTATTCATTCTTAAGTAAGAAAGCCTCTCCCTCTGGCCAGTTTTTGCCTTTACTAACATAACCAGAGAGCAGGCATTGCATACATCCCCTTTCAGATTGCTGCCTTGATTATTATTTCAGTTGTGACATACGGACAGCCAACCCAAGCACTAATAACGCAGAATTTTCTGTCTGCAGGTAGACAAAACAGCTGCTCTAAGCCAGAGATATTCAATCTGTGGCCCACCTGGAAAATTCATCCTGCTTGCAATCTACTCCTACCAGCTTTTGACCACTAAGAAGTTCCCTGTTGAGATACATGATGATAATGCAATATTTAGTGCACTGAATTTATGGAAAAGGTCCAGCCATGCTGTCAGGTCCTTCTTGCCTTAAAAACAAGCTACATGCTCTGACTCCACCACAATGCTGGATCTATTTCCAAACTGAGCATCTGCAGTAAATGCTGATTTGTAGCATGAATCTTTATCAAATATTAATTAAACTCTAATACAGGAAGACTTATTAAGTAGAAAAGCACAACTTCTAAAGATGTCAGTGAAATGTAACAGGCGCCTATTAGAGCACAGAGTGTGTGCTATGAAAAATGTTAATTATTGCTCTTCTGTCAGGTGGTTGGCAGAGATTATTGCTAAGAGCTACAAATCACCTGTGACAATTTCCAGATTTATCCAACACCAACAGCTCCAAGATAACCTGCAAAGTCCAGCGTGTATCAGGAAGTCATACAGACACAGTCATCCAGAATCACTGGGGCTTCTTCAGACAGCTCTTTATCTACATTAGGACAATCCAGCCTTATCATCCACAGGCCCTTCCTTTTGGCAGGAGTCTCCTCACGAGTCACTCTGAGTTTGCTGCCTGCTTCCTAAGTGAACAACCACGTGAAGGCATGGAAATGTCTTGTCTTCGAGGAGGAAAAAACGGTAGATGGAACTGTGCTTCAGGCTGAACAGAATACTTAACAGGCTGAGAGACTAAACTAACCTAAAGCAGTGATTTAACAGATGTGGACAGGAACTCAGCTTTTACTTACAGTCAGCAACAGCCCTTAAAAATGACTTGTATAAATATTTGTGCAATTAATCCAGCCTTAAAACCATTCAGATCTTTTCATTTACACAGCCCAGTAAACATTTCCAGTGTAAAAGAAGGGCTGCATGATCAAACCTCAATCACATTTACAAGCACAATTTGGACTCGGATATCCCCTCGGATTAGTTTTAATCTACATTTTTTTCCACTTACTTCAACATCAAAGCAGTCAGTTCTCTTAATTTGTTTGCTGATTTTCTTCATGTACCTGTCAGTGCAATCTGCACTTACTGAACAGTTACAATTGTCCATTTTTATTTGTTTTTTACTCTTGGCCAGAAAGAGCAAGTCTTCCAGAACACATATATTGAAGGTTTATATCAGTATACCCACAAAAGTGGGGTTTAATCACCTGTCATTTATACAGAAGATAACACTGAAGAAGCAAATATTGATCTTTTTTAAAGTAGGTTTTTTCATCATCATGCTCTCTTTGTACTCTCTCACTCCCACCACACTCTCTGGGGTGTATATTCTGAAATTTCACGCATACCATAAAGTATCTTTGGAATGTTACAGTATAATTGTTTAGAGAAACATTTAACGGATGAGTAAGCATCAAGAGGCCAGGGCTAAGGGAAAAGTTAAAATGCTGGCAGCATTTTGTATTGAATGATCTTCTCAGCATGAGGACTGGGGATGGACATTTGATCCAAAAAGCTGCTATTGACTCAAGCAGTTTAAACCCAGCATCCAGCACAGAGGTGTCTGAAGGCACCTCCCAAAACATCTGCAACCAACCTCCACTCCCAAACCTGCCTTTGGGCACTGCCCAGGAGAGAAATCCAGTGCCACAGGATATTATTTGATCTGTTATTATAATAACATAAACCTTATGATAGGGGATGACATGGTCTTGACAGTTGGCTCTTTTTCCTTTTTCAATTGATCACTTGGTTTCCCAATTTCCAGCACAAATAATCTGCATGTGCATGGTGTAGAAATGCAGCAGAAGTGACTGGAAAGAGCTGGGCACTGAGTACAGAGACAGCTAAAAAAAAGCTGAACATGCTTTCACTACAGGAATCTGCTGCAGATTAATGTGCTGTAAATTAAAGCAAATTTTCCTGAATTCCCTGAAGGACTTTTCCTCCCAGAGATTCTACAAATCCATTAGCACAGGTCCATCATTATAGTTTTTTGGGGTTTATGCAGTGAAAATAGTTTAAAAAATACACCCAAAATAAAGCATATGATGTATCAGGGTAGATGACTGGGACAAATCAGGCCTAACCTTAGATAATTGATTCATACCCTGATTATTACAGTACAGCTTTTACTCCCAATTCCTCCTCCGCCCCATACTTTTTAAAGTAAGAAAAAGCAAAATAATTATCCCTCTACCTGAATTTCTAATCAGAAGAACGGATACCAAAGCAGGAGAAGTGCCATGTGCTCACATGCTCTGGAAACCAAGTAGAATTTTAGCTCCAAAGCTGGAAAAGCCAAGCTGCCCCAGGCTGGAGTCACAGCTAAAGCTCGTCTGATGATTGGGCACCTAAAATCTCCCTCCAAGGGGATTCTGTGGTGCTTAACAACATACGAGTTGCAGCTGGTGCAGCACAATTTCCCCAAAACTTCAGACTTTCACAGAATTCTCAGCAATCTACTGTCCTTGAGGACCTTCTGTTTCTGCATTAAGCTTGGTGGAGAACAAAATAAACTAAAAAATAATGAGGAACACATAAATAGTGTGAATCTATAAATCTCATCTTGTTAATAAACTCGTGGATAAGTACCACGAGTTCTGCTAGTTCCAAACTCAATGTATTATCCAAAATTGTTAATCTACCTCTAAAATGTGTGACTCTAAATTATATGTAAAAATAATGCATTTATTAAGGCTTTAACAGGTATTTGTAGCACATAAGATTGCAAGGGACTTCCCAGGTCATCAGATTTGCATCCTACTGTCAGAAACACTATATTAAATCATCTCTTCCAGAACACATAGATTCCCATCTTATTTAAAACGAAGGGGGGTTTTTTGCATAATCTCAAAATCAGGATATTTGCTTTATTTTCCACTTGATTCATCGAAGATCCAGTGGCCATTTAGATAAAATACTTCAGATTGTGTAGGACAAGCTTTTACATCCTCAAGTTTTTCCTTCTCTTCACCAACCCAGTGATCCAGATGCTGTCATCAGATAAACACACCCATTTAAATCTGTATTTTTTCCTAATGCCACACTCACAGGGAAATCCAAATATTCCATGGGTAACTTTTCCTGTAATTACTTTCCCTTGGTGAATTACAGGGACCTGTAATACCACTGGTGATTTTAAAACAAGGTCTGTGGATTACTCCTTGTGTTACAATGACCATATCAGGGCCTGCGAGGAGGTTTTTGGAGTTAAGGTAACAGGGAACACAACACAGTTTATAATGAAGCCTAACAAATAAGGATATGTTAATCTTTTCAACCACTTAAATCCAGGGAAATGAAAACCAAATGTCTTCCTAACATAGCATCCCAAAACCCAAGCCCAAATACTTGGATCTAAAAGCCTGCTGGGATGTTTTCTGCTAACCATCCATTAGATTTCTTATATTCTGTACAACATTCCTCCACAAGCTGGATTGAATTCTTCCACAGCTTAACTTGTTTTTGCCAAAGTCTCTTTTAGTCTCTATTTTAGTTCAGCACTGGCCTCCTGCCTAATGAAACAACTGTTCCTTATGCCAAAACCGTCATCTTCAGTTGCACAAGACACATCTCACATACAAACACATATCATGAGCCCAATGTTTAATGCCTGAAGAACTGCTGGTTTAAAGTGATCCTAAGGAACACTTAAACAGATACAGGAGTGGTCACTACTTTGGGTGGGAGAAGAATCATTCTCAAGAAAGATGTTTTGTTTCCCCCCTTTTGTATATAAATACACTTTTTGAAAAGAAAACCCTAATTTTAGAACATGAAAGCATATGTAGTTAACCACAGGCAGCAGTGAGACATGGAAGGCTCACTCCAAACCTGAAAGCTTCATCCTCACTCAGTGTGAAGTCGTCATTCTGTAATGATCACCCACACGATAACCTTGGCTTCTCTTCAACAAGCTTTGTTTAAATATGAGAATCTGATAACCTTAATAAACTATCAAGTATTGCTTATGACTGAAAAAAATCCATCCAAAGAAACCTCTTGCTCTATTTTCCTGCTGTAATTTCAGACACAGCTGAAAGCAAAATACCTGTGTAAGAAGTTGTTCCTGGGTTAGGTTATTGATCCAGCGAGTGTATCGTTCAGTAGAATCCAGTGGCTCTCTTCTGACTTGGCAACCGACAATCTAAAGCCAAATGAGATAAATCCCCTAGGTTAAACTGCTGTACACCCACGTGGCAACAAAACAGTGTCATGAAATAAACATTCAAAACGTGGCAACTCCAAGAATTAAGATTATCTATGCACTCCTTACTAGCCCCTTTCTATGTTCATAAGATAATATGGCACAATTGCTCTGCTCAAATATTAAATAGTTACAGACTTTAAAGGTCTCTAGAAAACACTGAGGAGTATCTTTCCAATAACCTCATTCTTGGGACTATTTGAACCACTTTGGTTGAAATTTTCAAAGGAAGTTTTCCATAAGCAGACATCTAAAATGCAAAATTTCAACCAAAAGTTAGTTCAGCAAATAAAAATTGGAACTTGGAAACTGACACCAGACAATCCTACTGACAGCGCCATAACCTATAATACGCCCCATTACTTTAGTTAATACAAAATAAGGACAATCCCCCACATATTCTGATTTGTCTTGTTCATGGCAGAACAATGTAGACACCTCATTTGGATTTGGTCACTGAAGCACCACTTGAGCAACAGCTCCTTATCCAATACTGTTCTGTACGGGTTAAATACGAATTTTAGTATTGTTATGCCAGTAGGTGTTCAGAAATAGCTTCCAATATGTATCAGAGCATATTACAGGATTACATGTTACCTGTATCTGCACAGACACATATTAATGAAGTTTCATAGAAACACTAAACTGTTTACAAATCTCTGATTAGAAAAGGAAAAAGCTGAGGAGAACCCAGGAGTGTGACTGGACAGAACTCTGCTGTTTGCTCCTCTCAAAGTCTGAAGTCTACACGAAACCTTCAGGGTACCACAGGACTTAATTATTCATGCAAAGTAAGCTGATACTGATTTATACCAACTACTGCACTCCCATCATACTGTAACTCTCCATTTCTCTTCCTGAGTTTGATGGCGCTTCCTATTGAGGATGTGTTTGTCCACTGAGAACTAACACCACAGTGTTTTAGTGCTTCTGAACACAAATTTCCAATAATCAAGTTCTGTTCAAGAACAGGTGGGAAATTTCCTTGGTTTATTTTCCCTAAGCATTCATAAATCTTCCAGGTATCTATGTTTACAGAGCTTTAAACCCCAGAGAGATGTGAGGAGTCAGGCCAGGGTTCTGCATGTGCAGTTATGAATACTTTTGATGTGGGAACCAAACCACCACGAGAAGATATTGCTGGGGGACTGCTGGCAATGAAACATCACCATGTAGAGTATGATTAAATATAACCAAAATAACAAGCACGAAAAAAAAAGAAAATGTTATTTGCTTATCCCAGAAGAATAAACCAGAATGTCTCTGAACTAGAAAATGTCTCCTCAATGACAACAACAAATTACTGTGGAAAACTTCAATCCTCATCCTAACTGAGCCCTCATATTACAGCTAAGTAATACTAAGATATTTTCAGAAAGTTAATCTCAAATTCTTTTAAACTGAATATCAGTTAGAAGAGTTCATAGAGATGTTTTTAATGGGGGCACACCACAGAGATAAAAACCTGACAAAGGTTGTGTCAGATGTACATCTACCCTGTGCTGCAAGGATTATTTTTGTTTAAAAATAGAACTCTTTCTAGTATTCATATATCAAGCCCTCATTAGCATCCTCTTGCATATCCCTAGGTTTTTCTAACTTACAAAGACACTTTACAAAATTCTGTATAAAAGGTAAAAGGGAAAAATTACCTTTACTTTATCTCTCAAGATATTCTATGAGAACACAAGATGGAAATTTAGTTTCTTTATTTTAAGAGTCACAGTGAAGCTGAACAGATACAGAATACAAAAAGCTTTCAAAAGGTGAGAGATTAAAAAGGAGAATTTCAAATTTGTTTTTCTGAAAACCTGGTTTTCAATTACAGCCAAGTAGTAAGTGAAGTCATCTCTTTCCAGGCAGCTTGAAATTTAAATTAGAAGCAGAGGACAGAGTTTCACAGTTTTATATTGATTTCTGACCAGACTGATAATTTCATAAATGCTGTTGATAATTTCAGCAAACTAAAGTGAATGTTGAATCCAGGTGCTCAGCTAAAGGACTGTAATTCCCTGAAGTCCAAAGAACAACTGGTTCAAATCTCAACTCCTCACACTTGAAGGGAAAACTGAACAGGTTTGATGAATTATCTGTACACACACAAGGAGAGGTGAAGGCAGACAGAAGAAGTGCTATTAAACTGGATCCTGACAGCTCTTTTCTGGATCACACATCACTATTTAGGCACCTGAATCTCTCTTCTCTAAAATCCACTCCACACAACTAGGAGTGGGGTTAATGAATTGTATCTAAACAAGATTATCAGAATAAATGTCGTGGATATGCACTTTATTGCCACTGCATTGAAAACATTTTCAGGAGTTGGGAGAGCTATAAAGCCAGTACAATATGATCATGATACAACTAAAATAGTACAAATAACAATAATACAAATATCAATAATACAAATAACAGTGAGGTTCTCCAGGTCACAGTACCCTGGGCTAGCCACAATGTGTGAAATAAAAATCCAACGAGCACATTCAGTAAATTCAGAGTTATGCTCACGTTCAGAGGACCTAGGCAGGATTACTGCATAATTACCAAATTCTGCTTAGAGTCACCTATAGTCACTGTCCTGTGAGGTACAAAACTGCTCCACTGAAACACAGGAGTATTTCAGTCCCATGTCCGTCATGTGCAAACGCCAGGACTCTACACCCAGGCACTGACATGCCAGAACTTGCTCCAGCTTTTCACTCGTGGTTTTGAAACGCAATAATCAGGTAGAGGTGTTTCTTATTTTCATCACTTTAGGTTTTACATTTTCCCTTGCACATTTAAATGGAAAAGGAAGCGGGTGAGAGGAAAAAGTTTAAATGAGTTGGCAATAATTAAAACCAATACACTTTCTGCAGATGTGGTGTTTTTGAGTTTTTTAATCACTACAACTTCCTTTACCACAAACAATCTTCCTTATTCAAGAGGCAGCCTATGGGTCAGAACCCACCCCTTGTACTAAAGAGGAAATGAGGATGAAAAAATAATTGGTCTTCAATTTTATCCCAATATTTTCCATCCTTGTTTTTAAAAAAAGAGGAAATGAACAAAGACAGGCAAAAGCACAAACTCTCCACAAGGCAGTAGGCACTGGATGTGCAAACATACACAGGAGTTCTTCTTATAATGTATCATCTTTTAAGAAACTTTGTTATTGAAATAGGTATTAGAAAAATACACATTTTAGCATGAAAAACTCCACAGCTTTTCTGTACAAAAAAAATGCAACTTTCAAAGGTTATATAAAGTACAGAACTTTATTCTGCACTCTGAGGAAGAACGTGCAGTGTTCTGTTTCATTTTAGAAATATGACAGAATGATGGAAACCTCCTTGAAGAGAATGTAATTAAGTACCTAGTGAAGCTTTAATCAGAAAGATCATAACATCTGATCCTAGATAGTGTTCTGTGAAAAGAAAGACTATCCAAATAACAAGCAGAATAGGGAGGATTATCTTTAGGGCACGACACCTTTTTCCCAAATATGCCTCTTTATGAGAGCCCACAGATGGAAAAATCCTAAATTTAAAAGCTAATAAGGGTTATTTACCTTATCCTGAATGTTTAGGAACAGCTTTAGTTAATCAAGACCACATCTTTTGTGTTAAGGAAAGGTAGATGTCACCTCTGCTGTCTCCAAACCCTACTTCAATTACTTTTATTGTAGTAATTTCGATGCAGTAATTTCCTTTAAGAAAGATTTCGTGATCATCATTTAATGCAATCAAAAAGGAAAAATAAACTAAGGAAAAAGAAACTAAAGAAATATTTTTATGTGGTTAAAATCTTTCCAAAATTATATACTGCAGGAAGAAGGTAGTAAAATGTGTTTCCTCTCCCAATCATTTCCAAGGGAGGAAACTGTTCTTCAAAACAGTTTCCAAAACATGACACCTGTGAGGTAATTTGCATTAGGTGTAAATATACAAAACACACCCTAGTGTATTTAAGGCATGTTTTAAAAGTTATAAAATATGTTGATAGTGCTGACTCCCCAAAGAAGCCTTTAGGTCAGATGAATATCCATTTCCACAGATGTTCTTATCTTGGAGCAATCCGTATTTATAGAACACCTGTTGAACATTCTACTTGACACTAGTTCAAGTCCAAAGTCCACAAAAGGATGTTACTGTTTATTTGCAGCACATAAAAAGAGAGTAATTAAAAACCAAGGAAGCCTGAATTTTCTTTAGTGAATTTATATGAAAAACAAGAAGTCAAGGTGGTGTAATCAGAATGAGCCCAGGTGAGCATCACAACACAGGAACATTTAAAAAGATGTTGTCACACATATGAATTCATGAAGTTTGAACACGACATTTTGGGAAAATCTTCAAGTAAATATCACTGAAGAGGTACCAATTTCTTTTGCCTGTAGCTCCACAAAGTCTGATTGGATTGTAATAGTTACCACCTCAGCAAAATGTCTGAACAGCAGGAGGAGGGAATCTTGATTTTCAAACATTTTATGCTTCAGACATAGTTTTAAAAATGAAATATGTTTACATGAATGAAATACATTACAATCGGACTTTCATGAATATCAAACTCCAGTAATCACAATTGTTTGATGGGGTTATGGGCATGTGGAGGCCATTTTAAACACAAATTTAATTACAAAGTCGTGTAAGTTTGGCTGTTTCCCATTTGGGCTATTTGGTTAAATGTAGAACAGACTCAGACTGACATCGTGACTTTGAAAATGCTCTGCGGTTTTTTTCAGAAATTCCAAATTAAAAAAAATCTGTAAGGAAGCTGCCTAATAAAAAGCAAAGACACAGCTGAATTCCAGCAGATCTGGATGATATACATGGAAAGGCCCAGTTACTGAAAATATAAGAATAATACTCTCACATTGTCAAAGAAAGAATTTTCATGTTCCTCAGTGCAAAAAAAGAAAAGGAATCGTATTTTTTCCTCTAAACATTCTCCACTGTCACCACTTCAGAACAAAACCTTCACACAACTGCTGCTTCAGTTTCTGCCCTCCATACCAAGAGAAGATTATTGAAATATTATAAATGACTTTTTAAAGCCTCTAATGACAATTTCCTGAAGTGAAAACTAAAAATGTTTTTATAAGTATCTTTATTGGATAGCCCTAATTCAGCGTTACATCTTCCACACGCTGGAGAAGAATGTAAAAGACTCTGTCGTTTGATAACAGTAAAAGGAAACTGACTATAAAAAAAATACTGCTGACCAGAAGAGTTAAGACTAGTTCATGAAAATATTTCTCTGGACATGTTTTTTTCCCCACATCAAAAAATCAACTGATGTTGAACAATCAACAACTGCATGGAATATAATCTCATTTTCCCTTCTGTCTATACCAAAGACAGACCAGAGCCTCTTCAGATCTACTCAGCCCCTTTAGTGGAACAAATTCCTGCTAACAGGTTTATGCAAACCAATTTGATTTGTCATTCAAGACATGACAGTACTCAATTAATGTCTCTTCAATAGCTGTTGTAGGAATTAATTCTTGTATGAAAGCTAACCTCTACAGGCAGTGCTTGCTGAGACAGGCCTGGGCAGCACACTCTGATCTGTCTCAAACGTGCTGAGTAAGGGAGTCAGAGGGAGAGCTGTGCAAATTAACTGGGGAGAAAAAAAAGATCATTTAAGTTCTACACAAAGAAGACTTTAATCAACTTCACGTCCAAAATAAAAGCACTTATCAAAGGAAAATCTGCTAAGCTATATGCCACAACCAGAGGACAAAGCTTTTAAGGGGAGGTAGTAAAACCTGGACTTCAGAATTAAAGACACAGAATGAGAGAAGATCACCAACAACCTCGTTGCGCACAGGAAGGATGAAAATGAAATAGAGGTACAGAATGGAATTTAAATGGAGGACAGAGAGGTAATATTCAGCATTATGTAGTTACGCTTTATGGCAGTTTAATAAAACCTCACTTAGACTCACAGTCTTTCCACACCACAAAATTACAGAATCAGCTGGATCCGATCATTTTAGCCACAAGAAAATAATGATATCATTCAAGCTAGTGTTCTCTGTAAGGGAGGGAGGAAAAAACAGTCTTTTTAGCACGTGGCAAAAAGGTGTGACATGTCCCGACAAGCAGAACAGCACAGGGTACAGTGAGATGAGAAAAAAAAATTATCTATTAGATTATGAATTTCCAAAAAAAAAAAAAAAAAAAGTTTCCAGACCAAAAAGAAAAAAAACAAAACCACCCCTTAACTTCTAAATGTAGTTAATTTGTGAAGTTCAGGAGGGGTGGGAGGGAAGCAGCCAATGTCTCTTAAAGAAAGGAGCAGCTCAGCTCTGATTCATCTGTGGATTTCTCCAATCCATTGGCCGATTGTGCAACTTTTGTTTCAGCTCTCCCAGGGCAGGTGAACAGGTCTGTGAGCCACCAGCCCAGGCATTGTTCAAGTTCACTCGATCCAATCAACTATCTCAGAGTCACATTAACCATCAAAGATATGCAGAATTCAGGCAGTTGGTTAACACAGGCAGATAATGCAATAGATAAAAATGGCTTTAGGCACTGCTGCTCTTGAGCTAAATCCAAGCTACAGAATATGCCAAAAATCTGCTTTAGAGATGCAAAATAGTGAGAATTGCTCATTGAAGAAATGCAAATGGTATATTCATGTTCTCTCACGTGCCCAGGTATCCTACCTGTTTGAGACAGAGGATAGTAATTTCACAACAAATACAAAGGTATCCACTGTGACACTGGTACTGATTCACCTCCTGTTGAGCCAGTGAAAACAAGAGGAAATAATATTTCTATTGCCCACATTCTGACTCTGTTGTTTTCTCACTGAGGTGGGAGACCGTGAGGAAAAGTTTAGCTATGTTATAAGCTCTTTAATGTTACTCACAGTCTCCAAGATTGTTCTCAGATCCAGTGATTTTCCTTCAGCATGCCCAGAGCAGGGCCTTCTGGAAGCATCCAGCAACAAGACACCCAGGGAACAGATCTCTCTGGCATTCCCCTCTCTCCTTGAAAGAGAAAGCTTTGGGAGTTCTCAGAGGGTACTACTCTGTTGAAATTAAATAACAGAATAAATGTGAGGCAGAGTGAAAGACTGCACAGTGTGTGTGGTTTGGGAAATAACTTCCTGGGCTACTCCAAACTCAGAAATGCTGTTCCATAGAACACTAGTATGTACACAAGGTTGGATCTCCTCCAGAAGAACACAAGCCTATATAAAATAAGATATGAAGGCATGACTTTTTCAGAATTAAGGGGAATAGAATCTCGAATCTTCCCACTCATTAGCTGCCAACAAAGCATATATGTTTTGTGGTTGGTAAAGAAGCAACACCTGCCTTACTCTGGATAAATGGCATAGATGCAGCTTCTAGGGATAAAAACTAGAGTGAGAAATTTTAAGAAGAGTTGCACATTCTCTGTTGACAAAGTCCTCCTTTTTCTGAGCAGAGCAGGGGCCATTTGAAGGCACCTTTGTGCACAGTGTAACGTGAGGGCACGTGGGCAATCAGTGCCAGAGGGATGGGAACCACTACATTATCAACAGCCAGTACAATGTCCCTGAGCTTCACAGCTGCTGAGAGTCAGGATTTGCATTGAGCCTTCTATTTCTTAAGCAGAATTTAAGAATTTGTAGTGTAAATACACAAAGTCTCAAAAATTTGTTTCTTCTGAGAGTGTCTATTTATAGAATTCATGCCAACAGGACTTAGAGATGATGTCAAATAGTCATCAGAGGACAAGGTGACAGCCGTCATGGAGAGCTGCTGTTAATAAAAAGCACAATGTATTAGTGATTTGTATTTTGAGAGTCAAAATCCTGCACTCTGAACATTTCCAAGGACAGAACAGTTCCACCCTGCAAGCCTTTTTTTAAAAGGAGTGTTCCAGATAAGAGCAGCTTAAGAGAATAGAAATTAACTTGCTCTTTAAAGCACAATTAAGTAGTCTATACAGGAAATGAGACAAAAAGGCTGCTGCTGTTACTTCAGCTGTGTTCCAGTACCGGAGCCTGGGGCAAGCTTCTCGCTTTTTCAGAGATGGGGACACAGGTTTCTTTAAAGAATAACTTGTGGGGAAGATCCCAGAGGCATCTGGTATCTTTGGTTCTGCTGTTTAGTAACCAGGCTTCAAGTCAGAGTAAGGCAATTTGTATTTAAGAGTAACACAAAAGAGGAAGAACCTCAGGGATTAATTAGGACCTGGGAGATTTCTCTTGGTGGAGAAAGTTGGAGACTTTTCCTACCTGTAGATCTACAGTAACAACAACAGCAGACTGAAGCCAACAATATCAGGGCCCACTGGGAACACTGGTCTTCAAATCTGACTCCCAGTAACAACGAGCAGGACTAGGATAAGGAATAAAATTTCTGAAAGTATATTGAGACTACATAAAGTCAAAAATCCAGTTCAGAAGAAGTTGCAAAACAGTGGAAAGTGCAAGTCTGCAAATTAGAATTTCAGGAACAAACCAAAAAAGCTCACTGCTTCACAGGCATTTCTCAACCTTCTGCATTTTTTTTTTTTTTTTTTTTTGCCCCTCCACCTACTGTGGTTTATCAGACTGATTGAAGCCAGGCCAGAACTTCAAATACAGAACAAAACTTCATTCAAACATCCCCAAACATCTTCCAAGGCCAGAAAATTGAATGGCATGATTATTCTGAGGACAGCAGAGAGATCATTCTTTTAAGAACAGAAGTCCACCTGGACACTGGTCAGTAGATTTGTGCCCAGGTCAACTTTTCTCAAAGCTGTGTCAGAACTATTGAGGGGCTCTGGAGCAAACTGATCTATTTGCTCACCAGAAACAGCTGGATATGTTCCCCTTTCCCCTTCAGGCCTTTGAATTAAGAATTCTGTAAGACCCAACATGAACCCAAGAAGGTTGTACCCCACACAGGCATTCCACATATTTTCTATACCTATAACATGGAAAATGTGCTGGGTCTAGTGGAAATACAGTTAATTTTGCCCACGACAGCCCTCCCAGTGCTGTGTGCTGGTAACACACCAGGTCTGGCTC
>NW_008239785.1:638129-657008 GCF_000691975.1 Corvus brachyrhynchos | reverse complement strand
AACTTTCCTGCTCTCCAGGACGCTGGGGTGGGCAAGGGCTTGGGGTGGCACTAAGGGCAGCTGATCCAAACTGACCAAAGGTCTACTCCTTTGCTTTTAGTAAATTACCTTTATCTTGACCCATGAGTTCTTTCACCTTCTCTTTCTCCCACCACCCTGTCCTTCTGAGCAGTGACAGCAGCCAGCCAAGGCCAGGCCACCACAAGCACCACAGTGAAACAGGACCATAAATTTACATGAATTTAGAGCATAGCACCAACAAGCTTGTGTTGCTTAGAACAGATCACAAAGACCCTTCAGTCTACTCAGGTCCTCTTTATTTCTTGTTTGATTGTCATTTAATAGTTCATACTGGAAGTTGTTGGGCACTGAAGGATAACAGAATATAAACAAAACAGTTCAAGTGTTTTCTAAAAAGACTACAGACTGTTTAGCTGAATTGAGTCTCTTTTAAAAAGTCTTAGTTTACATCTATAGAAGCCATATAAGCAAGAAATATGATAGCTCTTAGCACTAATTTCCATAAAACAAGCATACTGGATCAACTTGCCTTTCTGGTTTTTGGCTTCTGACTACAGAATTACATTACCTGATTGATATCAGAACAAAAACAACTTTCCATTTATCATTTTATTGTGTTTGTAATGCGAGGTGGGTTAACTGCTACTCAGGTACTATTAAAGCTATAATTTAATAAATTACATTGTAAGGATGATCAGATTTCAGAAGAGCCCTAGTACAGGTGGTGTGATGAGCAGGTACACATCCCAGCACTAAGCAGCAGGTTGTTTGGCAGACATTCCTCAGCTAAAAAGACTGCAATCATCTCTACTTTGAAGCAAGTGTGTTTTGGAGGAAAAGTTCAAAAGGTGTTTAGCTGACAGAGAGCAATAATCCTAAAATTGTGTGTTTTCTTCAGACACCTGCAGGAAACACCTTTGTGACAGACCAAGTCAATCGACCTTTCCTTTCCAGAAACCTCTTGCACATTGAAATAACTATCACAAGAAAAAATGTCAGAGATGTAAAAACAACAAGGCTGATTTTGCTGAATGTTGCTGATAGGAATACAAACTCAGTTTTCGTGTTTATAAAGGAATATCTTTGTCAATAGTATTGACAAATTAACTGGCATAACAAGTTATTTATATATAATCTTTGGATAAGTAGAACACATGCACAAACTCTCTCTAAAGAATACTGACCCTAATCACAGAAAATCATATAAAACCCAAATCATACAGATCAGAGAAAAACTATCTCACAGAATATTCCTGACAGTTTATTTCACAGGAATAAAGAATGGAATTCTAATGATGTTTTCTTTTGCAGGCAGACAGAGAGAGAAACATCAGCTGAACTGTAGGCCAGTTCATCAGTGGCAACAACCCATACATTCCCTATGGTTTACAGTTTTTTAATTATTAAAAGCAGATAAACCAGAACTGTAGCCAATCCTTTGCAGCTTTTCACATGACTTAGAAGGGCTACATAAAAAAGCCATTCTCCTTTAGCTTACAGACATTAACCAAACCTATATACTTATTTGCAAAAGAGTATCAACTGTTGTAATGAGATCTGGTTTTCTGAACAGAGAAAATAACAGGAAGAAAAGAAGTTCAATCAAAGCTCCTATTCAGTGCAAGGATTAAAAAATAAAGGAAAAGAATACACTGGTTATTGCTTTGCCTCCACCAGCCCCACTGTGAAATTTTCATATCCTTTTAAAGATGTATCCGGAACTCTGTCAAAGAAAAACCCAGAAATACACACAAGAAAAAAGTACTCACACTGTTTGGGTGTTGAATGGCAACTTCGTGCTGCAGCCTAACCCGCTGTGGCATCATCACATCATCCTGGAATAAATAGCACACTGTTACTGAACATAAAAAGGGTCACAGTACAGTACTGACACGCATTAGAATATGTTGCTAAATTAACATCATTTTACTGGCTTGCAGTCAGAAATGCAAATGGAACAGATATTAAGAGACTTCACACTTTTTGTGGATTAAACTCGAAGCTGTTCGAGCTGGAAGTGATCAAAACTACTACGTGACAACGGTGCTGTGATCTCAACACACATCCACAGGCACCCACACACTTAATGGTTATTTCTCAAGACACTCAGCAACTCTTTCACAACTCCCAGAGCAGCACTGGCAGTGTAAGGACAAGGAACTAACCTCAGCTAAAGCCATGAGATCTGAGACATAGCAACATGAGGAAATGTTTTCTGCAGTCTGGCTGTACCTTGTTCCACTGAAAATGAAAAGCCTTTGGTCTCTAGATCTAAAAATATGTCATATTTCATGAGCACAAAATCTAGTACTTGTGAAATGATAAAATTCTAAGAAAAAGGGAAAAAGGGAAGTACCCACACTCATAAAATGCATTAGCATTGACACTGGCTTTAAAACACACCACCTAGACTTAAATTTCATGTTAATACTTCTTTCATGTGTAGCACAAAAATCTGTTTTATTTACATACAAAAAGATAGGTTGTTTTGTGAAGAGTCAGTAACTTTGCTATCCTGCCTTGAACTGTGAGGAGAGATTCCTTTCAAAATGGTATTTTTTTCTGTTCAAAATTAAATCCTTCCTAGACTGTGATTTTACATTCTATAGAAACTGCAGCACAATTTTTCTTCCCTAAATTTAGTACCCTGAGGTTTCTACCTATATTCTTTTCCATGTTGGTGCCATATTTCCTCCCTCTTAAAGAATCAGTCTTTTTTAGATGCTGGTTAAAGCTGACACAGCCTATTTCTTCTCAGAGTATTTCCAAATAAACTTATCAGGCAAACACAATTCAAAGGAGCCCTGAATTCCTGTTCTACAGACATTCTTTTAACAGTTCCTCGCACTGAAATAATTCTCAGATTCCTATTAAAGCACAAACCCTTAATATTGAATTTCCAACAACTTTCACATTAAAACTTCCCATCAAGTCAACAGCATCAAAAAATATATTGGTGCTTAAATATCTACAGCTTGAAGAGTTGAATGACCTTGCTATAAAGGTGCCACTATAGTTTTATCAAAACAATGCATGATAAAAAAAGTTTCAGAAGTAGATCCAACTGCTTAATACAATTCAAGGTTAAAGATAAAGAAAAATAATAATAAAACTGACCCTTAATCACACAAGTTTATAAAAGACGGGAGGACTATGTTGTCAAAAGCATTCTTCTGTATTTTGCATTTAGGATATATTTAGTACTAAGCATGACAGCTGTTAGTGATTTTCAAAGCCAACAGAGTGAAAATACTCCTTCTGATTTCTCATGACTGACTTCAAAACTACAATGATATTATTTACCATCTAATTTGCTTTATCAATAAGGCACCAGAATTCCAGTATCAAGCAAGTGTTCCAATAAAACCTTTACCCTATTTCCCACAAGAAGAACCATAATCCTATTTCTTCATGCCAAATACAGAGCTGATTTTTGTAAATTAAAACCTGGTTTTCAAACAAGCAATAGCAGATATATTTTAACTGAACTTTGTTCACTCTTTTACAAGTTGCTAAGGATCCTTAGATATCTTCCTGTTAAATAAATAAAAAAAAGAAAAAGAAATCCCCTAAAAAGCCAGGAATTTCAATGCTTAGAACAATGTCACCCTCATCTTTTACAGATACAACATATGCTCTTGTGCTAAAAGATCTCACTGTTCATGATCCCACACAACAGAGAGAACTCTTACATTCATGAAGATGAAAAATAATATACTTGATTTAAAAAGGTTAAATCAGCATGGAAAGTATTCAAACCAAATTAAAATAACCTATGCACCAAAGAGGTCGATGTCATGTTTTCATAACCACACAATTCGACAGGAATGGCCTCGTTCCCCTAAGAAAACACTGTGTCATTTTGATGCTATTGGCAAAACTCACACATCTACAGATCTGGGGCTTAGGCTATCAGAGAGCATCAGTATTCTGTAAACTCCAGCTAAAGAGGGGGCACTGTAACCACAAAAACTTCTAAATGCCTCTTTTTATTAATACAGCTTTGTTCTCTAATGCTGGAAAACTCTATGAACTCTTACCCTGGATGACCTTTATTTCTTTTAATAATTCTGTCTCATTTTTTTATTAACAGCTTTACACAGACACTGCGCTTGCTCTGTTGCATTGCTCTGTGAGACCTTCTGAGTTCGTGGAAGGAGAAAGAAAGAAGGGGGGAAAAAACCAAATATAACAGTCTAGGACATAATCCCAAATACAATAATAAAGCAGTTGGGTGATGAGGAAGAACAGCACAAAATATAAATCACAGCCCAGACAAAGCTGAGACCCAACCATCATTCAGCTTTCTTGGATTCAGGTTGCTACAAGAAAGGTAACTGCAAAATCCCAACTTCAACAGATTCTTCACTATTGATGACTGGAAAGGTAACCATGAAGTAGAAACCAGAATGTATTTATAGTGAAATAATCTTAAGGAACCTGGATGGATTTAAGACCAGTATTTAAAAACCAAAATGATTATATGACAAATTAAGGGCACCTTAAAAAAATGTTCAGCTTCAGAGGCCACTGATGGGAGTGAAAGGCCCAACCATGCACTGTACTGGCAAGCTGTTATGGAATTTTAGCAACACAGTTATTAAACAAGGTGGTAAAACATTTTACCCAACTGTACATTATGCAATCACAAATTTTCTATCAAAGCTGTTGCACTTATGATATTGAACTCAGCAAATGTGTTGCCAGACTTCAAGTTCTACAGGCAGAGTTTGGTCTTTTTTTTTTTTTTTTTTTTTTTGCTTAAAACCGAGAACAAAACCTCAGCAATCAGACAAACACTTCCCAAATTATATGTAACTCAATTCAGACATAAAAAGAAAAAAGGGCCTGTACCAAAAAGGGAAGTATATTTAGTTGGTTTCTGTCTCCTAGGTGAGAGTAGGCAAAATAACAATAATAGCAGTGCCTTACACTGAAAAATAATTTTAATAAAACAGAAGTTTTCAATGAAATCCAATTTTCTCTGTTCACATGGAAGTCTCTAAAGGTTGTCCCCTAGCAGATATACAGCAGACAGGATGAAGGGACATTTCCCCCAAGGATTTTTAAAGAGTGGGCAAGATAAAAGAAATTTAAAATAAATTCCATATAAATGCATGCTTTCCCTAATCATATATTTGGAATACAACAGCTGGGCTGTGTGGACCACACTGGGCTCCACAGTTGTAACTTCATCATTTTCCCTTAAAAGTCGGTGTTTCTGCACTTCAGAAAGTAAAATAAAATCTACAACTCAATGCACAATACACATCTACTTTTTGCAACCAAGGACAAGTTCACAGAAAACAAATCATTAATTATAGCTCAGTATTGAGGTGCTTTCTCAAGCTCACATTACAGACTCAACATCTCCAACTTTTCCAAAGTCCTTCATATTTGGCTGCTCAAAACAGAAAAAATGGATTGAGAGCTGACACACTCCACCCCCGTAACAACAGCACCTTCCCTCCATTACAGCTTTTACATGCAAAATACACCCAGTAGCAACACCAGCAGGAACGTTTCACTCACTGAGCAACAATATGGCATCTCCAACATCTTTCAATTCATCAAATGCTCCATTCACTTATCCCACACCTGCTCAGACTAAAGGGAAAAAAAAAAAAAAATCTTTCTTTGCTATTGTTCAGTCCAACTCCTTGAACCAGGGAAGTGAAATGCCTGGGACCTCCAAAAACCGGCCTATCAACAGCTCTTCTGAAGGAAATACTCTGATCCCAGGCACTTCTCCAGTGGCTGGTTTTTGAAGCAGCCCCACACTATCAAGCTCATTAGAGCCAGGCACTCAAATGGCACCCACAAATCACCTGAGACTAATGATCTGTCAGTACTTGCAAGATCATAGGAAAAGCCACTACATTTCTGTTTCTACTCCCAAATTAAAATGAGAAAAAAGGGCACAACAAAGAAAACACTTCAAATTTAAGAAGCTGACTTCATTGAGCACCTTTCTTTTGTTGAGCATAGCAACAAACATGGAAAGATCTATGTGGTGTTCTTGTGAGCCTCACAATCTTTTCATGGAATCTTTTAATTAAACATCACTATTAGTTGGTCAGGGAACTTTTGCTGTAGAAGCAGCTCCCACCTTGGTGCATTTATTCAAGAAATGCAGACATATGCCTTTCCACATCTTGCTTTTCAGTGGTCACTGGAGATCACCTTTGATTTTTCTCACAATTAGATCACTGAAAAAAATGTTGTGTTGGCAGTCAAGCAAAGCAGGTAACTCACAAGGTATTCAGTAGCAAAGCCAGTAAACTCAGATAAGAGGAAAAGCTTCACCAGCAATTCCAAAAGCCCTCCTTAATTACTAAACTGATGAAGACACATGTTGGGAGAGGTTATGGCAACCAGATTCTGAAGGTTTGCTTCTTCATTTATGAAACAGAAAAATAACATTTCATACCAGACAGAGGCATTTAATCTGGTCTTAATGCAAGCACATCTTTACAAAACAATGATAGGAATGATGCCTTCAAGCACTCATATTTTAAATTTTTGGGGCTCATTAGTGATTAGGAAACATGGACAACTCTTCTGGTAATGGAGTTCACCACTACATCCACACGCCTGCTATTGGAGTAACAGCTTATTTCAGGTTTTGAATCAGAGGATGAAGTTCCCAAGGAAGAGTATGTTAAACAACAAAAAAAAGGAAATCCATGAAGTCTGATCACATCTTCATTTCCTAAGAAATACAGATGTCAATTTGAAAGAAAGGAGGAATATTTCAGAAGTTTATTACTGCCTGTAATGTATAATGGCAGCTAAGAGGAAATCCATGCTTCCAAACCCAGGAAGTTACAGAGGCTGGAAAAACAAGTTGTTTATAACTCAACGTGTCTGACACACCTACCACATCTGGCTAGTGAAGGTCCAAGCACCTTCCTCCAAGGCCTTTAGCAATACCCTCAGCGAGGTGGGTTCCAACTTGAACCTCAAGGAACACATGCAATTTCACAGCAATTAAGAATCACCATTCCCAACTAAAATCATACAGACCAAAAGGCACAGGTCAGCAGCTGCCGATTCCATCACGGGAATGACAAATCTGGTGTGGTTCACCCTCATTTTTGGTGAATAAAACTTATCTGTGTCCCCACGGCATTTTTGACTATTAGCAAGCAGTGACACAGTAGCAACATGGTTTAGAGTCACGTCTCTGAGCTGCCTGAGAATCTCTGAAATCATGATACACTGCCAAGGGAGCCTTTCAAAGGATTAAAGCAAGCATGTCAAGGACTCGAGTGAATATGACTGGGTTTGAAACATTGCAGGTCAAAAAAGGACCCATTTTTATGTTCCTTCTTTAACAGTCAGGAGCTCTCCAACAACACACTGAATAAACCTGAAATAATTGGAAACTACACAGATGATTAGGATGAAATGAAAGCATGATCCTTTTTAAAGAAATACAGTTTCAGACAAGTAGAGGCATGTTTGTGTGCATGTCAATGAAAACAGCAGTTCAAAGCAGAATTTTTAGTGAAAGAGTTCTGCTGTGCTACAACTGGGTAAATGCTTCTAACAAAGATGGCACCACCCCAGAGAACTGACAAACTACAGCTACACTACAATGAAACTGGTAAATAAAGTCATAACTGGAGACAATTTGAAGAAGAAAAGCTAACAGTGAAATGTATTTGCAAAATTAGCTCTCATTTTCCCATACTATAAATGTTATATGTGAAAAACGTGTTAAGTATCTTCAATTTTTCAACTTGTTTTCCCACGGGGGAAAAAATGCCTCACTAGCTTGGAGGTGAAATCTGTAACAACAATCAGAGTAAAAAAAACTCCACAATAGCTGCTAGTCAAACAGCTGCCACTTCATACTCGAAAAGGCTGATCAAATTCTGACAGTTCTGAGATCTGTAACCTTTTTTTTTCTACATTTCTTCCCAGTTTGTTGTCCTCACAAATCTGTGTTGAGAGACATAACACGAGCAGCTTGACTCCAGCTGGAATGGCAAGCAAAAACAGTCTTGCTGGAAACAGTACTTCCAAAGATGCTCCCAAATATGCTCATCCATTCATTTCACTCAGAGAAGACAAAGGAATGCACTAAAAGCCACGGGTGTATTTCTCCACCAGTTAGTAATGTGCACAAACTACAGCCTCAGCCCCACTCCTCCCCACATCCACCTGTAGCAAACCCGAAATTGTGGCTGCACTTCTGAAGGTCAATTCCTTGGCATTAGCGCAGCACATTCCAAAAGGCTGATATCAACATTCCTTCCTAGAGAGCTGGATACTGGATTGGTGACTGAAATGAAGAAGGTAGGTGGTGTGTGGAAGCAGAGCTGCTAAACAGCTGGCAACATCTGTGTTCCAGCTATTATCACACAACATTTACTAACTACAGACAAAACACTGAGCAACTTTTGGGCTTGGGGCCGTTTCCACATCCATTTTATTTTCTCTGATCTGTTTACAGCAAAACATGGTAGTCACAAGGACAGACAGTAGAAAATACATTTAAGTAATGCCAGTCATTTAATATTTCTTTTGTAGCAAGATTAGGCTTCTGGTAGTCCAGAATGCCTCTGTTTTGAAGAAGGAATAGAAATGCATAGAACAGAATATCTTGGTAACTTCTCCTCAGCTTATCCACACTGGAAATCATAAAATCCTCAACTCATATCAAGTAATTCTTGCTAATATTAAATATAAACTTATGCTAATGATAACACTGCAGAAATACAGTATCATTACCAGTTATATTACTTAATAATTTTAATTTGCTTCCCTGATGTTTTGTTTTCCTGCAATGGTTAGTCAGCCAAGAGAAACAACACAGCAGCATGAAGATGTATAATATATAGTAAATAACAAATTGAGAATTCTGAAGAATCCCTGCAAAAATATGAATTAAGTTCATTTAGAGAACTTGATTTTCTAATTTACTGCTAATGATTTACAAACAACTAGATCTGTCTGGAGTGAAAAGAGAGACTAACCCACAATTTACTTCAGTATATCATGCTATACATATTTGAGACAGAAGGTATGAAGCTCCACGGGACAAGGGTAGATTAATTTCTCACTCATGTACACACGGACCCAGCAAACTTCATCCAACAGAGTCCCTAGAATGCAATGTGGGATCTGTCCAAGCCTGGAATACCCAAACTCTGCAAATCATAAGTAAGTTGTTTTTTTGTTTTTTTTTTTAAGATATGTAAACAGCATCACTGACTAACAAAATACCACAAAAATCACAAAATTTTAACATATGAACAAAAAAAATATTCTTCCATCTAGCCACAAAGCAAGTGGAGTGTGCAAACTGAAAGATTTCCCTAATTAAAACCCGAGAAAGGCTGTAGAGTTGACATCCCTGCTCTCACAACACTTTTTAACAAGCACAGACAATCATAATACTAAGTTGAATTTTATCTGAAAACCTACCCTGTCAGCAGCCAGTTCATCCTGTACTACCCTAACCCACAGTTCAGTTCCAATTCAGAGGGGGGGGAAAAAAAAAATCAATCTTCAGGTGAAATTACATGAGATCAGTGAGCCTTGAAGGTCCTGCTCTTCTTGCCTGCTCCCAGCACATGGCCCCACTCCTCAGCTCAGCTGGGCACCTTTGTGAAACCACTCCCTGCATATTCAGCTGCACAAAGAGAGATCCTTATCTTTGGGTTAGTGAGCTGAATGGCTTCACAGAAGATATCCAACAAAGGACAGGAAAAATAAAAATTCAAGATGGAAGGTGAGACCTCTCCTATTTTGCATCAAAAAGCCAGTAGATTAGCTCTTAGTTTCTCATCAGTACAGTTTTCTGAAGAATGTGGGAAAGAAAAATCCTGAAAACACCTGAATACCAACCTTGCCCAGCCTTGTTCACTACAGCTTGTGAAATCTGATATAATCAAAGAATGATGTAAGCCTTTCTACAGGTTGGAATACAACTTTACAGCCATAAATAGTAACCAGCACATTTAACAGCCAAACACCTTTAAGCAGCTTGTCTTTCAGCAAACCAACAACTCCATTAAAAAGGAAAGAATTACACTGACAAAACCAAGTTAGACAAAAAGCATGAACTTACTGAATCCAGAAAGCAGAGATAGGTTCCTGAGCTCTGAATCACTGCTTGATTTTTAGCAAATCCGACTGTTGAGAAAGCAAAGATAAAAATATGGGGAAGTTTTTGCTGTTGTATCTTTTAAAATCTTAATAAAGTGAGAAACAGATGAAAGAAAATACAAAAATCAGTATCACATAATGTATGCAATTTTTCCATATTTAAAGCAAGGTAATTTGTGAATATTTAAATAGGATGCTTATGTCAGTCATCTTCTCTGAGTACCAGAATTCTACAATTCTACAACTAGAATAAGACTACTTTCGCTAGCTCTCCAAAAAGACACAATATGTAATATAGATCTTGAACAGGGCAGGATTTATATCCAGAACCTCAGCTTGTAGAATCACAGAATGGTTTGGGCTGGAAGGGACCTTTAAAGGTCATCTAGTCCAACTCCTTGCAAAGAGCAGATGCTGAAAACCCTTGGCTGTACATACATTCATCTTTTAAGTCCTAACAAATACCAACAAATCATAAAAGAGGCAGAGAAGGAACCAGAAACTGCTGTTCTTCCCATCAGGGGACCAAGTTATCAGAAGGACTCAAGGAAAGTTCTGTTCCTTGGTGCTTGTTAAGTATTAAGTTTGCAAATACAAAGCCTTCATGTGCCATTTATGTAATGGCATGTGTAATGCAGAGGGGAGCAAAAGCAGGCTTATTTATGAGATACATACACGGAGCACAAAAGGGGGCTTATTTATACCTTAACATTTTGTATCATCAGTGGGAGACCACACTGAAATGTCACTTCAGACAAATGACAACACTGGCATCTAGGGTCTCTTAGTTTCTGACCCCCTGACACTTGCTGAATCTTTTTACCAACCATTTATTTCAGGAGGCTGAACCAAAGAAGAAAATTTTTTTGTCACTTAATTTCTGAAGAAGATGACTGTTCTGGAGGATCAAACAAATGGCAGAACCAGAAAAATAGGAGCAGGAATCCACAGTTCAGGGTAAGGATAGGACTGCAGCAACCAGCAACAGGATGAACTCAGTTCACCACTGAAATACATCCACAAAGTAGGAGGGCTTACCTGGGGTCATTTCTGCAGGTAGACAAGGTGTACCTAGGAACATTCTCATCTCTGAGTTCTTGCCCTGGGCAGCATTATAAAAAAAGACCACGCTATACCCAGTGTTAGTCTGAAAAATGCTGTGTGAACTCCACTTGGTCACCTATGTAACACTTAAGCTTTCTTTGAAGTATTTATGGAACCAAGTCAGGGAATCCAGCAAGATCACCCTGACTTGCAAAACAAATGATGTGAAGACATGCAATACTGTAAGGTTTTTACTCTTTAGGGGGAAAACTGGAAATGTAAAGCCAAAAAATCTCACCATGAAGTGGAGCAGAATAATTTTAAATAACATTATCCATAAAGTTTCTGATTTTGCATTTGAAAAAAAGCAGAGTACTGTAACTCTCTTCTCTTTTTATGTGATACAAGTTTGCTCAGGAAACAAATTTAACTGGGCTCAAAGGTTCCCTTAGTTGTAATGCACGTGCTCCTTGGCTGTTTTGCTGAGCTGTCCAAGTACAGAAAAAGACTTATGGCTGCATTTCTTACTGCCTCCAAGGAACATTATGTCAACTACCACCAGAACACTGCTAATAAAGGCTCTTCCTTATAATTGTGTTATTTTTTCTTATGTACTTTAATCCTCACCTTAACTTCTTCGTCATGGGTTTTTAGGATTTATTATTTTACAGGGTATTTACATACCACCTTTTACTGATCTATGAATATCTAATCTCATATATACAGTAACTCTCAGTCTCCTTCCTACTGGCAGTAAAAAAGCAGCTGGCAAAGACAGGAGCTGCCACAGCAGCAGAGCTGGATCCTGGCATGAGCAGTTTTAGTGGGAAACAACTGATGGAAGTCAACAGGTCTGGACATGCCAAAGCAGCAAACCCCCAATTCTGTGGAGGGCCCTAGTAAAGCAAGAGATAAAAGAACAGCACAAAAAGGAGGACAGAATTAAATTTGCCCAACATCAAATACATCAGTACTATGAGAAGCCATACCAGCTGTAAAGCAGCCTGGAATTACATTTCAGTGCTGTCATTAACATACCCAAATATTTCAACAACCTTCAGGAGACAATGATGAGTTACACAGAATCACAAATGTAAGAAAAGAATGAAGGAGACGTAAAGGCAACTACAAGATGGCAATTATATTACTCCACGAACTCCATGAAATAGTTCAGATCTCATTTTCAAATAAACCACTTTAAATAAAATCAAGAAATATCTAGTATTTGTTATGAGAAAGAGTTGGAAAAGATTTCTTGCTGTGTTTAAGACAGAAACCATCCTGAAGTTTTCCATATACCAGATATCTTTTAGAGGAAAGACAAAGAAGAAAATACACATATTTTTTAAAATATTAAGAAGATAAATATAACTCCCCATAGAAGAAACTAGGTATTAAAAATTCTTTCACCACAACTAATTCTGTGTTTGGCATGAGTAAAAAAATTTCTTTAATATTACTCTGCTGAACAAAATTAAATGTTTGTGCCAGGTCCCTGAGTTTTGTAAGGCCTGCTTACTTGGTGAAAAGAGCCTGTTACCATAGTTACAGCCGTAAAAACTTAAGCCTCAGTGAGATATTAACATTCCTCACTCTTGGAAAGAAAAAGGTTTCCTTTTTTTAGGCAAGTGACCCTTTCTTTTTTCCTAGGTTCCCCCCCTTTCTTTTACATGTTAGAAAAGAATTAGAAATAAATCCTAATCTTGTGTAAATAGTTGAAGATGTGAAGCCTGACTAGTACATTGTTTCTGTACCAAAGCATCTTCTTTTAAAGGCAAGACTCCTTCCAGTTGTACCTAGTCCTTAACATAATAAAAGTAAATCACCAAAAGCAAACAAATACTATGGATTTCAAGTAACCTGCTTCTAAAATTTAACAGCCATGAAGTACAGATATCCTCGTTGTAATGGTGACCTGAGAGTGTCTTCCACATGAATAAGCCTGGGTTTGTTTTTTAGCAGAACTCTGCATTTCACACTATTATTTAAATAGTACTCAGCTGCCCCTCTCACCCCCAATTTATTAAAGATCTGTTCAGTTTCCAGCTACCCCAACACCAGCAAATGCATGCTAAACCAAAAAATAATCTGACCTATCCCTAATGGCACAGTGCAGTTCACAACTGGAATTCAGTTTTAGGTTCAGTTTCCCAAAGTGCAAAGGTGAACAGGTGTCAGAATTCTAATATAAAAAACCACCCTGCTTGTGTGTTCTGGCAAACCAAAAACTAGTTTATATACAATTGATACAACACTCTAGTAGGAACAAGACTTTAGACACAGCAAATGTTTATAAAAATGGAAAATATGTTACACAACACGATGTTATTAACAAAAAACCATTACTAACTATCTTAAGTATCAGAATTAACAACCTGTGGGATTATTGTTTGAGTTAAGAAATTGTAACCTACTTAGTTCCTTGATCATCAGCTCCTAAAAGAAGTCAGTTTTGAAAAGAGACTGATCACCCAATAGTGGAGGGGGGAGAAAAAAGAAGACAAAGTTACAGGATTACAAGTAATTCTTGACATTGCTCAGCTCCAGCTGTATCAGTTGCCCAAAAGAGAAAAATTCCCTCTAAAAACCTGGTCTGCCTTTTGTCATGAGCAGCCCAATAGCTCCAATATTAGAAGCTGCACTGTCCAAACACCACCAGTTCATGCTAGAGGTATTAAAATACTAAAAATATTTATAGTAAGGGTTATGCTGTGTTACTTCAGTATTGCTATGTCTGACAACTATTTAAAAACAGATGTAAAGCCTACAGTCAGGAGAAATGACAGTAAATAAAGCCAGGGGCCTATACCAGGTTGCAGATGAATTCAGTGCACAAACTCTCAATTTATTTGTGTGTTTCAACAGGGGATGAAAATTAAATTTTCTGAAACAGAACTGGGCTTTTGCATAAGAAGATCATTTTGAGGAGACTGTGATAAGCCCGAGTTTCTTTACACTTCAAACAGGACATTTAGTGAAAGAACAGAAACTGTCCAAATTTTGTGTTACAGTGTTTCCAAAGTGTGACTTTTAAGTGAGGTAACTTCAAAGTCACAAATTTGGAACCAGGGTTTTAACAATTCCTATGTGTCTACGCATTACAACAAAGTCCAGAATGACAGAAATTGGTTACACAGCTCCCCTAGGAAATGTGAGCCCACTGCTCCTCCTTTGTCCTGCTGTTCTTCCTCAGAACACAGACGTGGTCTCCCAACTTTACTGTCACTCAACAACAGCTTCTTCAAAATGCAACTGACTTTTATTCTATTTTTATATTTATTTCTTCTATATTTATTTACATTTATTATTTATTTATTCTATATTTATATTTTTTCATTATTCCATTTTACATTTTAAGACGCTTCTGTGCTCAAACCCCCTAAACATAAACCAACCAAAGCAAGCAAAAGAAAAAAGAGATGTGTTTGTAATCTCCTGCAGTGGGTGCGATTCATATTAGCATGCAAATGAATAGGGGATCACATCATTCACCTGTCTGGCAGCTCACTGAACATATTAGTTTAGCCCTTTGAGTGAATACTTAGGACTTTAGTGAGAGATTTTAGCTCACATCAAAACTTCTGGAGCCTCTCTTTTGATGTGACCATTGAAGCAATATCAAAAACATATTTGTTTTCTATTTCAGGGTCTATTTTACTAGACTGAATGATATGCATTTACTTTAAAAATCTTTATGCAAGGAATTTTTATTTCTTTTTTTCTTAAAACCAGTCTCCTGAAGATAAATCAGATATCAGAAAGCCACAGTAAAACTGTAAGCATTAACAACATTGTGTATACTACAATTCAACAAAATTCTTTTGCTTTTGCAGAGTAGAGCACACAAGCACTAAGCCAAGTTCTTTCCTTGAACATATAAACAAATTCTGCAGAGCCCAAACCAACAGGGCCAAATTCAAACTGCAATGAGTTTTCAGAGCTCTAGAAAACAATGTTTTTTTTTTTTTTTTCCATTGCAGGGAGAATGGCTACAAAGACACTTTTCAACCTAAAAATCAGAAGGTGCCTGCAATAACAACCAAACTCTCACAAAATCACTATTAAGCTACATACCACCCCGAGGCTGAGAGGAATCATTGTTTCCAATGATTACTGAAACACCAACTTCTTCCAACTTGGTCTTCCATTTTTCAATTATTTCAGCTGAACCATCCTAGAAAAAATCATGACACAGATGCAGCTATTTTCATTTGTATGGTGAAATGAACCAAAAATTCTAGTCAAAGACGTATTTACATGGACAGTATTTTAAGGAAGGTCTGAAACGCACCTTACTGGCATCATTAAAAATTGACAGCTCCATGGTTCCTTTAAAATCTTGTTCCCAAACTGACTTTAAGCATTCATCCAACCAGCATTCACTGTTGTGAACAGGCACAATGATAGACTACAAAAAAAAGCAAAAAAAGATCCACATGCATGTCAGGAAGCATATTTTTGTTTACTTACAGCATATTTATTAAAAAGGAGAAGTACCACATCCTTCTGAAACTAACTTTCACCAAAAAATGCATCTTAAAATATAAAAGTAGACAAAGAACCTTTATTTTCATTATAAATATATTATTTGCTTTCTTCTCTATCAAGCTTCTTTTTAAATTATTTTAAGTTTTGCAAGATGGTTTTTGGCACAAGTCCAAGGAAACAAGAGAGACCACTGAACCAAACCCACTAATGAAACATCTGTACCATCACCATAACCTGTTTCTAGTGTTCCTGCATTTCTTAAGGCACTCCTCACTTCTGCCTTCCATTAAAACATCTTTCTCATCAATTCCCCTTCAAGCCTAATTGGAGATGCTCATACACACAGCTGGACCCTTGGGCTCTAGCCAAGTTTTTAAAAATTATTCCACCTACAGCTGCTCTAAAGCACATTAGAAGTTGACCTGTGATGCAGTTCCATACTCTGCCATTCCAACTGCAGCCTTTCCTCCTACAGCCTCTCGGTTCAGATGTACACAAAGCAGGAAAACATACCTGAAATACTTTAAAATTGGTTAGAAACCAGAGAGGGGGGCTTTATCTGTTCAGTTACCACTGTTCTAATTATCCCTAAAAAGCCAACACCCCCCAAAATTCTTTCAGTGTCTCAGAACACATTTCCTTCACAGAATGCAATGGCCTGAGAAAACAGCCCAGTGATGCACTGGCTGTGTTTGCAAAGGGAGAGCCCAAGTCTGTACCTGTTAAAATTACTTATAGATGGGGAACTTAAGGGCCTAAGTAACTCATAAAAAGTCTCATGGGACATTTCAAGAAGCCCCTAGAAACACAACTTAAACTCCTTATTATGTGGGGTAACCACAAACGCATGGTTGGAAGAAACAGAGGATTTATTCCTCTTGTGAGCAGGTGAGAATCCTAAGAAACAAAACACTGGGGTACTGAAATTGAATTATTCACGATTTAGTGACGTGTGAACACATGTACATCATGCAAATACACACAGGGGCACACATTAGAGGGGAGATTTTTGGATGCTGAAGGGTGCACACACAGGTACAACCCAGTCTTGTGTAGGGTACCATGATCAACAACATTTCACAGCCAAATAAAATAGCAAACATCTAAAACGAATGAACCTCCTGATTTTTGGCAGGATGATGGAACAGTTCTTAAACGAAGCAGGACAGAAGCTCTCTAAAATTTTAAGCAAAGCAGGCCTTTGACTTGTGTTTTAGAGAGACAAACAAATAAATAAAATAAGGAGAAACAAAAAAAAAGCGAAACTGATTACCCAGTAATTACAACATACAGACAAAAAAAGATTATTTCAGAACTGTCTCAGATTAGTACTTTGAGACCAAAAAATAAGCAAAAATCTGAGATTCTGAAGTACTATATTCAATTTATATTCAAATATATTTTAATATTCTTTATGTGGACATAGCAATTAAAATATGATCTTACTCATTCATACCAATCAATCTAGCATATTCATTCAGGTAAAAAGGGTTCCACAATTCTTCCAATGACAATATAAACTTGTGCAGTTTTGCACATCCAGAAAAATCAGTTATTTTTCAATTTGTTTTCTGATTCACTTAGTAAAAATTTGACTAAGCCATCACCAACTAGCTTGCCATTGGCTGGAAAACTGGAACTTCTTTGCTTTTTTTCCGTTGTGTAGTCCTGTTTTAAGTCAGGACAGCAGAGCAAAACAGCAAGATGATGTTTGACCACCCTGTTTAGTTTGAACCGAAAGCAGAAAAAACCAGTACTTTAAGGGCAGCACATATAAAACAACCCATAAATACCTGATGGCACTGAGATGCTCTGAACTCAACTGCTCGTAACATATTACCATGCTCCTGAACACATTGCTGTGAGCAAATTCTACTTCTACAGAACCACAACCACCATATAGAACTGGGCACCTGCCAAACTAAGGCCCAGAGCTGAATTGCTGATGATACTTCTGTGTAAAACCTGAAAAATTAACAAATCCACACAAATAACTGTACTCAGCAATAGGATTAACACCCCAGAGAATTGCCAATGTTGTATACTAGAGTTTTCTTAGGTTCCACCATTCTTGCTCAGCTTACTGGTTTTCTGTGTTTATTTTCAGTTTGGGGATAAATCAAAAATCTAGATTTTCATTTCTCCCCTAGCTCATCACTAGATTTATACCCTGGCTTAAGAGTTGCAACAGGGCAGTCATAAATTGGCCTTTAATGTTGTATGACTGTATCAGAATAATTCAATCTCCTTGGACCATTTAAAGAGGGGAAAACCACGAACCAGGGCACTATTTCACTTCCAGGTGCAGTCTCATAGCAAAAATACCAGCTGGCAGTAACCTCCAGAGACTGTGTCTGCTTCTTCTGTCCCAAAACAACATCAACTACAGCTCTGCCATTGCTGACAAACCCTCTCTCCAGGGACAAACAACAACCTTGCTAAGGCACAAGGGAGATCTAGAATTAGGTTTTCCAAGTGCCCTTTTGCTCCAGTTTATGCCAACTCCGACTTCCCAATCCCAGCACAGATGATTACTCCAGCTCTCCTTGCAGCAGCCCTTCGTGTGTTTGAAGACTGCCACCAGAACAGTGAACTACAGAAATATGCCTAAAGCTCTCTCAAAGTAATGTTGAGTATTTGGGACATAAATTGCAAACAACTAATGTGCTTTTGGCATTACAAGGTCATTTGAGTGACAACTGAATCTGAATTAATATTTCATTAGCGGAGGCTGGTTTGTAGCAACATCCAAGAGAGAGGAGTTTCATAGCCTATGAGCCAAATATGACTCTTGAAACAGAGCTGTGAATCAAACCTGAATTTGAGCATTGTCACCCTACCTGGTTTTCCCTGAACCCCACACATTCTAGACAAGTATTATATATATATGTCTATATTTTTATATCTGTGTTTATATATATATAGGCAGAGACAGAGATATATATGTTATATATTTAACTTTATTTATTTGTCTATGTGTATAATTTATACATACGTGCGCGTATATTAAAAATTATATATATAATACACATATACACACACACTATATATATATATATGTACACACTATATATACACACACATAGGTGCGGGAAGTAACAAAGGCAGGAAGCGCTGTAGGAAGATTTCACGACTTTCTCTGCCAACCCCGTGTACCCGAACGAGCCCAGGCTGCCGTGCTGCAGGACCCGCCGGCACCGAGCCGGG
>NW_008239785.1:624664-637647 GCF_000691975.1 Corvus brachyrhynchos | reverse complement strand
CTGCTGCCCCTGCTGCACCAGGCTGGAAGAGACACCTGAACGGAAGATCACGCCATGAAAAGCCAGCGTCCACAAAGGAGACAGAGGAGTCCTGCGACTTTATTCCAATAAAGGGAGAGAGTCCACTGCGGCACATGCCTGCGGGCTTTTCTCTCTCTCTCGAGGTGTTGGAGCAAAGGAGACAGAGGAGTCCTGCGACTTTATTCCAATAAAGGGAGAGAGTCCCCTGGGGCACATGCCAGCGGGCTTTTCTCTCTCGAGGTGTTGGAGGATGCAGCCTCCTTTTATCCTAAACTCCCGGCCGCATGCTGCTCTCTTCCTTTCCCCCTTGGCTGAGGTACTAGGAAGGTACAGCCTTCCCGAATCGCCTACCACATATCCCCCCCTGAAGCTGTCATTTTAGCCCAAAGTTCAGAAATTCGGGTTTGTGCAGACCCATTTGTCTGTTTCAAGCGGTCTGGGCTCTGTAGCAAACCTGCTGCTTGAAGTTAATAAAGACCTTAAGATCCATTTCAAGGGCGTTAACCCCCATACCCTCACCCAAAGAATTGTTTGTAAAGACATTAGTACACATCTTCCCTCTCACACTGATTCCTCAATAGATGCTGCCTGCGCTTCCCCACCTGTTCTCTAAGATCAATCCTGCAAAGCAGTGTTAAAATGCTTTTTCAAAGTTATTTCCCACACTGAGGTATGGGGGCAGGTAGTAGCCTGCTTGATCTGAAATTTGTGGAAATTGAACAAATTTTTCACTTTGGAGTTGTTCATCGTACATATTCCTGGAGAATGATAATGGTGAAGCCCGTGTTCTCTAATCTCTCCAGTCTGGGCTTTTCTTGGTCTGAACTACTGTGTTCAGTGCTTTTTTAATAAAAAAGGGGTTTAATAACCTTTAAAAAGGGAAAATTGCTGGTGGTAATGATGCCATTATCATAGAATCATGGAATGGTAAGGGGTTGGGTTGGAATGGAATGGACCTTAAAGATCATGCAATTCCACCCCCTGCCATGGGCAGGGACACCTCCCACTGTCCCAGGCTGCTCCAAGCCCCAGTGTCCAGCCTGGCCTTGGACATTGCCAGGGATCCAGGGGCAGCCACAGCTGCTCTGGGCACCCTGTGCCAGGGCCTCACCAACCACACAGTAAAAAATTTCTTCCTAATACCTAACCTGAATTTCCCGTCTTTCAACTTGTACCCATTACTCCTTGTCCCATCACTGCAGTTCCTGACAAAGAGTCCCTCTCCAGCTTTCCTGTAGGCCCCTTCAGATACTAGAAGGCATTTCAGAATATACTGGAAAGTATTATTGATCATTTACTAGCTGAAACTATGGTTGTGCAACCACTTACTCCCTTGAAAGTATTCACAGCTAAAAGGGATTGCAGGACCAGGCCCTGTACAACAACCTATTCAGAATTTTTAAAATTTGCACAAAGCAATCTTTGTTAAGCAAAATCCTGAGATTATCCCTTGTTTATTTGAAGAGCCTGTTAAACAGCCAGACATTTCAAGGAGCAAACAGAGCAGTTATCTTAAAATGTTGGTTGGCACACAAATCTGAGAACTGAGGAGGTGAGGAGGACAGCCAAGCAGTAATTCACCCTCGGAATCTATTTCAAATTATCTGCACAGTTTCTCACTGTCCAGCCTGAGTTTAATCTCTCCATGAACAGCACTGTTAAATATGATCATTCCTGTTTCTGGCGACAAAGGCTGCTGGCGCTGTTATGTTGCCTGCATGCCTTGCTTTATCTAAGAAAGTGTAGCAGAGTATTGCTTTACTCACCCTAAACCAAACAAAAGTCCTAGTCAGGGACAACACCTCATTAAGCAAAGCAAAATGCAGAGCAAAGCCCTTGCTGCCTTCCCTGAGGAAAATACAGAACCAATCAAACCCACCAGAAAGGTTTTCTAAGTTATATTATGCAGCGGACCACAGAGAGTGATTAAATTCAAATTTCTACTTAGAATGTGATTTTTGTTTGGGGTGGGTTTGGAAAGACATTTAAAAGCCCACAAGCATGTGGAACCTATTCAGTGGGATTTTCAGGGCAACCTAGGCAGCTAACATCCATTGTGAAAGTTCTTACCTACTGGCTTTTGAGATTCCAGCAGGCATTTCTGTGTCCTTGGGCAACTTGGGAAACTAAATAGTTTCCAAAATATAGTCAACTGTTTCAGTGCCCATTCTGCTTTCATGTGGGTCAGAATGGAAGGAGATCTCCCAACACTGTCACAACAAACTCATTAAGAAGCAAGCAAAAATGGTTTGGTCCTCGTTCTACTTCCAGTTGCTCTACTTAAAAAGATTTTTCACAGTGGTGGGGAGCAGCTCACAAAGCAGTTCTCACAGCTAAAAGCATTAGAGACTCAGACATTTCTCATCAAACTAATGTTTAGGTTTTATTTCTGACAAAATAATCAAATATGAACCTAAGACTTGCAAATTCTGGAGGCTTTGGCTATCAAATAGAAATTTTCCTCGTCTTAATGGAAAAACATAATATCTAGAAAGTTCGTTTTGTTTTTTACATTTAACTGTCATTTCTAAAATGAGACAGATTCACAGCATGAGCAAGATGGACTTACTGACTTGTGAGGGCAGATCTCAGCTGATTTCACTTTATCTTAGAAGAAGATAAAGCAGGACTGCTTGTGTAGGCCATCATTGGGGTTATTGAACCAAGTGGTCTTGGGCTTAGTTTCTTTTTGAAAAGCTCAAACAGTAACTGGGGTGGTAAAAATGCATAAAACCCCCAAATCTGTTGTGTTGCAGAGCATGTGGGCAACTTAATTTGATTGTATCTTTATTGGAAGGACAGAATGAGTGAGTATAGAGTGTTCTTTTAACACATTGGTCACTGAAGCTACAAGCTCTAGTACTGAAGTATTTCCAGAGCACACTACGTTGAAAGGATCATTCAACAGAGTAGGTGAAAAATTCAGCTCAGAGGAGGTTCTGAAACCACTTCTATTCAAAGAATGCTTTGAGCTTCCAAAAATGCTCTGTTATTTTCATAAAATGTCACAGTTGAGTGGCAAGAGAAGAGGGGGGCAATATTTCTCATTCTAGTACAAAACAGCAGAAGGGGACTTGAGAAGCTCACCTAGTCCTGCCATCCTGAGACAGGGTCAACTCACAAACACCCACCATCCTTCCTGACAAACACTACTGCTCTGTGAGGCTTCATAACATCCTCAGCCACTTTATTGCAGTCCTTGCTATCTTTGCCCATAGAAAAAAATTCTTAATATCCAGCTTAGATATTGCAGCATTTGTCAAGCCCCCTCAAATTTGGCAGGCTAAGATCTTTTCCCTCTGACTAAAAGATGCAGACTTCTGTGATCTCCCCAGTTTTAGAGCTGTTGAGGCTGAGCCTACAGCATAGCTTATCCCTTTTATACAGGTGCTTTTTGCTCACTCTCTCCCTCCGCAGTGTTCAGCTCCCAAGGTACAGCTCCTCACTTTGAATCCTCTGTTAGTAACAGGATCTTAATATTTTATCTTTGGCAAGAATTATCCTACTTTGCTCCTACCTTAGTAGATTTGGCACTTTGCATTTTAGACCAGATGTGAAAAGTTTTGCTGGGCTATTAAAAAGAAAACAACAAGATGCTTAGCACCCTACCCTGCCTTTTTGCAGGCCTAAAGCAAGATTTTATAATCAAACACCCTGACTAAATACAAACAAGGAGGCCAGTAACCTGCCAAAGATAAGACCAGAATCTCTTAGAAAGGACACAGGCCCCCATCCCTTCAGCCTGTATCTCCACCCTAAGAGGCTGCTCAGTCCCCTCCTTCAGGGGTCCCCTGATAGCCCTCTCCCAGTGGCTTTATCCCCTGCAGCTGTGTGCCTTCTCAGCTGCTTTCTTGCTAATGCCTGTGTTAACCCTCTCTTTGCCTGAGAAGGCTTGCAAATTCCATCACAAATCCGTTAGTCCTTACCCAGCCTGCACGCAGAAAACAAGTCATTCCCTTTATGAATTTATGATTTTATGTATTTGCAAATTGCTGTTGCATTTCCCTCCCATCCCATGCTCTTGTTTAGGTTATGGACATCTGATTTGTTCAGTGATGTTGCAGACCTTTGTTTATTCTCCTGGCTCTCTTCTGGATGCTCTCTGGGCACTTTGCATCTCTGCTGGAGAATAAGCCCCAGCACCAGTCCCGGTGCTCCTGCTGGGGCTGGACCAGAGCAGGATTACTTCCCATGTCTTGCAAGCCATACTCCTGTTTGCACGGCTTAGTGCAGTGTTTGCCTTTTTCACAATGGCTTGACACTGTTAACTCCTAATCAGCTTGTGATCTATTATATCCCCTAGATCTTTTTCTGCATGAGGGAAACAGTATTTTAGCAGTTTTATTCCAGTCAGCCACATGAGAAGAAAATGACTGGAGTAGTGTGAGTGAGATTATCTGCTTTGTGCTTCAATACCAGGATTGTTTACTGGTTTCCAATTAGTTACATGCGTACACCCTGTTAAGGGAGTTGCACAAGTGCTGCTAATGCCTTCCTTTGGCCTTCAGAGCATTTATTACTAGCCAGGACTAGTACCTAATAGTTATTTGGGTCAATTTCCCTGTGTACTCAAGACTTCAAATGCTCAGCTGAAATTACGGCCTAATTGCTCTTACAATGTAGGCATACTGAGTTTGGGTAACCTCACTGAAAAATGCTGCTGCTCCTTAGAGAAGAACAGTTGTGTGATACATTTCTCTCTCTGAAGCATTAGCTGTCCTTAGAAAGGATGTTGCTTCTTTCTTCTTTCTTCTTTTCATATGAGTCAACCTGAAGAAGCCAGTGGTAGTTTTTATGAGGTGGCAAATACCACAAATATTCTGTTAGCTAGAATACAGGACTTAGGCACCTTTGTGGGTGAACTAGAAAGACCCCATTCATTTCAGTACCAGTCCACACCTCCAAACATGCCCTCTCCCTGACCACCACAGTCTCCCCACCCCGTGTGCCTCCACGTCCACCCCACAGCAGTGTAATGTTGCACAGGTTCCCTGTTCCGCTTGTGCAGTTCCCTGTTCTGCTCAAGCCATTCTCTTTGCTGCTCTAGCTCAGGCTTTTGAGGGTACCTTTATATTTAGTACGACTTTGTGGCATTAAGACTGCAGGAGATAAGGTGAGAGGCACAGTTCTTCCAGAGAACTGAAGCAGGTTAGTGCAGTTCTTCTTTGCCAAGGGCTTTAATATTTGAGCAATATTACGCAAAGTTAGACTGTAATTTGGTAATCTTTCCTTAAAGGAATGATTCTACATAATCCAGTGTTTTTAAAATAGAGTAAAAGAAACAAGTTTACTTTTTAGCTGGTGAAATCTGCTGGAGAATCCAGTGATAGGCAAGTGATTGTGGTCTGACCACGTCAGTTAATACAGTTTGGGTTTGCTGTTAACAAACCAACGTGAAACTCAGTAAAGTAATAATGGTACTTTCCTTATGTACCAAAAAAAAAAAAAAAGCTTTATAAGTAAGTTATTTGGAGGAAAAAGGTCTTATTTACAAAAGATAGCAAGATTCAGATAATGGAAAGAGATAAAGGGTAGCCTTGAATTTCCATTTTCCTAATCTTGACGAGTTCCTGTGTGGCACCAGTGATAACCCTTGAGAATCAATGCTTCTACTTGAAGAAGAGTAAACCTTTCAGGAGTTCAGTTTAGGTCCTTTGTTCTTCAAAACCATGCCTCTGTTTGATCTTCTTGATGACTGAAGTGTTAAATAGTTGCAAAATCAAGTTATGCTGTAGAGCTGAGGAAAGTAGGTGGAATTGTGTATTTCCCAAAGATTCACTGTTAAGTTCATACTATCCACAGATAGAATTTTGTTGAACTTCAGTACCTTTGGGAGCTTAAACATCTTTGTATATAAGTACAGGAAGCGTCTGACATTTTAAGATGGGAATGGGCTTAAAGAAATAAATCATATCCCTCTAAAGGAATGTATACATAACAGGAAGTGGGATGTGTATAGTGTAAGAGATCCACAGACAACATATTGGATGCACATCTTTATATGACACACAGACAGGAAGAGAAATGAGTAACATTTTGAATTATGAATTAGCCAAAGGTATCTGAAGAAAAGATTACAAGAATTGTGTAGCTCTAGAGAATACAGCAGCATTTACTTAATACGTCTTCATTGAAAACAGAATTCAAAGGTTCTTTAAATCTTTATACTACCCTATAAAAGACATTTTATTATGTCTTATTATATCTTTTAATATCATTCTTAAAACGCTAACGTACTCTGAAAAGTGGGTCTTAAAGTACAGTTTATTGTGACTAATTCTGTTTCAGTTTTGTTTAATTTACAAGCCAAGACTGTTCTGCATTTTCTTGCAAGTGTCAGTTCATCACACTCGCCCTGGGTTATGAAATTAAAAGTCCTTTCAGGTTCATGCATCTTCAGTAAAACAGATTTAACAGCTTCATTAAAGCTAATAATAGTGCTGATAATACAAAGGGCAGTATGGTGAGCAGCTCACTCCCTTACAGCTGTGCTGGCTGTGTGTTGTAAAAGAGTAAAGATGTAATTCTTGTCAGAAAATTAACCAGATGTGAGCAGAGCAGAGACAGGAAACTCTTCAGTAAAAAATTTGTTACTCCATCGTTATGTTCTTTCTTCGCTGAATGCAACTCTTCTCAAGGCCAAGAAGGCCTTTGAGCAGCCTGAGCAATGTGATGCCAACCTGAGGACATGCAGCTCTCTGAGGAAAGGAGCCAATGAGCTGTGCAAATGGTATCTGCCGTGGTTTGTTACTCTCTTATCCAGCAGTGCCCACAGTTCTGGGCAGTGGGAAGCACAGAGACACAGCCCCAGTGTGGCATCATCTGTCACATGGGGACTCACAATGGGTCTGTGCCAATGTTGGACCACTGAGCCCAGCTGGGGAAGGGTGGGCTGCTGCAGGGAGCCACCAGTGAGGCCACCAGACCCTTGGAACTGCTCAGCTCTGCTCCTTCTCCCTGGATTCAGGGGAGCTGAGGAGAAGCTGTAGCTTTGTACAGCATTAGGGACTGGAGGGGCTGCCAGCAATGGGACCTGGGAGTGGAAGTGAAGGACTTCAGCAAATCTGTCTGTACAGTGATCTTTTCAAAGGACATTATCAGTTCACAATAATTTTGTGTGAATAAACTGACAATTGTGTCAAGTTCAGAGGTTTTTTTTAGGTAAGGCTATGACATCTGTGACATTACTGATAAAATTTGGCTATCAAAACTGTTTGAGGAGTAGGTCTATGGAGACTACATTGCTGTGCTAACAGGATATAAGAGATGACAGTAAATTATTTCATTGTGTGGAGGCTCCCTAGTAACGTCATCCTGATGCCATTACAGCCTGCAATAAACCACCAGGCACAAAAGACTCTGCATCTCCCTCCCTGTGACAAAATCCTTACTCATCTACTTCTCATTCTTTCCATAATAAAGCCAGATACTTCCATCTGAACTTTCGCTTACCAAATAAGGTACTATTTTTTCTTTTTTTTTTTCTGCAAGAGAGAGAAATTTAATTTCACCAACTGGGAAGTCAAGATCCTCATTTTGACTTCAAGTGAAAACAACTAAAAATACCTTTTTGCTAACATTGCTGCTTGTGCTCTGCCCAGTACTGAGCCTGTTAAGACAGAGTTCAAGGATAGCCAGGTGTCCAGCTCCACTGAGAGCACTGGCCTAGAAGCAAACCCTGCAGGTATTTAAGTACTGGGATATCTCTATATGCAAACGGGAAGTTTCATTTTGTTTTAAAACCTCCAACTGTAGAAAGTTGCGTTTGTCAGTGTTCTCATTTTGGGTTCTCCAATTATTTATGCAGCTGACAACCCATGTGACCATGGTGGTTATTATGCACGTAAACTTGAACTTTGACATTTCATCCTGTTGCAGAGCCTTGGTATGTGCATTCCTTTATCTTCCCACCATCCCTGCAGTTGCTGTTCATTATTGTCAGTGCTTATTAGTTAGAAAAGTCCATTCCATTTTGTTTGGGCCAATTAACTGGTGGGGAGAGCAGCTTTTTGTGGGTCCCCACTAACTGTGTATCACCAGCTATCATCCACTGATTCGTTAAATAAACCTGAGCTCTGCTGCATTTTTCAAAGAAGCAAATTCTTGTTTCCCAGTTGACCAACTTACAAAAACTCTTCAGACTTTTGAATATTTCGTTCTGTTATGGCAAAGGGAAAAACTTGTGTGGCAAATTAAATGAGAGCTGTTGTAGTTTTTATCGTCAAAATTACTTTATAAGCATTTTCATGTGTTTAGGATAGTGTCTTCCTAAAAATCAGGGAAGAAGAATACCAAGAGAGGAAACAGTCCTTGTGCTGCTTCAATATTGTGACCTGCAGGCTGTCTGAAAGCATAACAAAGCCTTGATTGTGCAAGTGCCCAGCTGATCCAACAAGCAATGAATGAGTGAGCAATGGTCAACAAGGACGAGTGGATATCACAGAGGGCAATTCAAAAAGGTTGTAGTGCTGTGAAGTGAGAGAGGCATGAAATGAAATAGAACTAGAGATAAATAGATCATCAACCATTTGGGTTAGTTCTACTTTTTTTTCTCCCTCCTTGAAATGGTCCAGCATAGAAAAAAATGTGACTACAAATGGGAAAGAGATAAGTCTTCCAGTATGGAAGAAAGTAATCTCATTCTTTCAGTCTAAATGAATGATAATTTAAAACCAGAATCTGATCTAAATATGAATGAGATCTCTAGAAATCTGCTTGGGTCACATGTCAGGTAGTGCGAAACAAGTCAGTGTTAGGGAAGTACAGAGTGTCAGATTTTCGTGTCCATTCAAGCATTCGGGTCCACAAAATGCCCAACCAGACTTGTCATCATGAGACAGGATGAGAAAATCTGGTATGTTACAAGAGACCTCCTCCAGTTCTTCTTGGGAGCACAAGATTCAAAAGCAGGGAGGATTCCCTTTCCTTCAAAGTCTTACACTGCTCATTTTACCTCTGAATGGATTCAGTTGGGTTTCCAGTCAGAATTCTGCATGAGAAAGCAGAAGATAAATAGACAAATATATTACCAAGATAGCAAAATCCAGATTTGATACTTAGGGACAGCTTCAGGGACTTCTTTAAAAAGCATTTTAAAAAAGTTTGGGTGACCATGGCATCTTCTGAAAATCTATCTATTCTGGCTTGATGGTGTTTCTGAGTAAAAGCACTTCCTAATTTTCCAGTCATTACTGTTAGTTTTGTTAGATCATTTTAGATCTCCTTGCTTGTCATTGTCATTGGGACTTTTCAAATTAAGATTTTTTAGCCTCAACAAAGCCTCTTATCACACCTTCAGGTTTTCATGTTGCTTTGTCTTTGTCACTGATCTCCCAGCAATAAACTGGCAGAGTACCATGAATTTGTGTCAATGGATTTTCAGAGTTCCTCATCAACTAAATTCAGCATCATAATATAGACAAATTATTTTCAGAAGGTCCTGCAAGGAACTGAGGGAGGACTTTGACAAAGAACCTAACTTTCCTTTTCCTCAGTCCACTACTTAATCAGGGGATCGTCTCTTTGGTCAGATTTGCTGGCACCTAAATGAGAGTGTAATCTGACCTAATAAAGCCATGATAGTCAACACACACTTTGAACCAAAGAAAAAGGAAATAAATTAGAGTCTCTTTCAGCAGATGTGTTGTTTCCCATCTGCAGAGTTTGCAAAATTGAGGGAGTCTCATTTGAGCTTTGGGTTTCTTTTGAGGAGTTTTCTTGCTTCTGGTGCTAAAAGGGAGGGGGTGAATCAGGGCCCTTTATCCCCTGCAGATAGATCTGCCCTGCAAATACTGCCACAAAGCAGCACAAAGGACCCTGCTCTGTGGAGCAGCACAGATCTCATTCCATCGTCAGATCCATTGTTTTTCCTTAAGAAAATATGTAATAATGTCAGAATTTATGGATTAGTTATACAATCCCTGATCTGATTTAACCAGAGTTAGTGCTGTTCCTCCCAGAATGCTGCTGACAGGATCACTGTGCAGACAGACAGACAGACAGGGTATCTACACAGAGCTCTTTGCATTTTTTCTCTGTTAATGCTGCAATCCTTGGTACGACATCACTCATCTAGTGAGTGATTGAATTTAAGAAGGAATAAAAATGCTTGTGCTGTTAATAGCAACTGGACAAACCTCACTGCCCTTTTCCTACAAAAACTGTCATTGAATTCAGGGGTGAAATTTGTCTTGTAAAAACTACTCCATGGACCAAATCTACCTCATGGGAGCTTGTCAGCTCTAAAAAATCCCTGTCATCAGATCTGATGTTGATCTGGGCTCTGAAAAGACCTGCTGTTGAAAATTAAGTGTGAAATTTGAAAATTATTAAGTTGAATTATTTACCTTGTTACTTCATCATGTCTGCAAAAATATTCTCTCTCCTTCTGGTAACCTAGCAATGAATACAGAGTGCACAATTATTTTTTCCCAATTTGTAGGAGAGTTGCATTAAAATGCATGTCAGTATCTGTTTCTTGACAGGCATGTAGCAAGCAACACTGCAAATGTTTGTTTATCCTGGCAGGGGCTGGATTTGTTTAGTGTAACTTGCACCAGTTTTGTCCAAATTCTGAAGCAGAAAGGAAAATACATTCTTGTTTTCAGATCAGTGTTACAAATATTCTCTTTAGCTTTGTTTTTATTAAGAGAAGTGGCTGCTAATGGATTTGGACCTGTGTTGTCTGCTGTCATATTCCCCCTCCATGTACTGGAAATTGCTGAATAGATTTGAAGAACTGATTGCACAGGCTGAGCCTACAGGTTGCAGACTGTAGACAGGCTGGAGGAGCTGGAGAAAATGAAAAAGTAAGCCAGCCAAGAGATACGCATCAAGATTAATATCAGCTTCACCAGTGGCATAAATTATGTTTTCTAAAACAGGAAATTAATGTTCATTAAGTGGTAGAAATAAACAACTGGTCCTCTTGAAGAGTCCTCAGACTAAATACTGTTTTCTGAGTACTTCTTGGCAGACACTTTAAATACCTAGGTTATTGTGAAATGAAAAGAAAACACTAATTCTTGTGGATGAAATGCACAGGACTATCCCCAAAACAACAATATGCTGAGGCCTCTTCAGAGGTTTTGGTTTTGACTTCAGCTTTATCCGGACTCAGGCATGCAAGCAGGAGTTACTGCCTGCACCCCAGAGGGGTCTCTGGGCTTAGGCACTAAATCCTCTGCCCGGGTCCCCAGATCCTGAGACAGCCTTGCTGTGAGGGATGGGAATGAGCTGTGTTTCTTAGCCATCTTTTGTTCTTTGTGTTACCTTTTTGATCCTCTCAATAGGCTGCTTGGGTCCAGACATCATTCCCTTCATTGCTTTGAGTTTGATGTGCAAAGAGTAAAATGCAAATTCCTGTCTGCACAGGCTGGGTTGCTTAACAGTTCAAGGTGCTGGAAAGGGGGGAAATAGTGAGAGAAAAGTACCAAAACCATTGCTACCATGATGCTGTGGCCCTTGGCCTGATCCAAACCAAGCTGTGTGGTTTAGGAGACTGGTCCTTAATATTGCAAAGCTGTGGGTTTAGCACTATCACAAAGCGTAGGTTGAATCTTTCCTCCACCTTAGACCTCTTGGCCAAGACCTCATGCCTCGCTCAATCTGCCCAGCTGATATGTATTTTACGTGGCTGAGGTATTTAAATCAGGAGGAGTGTAGCCAGGAGTGCAGTCTTGCTCTGCAGCCAGCATGGAGAGGCAGGGATGGCCTGGGCTGGGCTCAGCTACCCCATCTTGCAGAGGGGCTTTGCAGGAGGACCGGGCAGGACAGCACACCTGACCTCCCTGCTTAAAGGCTGGTGTTAGTCCCGTGTCTTACCCTGCTTTGTACCTGGGAGATCGAAATAAAGACCTTGAGGAGAAAGGGAAATCTATTACTTTATTAAAAAGAAAAGTTACACATTGGCCCCACTACTGATTTGCCTCAAATGTTGAAGTATTCTTGGGAAGGGAACCTCCTGCAGAGGTTCATCCCTGTTTGCACAGTCCCTGTGCAGAGAGAGCCGATAGGTGTAACTCTAGGTACACCTACTGGTTTGGCCACATCACAAGTCTGGGCATCTCTGCTTTTTTTTTTTTAATTTATTTTGCTGTTGCATCTTGTAAGTGGCCTGTCCAAATAATGATTTTTTTTTTATTCCCAAAGTTCTTCCGTTTATCTGGCAATTAAGTACCTGACAATAATTAAGTAAGTACCTGACAATAAAGTACCTCAGTCTCTCTTTCATGCCTACAGCAAATTCCATTGATTTGGGTGGGAGCTGGTTGGGATCCCAATGCAAACATCCAGAGGCGGAAGCTGGATTGTGCGTGCAGCGGGAGCTGCCAGTTCAGTGGGAGCTGTTTGTGTCAGAGCTGCCTGTGTGTGTCCAAGGCAGAGGGGCAGCTCTGCTCCCCACCCCCTCTCCCAACTCTTCTCTAATGCTGCCTCACTCTTAAAAATGCAATCTTTGAATTAACACGACTTCATCAGAAATACTGCTGTCCTACATCTGGATTTCAGGCATGCCCTAATGCCAGCTTCTTTTAGGAAAGACTTACTTATTTTTCTCTAAATGTCTGTTGTTTTCAGTGGCATTCCAAAGGCCAAAACTTCTCCCTTTAAAACAAAACAAGAAAAGCAAGATGTGAGTAGCAGTGGTTTAGGCATAGTAGGAATTGTGCTCGGCTGTTAGTGCTAAAGAAGTACGCAGGAATAAGCAGCAGGGTGCAATTATGGATGAGTGTGTTTACTGATTTTAATTTCATGAGAGCAACTAACACGGTCCCCCCTCACCGCACACAAAGGTTTCCCACTGTCCATTCAGCTGCTGATCCTCTCCCTGTTTTGTTACTCTGCTCACTCCTGTCTGTCCACTGGATTTACCTTACAAATTCTATTTATTTCCTATTGCTCCTGTATTCATTGTCTATTGTCCTCTCTGTGGCTTTTTTTTATTTTTCTTCCACACTTTTTTC
>NW_008239785.1:621169-624649 GCF_000691975.1 Corvus brachyrhynchos | reverse complement strand
CATGCTATTTAGCTATGGCTTTGCCTTTCCAGAAAATACCCTGCTTCTCCTCCTTCCCCCTCCTCCTTCAAAGTTTCAGATTTCCCTTGCTGGCAGGCAGCGAGGGGCTGCACACCAGGCACCAGCCCTTGGGTCTGCTCTGTAACCACAGGACCTGATTCACCTCCTGCAAACTGAGTAGCGTGACAATAAATCAGCTGAGAGGGGGCTGCTTGGAAATTGCAAAACACGGGGACGCGTAGTGAAACCAACACATGGCTGGGCAGTGACCAGCGCAGCTCTCAAGGAGTTCACAGCTCTCCCATACATATTCCCTTGGGGACAGCAAGGCTGAGTGAGACCTTTCAACAGATTAGCTCTGCCACACTGTTTAAAGCAGCTTTGAATGTTCAGCTGAGATGTGCTTAACCCCAAATCCAGCATCTGAAAGCGCCCTTCCTGTGCCTTCCGGCTGGGTCCCAGCTTGGCAGGGGGGTTTGTCCCTCATAATGTAAACACAGCCATGCTTTGAAGAAAATTTGAATCCAGACCTGAGCTTGAGCCCATCTGTAATCATTCCTTGATTTTGCTTTCCTCAAATCTGCACTTTTGAGTACTGAGGAAAATGAGTCATCTCTCCATCAGTAGGTTCTCCTCCTGCAGCCACCTGCTCTTTAAAAAATCCTTAAAAGTCCTTTAAAATCGCTGCTGTTTGTGCCTGGGTTGGTAGCCGTAACAAGCAAATATTTAAAGTGAATTTAGAAGGAAGTGTCTGAAGTGACTGTGTAGAGTCTCATCTTTGAATTGCTCCTTGAGGAAGGCAGTGGAGCTTTATTGGGGTTCAAGTGTTTGAGTGTACAGAGCTGTTTCCAGAACCTGTATCTCCAGTCCTGCCACATTAGGTCAGAGTAGTTACTCAGTGACTTCTGTTTTCAGAGGAGTGTGAAGCCTTTGCTGCAGAAGATTTATGTTTCCATTCGACATTATACAATATTTTCCTCCCAGATTTCAGTGAAGTTCTGCTCTTTCTGAATTGTAAAAGCAAAAAAAAAAAAAAAAAGAAAAAAAAGAAAAAAAAAAAGAAAAAATTACTGTTCAGAATGTTCTCTCTTGAAAAGATGTTTGCTTTTCACAGCTCAAACAGAAAACAGCTCAGTGCATCCAAAAGCTGCCTCACCCTTTGAGCGTGTTCCCAGATCTCAGCCAAGAGCACTACTATGGAATAGCTGTGAGTAGCCGGAAGAGCATTGTGGGGATTGAGATGCAAATGAGCAAACCAAGCAGCCCCCTTCGCTGCAGAGGTTCCCTATCTCCTGCTGCCCCTCACTTTTGAACTGGGGGAGGCTCAACCTGGGCATTGCTCCGCAGCCACGATCCCTGGCTCTGCACCCACAGTGCTTGGCTCTGCAGCCACGAGCCCGGGCTTTGCTCACTTGTAAGGCTCAGCAGCTTGGGTAGGATGCAAACTGTGTCAGCATCAGGAAGGCGTGGAGGACAGGAGGGGCTTTCAAAGTCCCCATGTTGCTATTACTTTTCTGGGTCCCGAGAACTAAATGCCACTGCTTTTTCTGAGTTAAAAGGGGGCGAATAAAAGCCAGAGGTAGTCGCCACTGCAAAACAGCACACTCTGTTCCCTATCTTAAAAGTTCACAGTTTTCAGGCAGTTTCAAAAGTTCCAGAGTGTAATGTGAGCTGCCTGGGCACTTGTTTATTTTATCAAATGCAGGGAGTTCGAATATTGCAAAGGAAATCAGATACAGTAGGTTGGGGGGCATGCAGAGGGTTGCACATATAAACACTCTGAGGAATAAAGCAATACGGTGTTTTCTCTGGATGCTTTTCTTTCCAGAATGAGGGAAGGAAGCAAAACATTCTAACCAAACCTCCTTCTAAAGAAATAATCAAGGCGCTGAGCTCTAAAGCCTGTATTGCTGCACATGACTGGGAGAATAAGGCATTTTGCATTATTGCGTGTTGTCATCACTTTGCTCAGTGTTGTCCCTCCGTGCTAATTATATGTTTACATGCGTTGCATCATTGGGCAGAATTACTGTAATTATGTTAATGCTTCATAATCAACAGAACACAGTACCTGTAATTTACCAAACAAAAAGGACATGAAAAGGTAAACCCACAAATGGAAAGGGATACATTGCAAAGGATTTAATCCTCGGTGCAGGAGCAGGCAGGAAGCTTTCAAGCTGGAATATCCTGCTTTAGCCATCGGATGCTCTCAGACAGCACCAGGGCACTTTGCAAAGTGCTTTAACAGGTACTAAGGAGGCTAACAGACCAAACTGTGAACAGGATGTAAATGTTTGATGCTCCTCCATGAACTCTCACCCAGAAAAATCTGAGCAGTGCCCTTAATAAAGCTGCATGACAGACTCTTGAAGGAACAACAGGAGACTAAGAAACTCGCTGATCTGGAAATATTTTAACCCCTCTCCTATCTGTGGATGTACAATATCAATCTCAACCCCCTTGTTGCTTCTTTGAAAAAAATTATGTGGCACTTGGTATATCAGAGCACAGTCTGTGTGCAGCTGGATCATTTTCCTCCTACCCCAATCTATGATTTTTTTCCCCATTTATCTTGGCCCGGGTAGTTTGGGCTTCAGACTGATTCAGCCCCTGCACTTCCCTCACGTCCTGGAAGGCTTCGAAGGGCCTCTGTCACTAAGGGTTAAGTATCCAAAGTCAACAGCGGAATAAACAGGGACATTAAACAAGACAAGGAGTTATCCCGAGTGGTCATTAAGTGGTGAAGAGTAATACAAATAGGATCGAGTCCCAAGTGCCTTCCTTGTAAGTGGAGACACAAGAAAGTTTCAAGCAAAATCGTCAGATTTCATCTACCAGGAATTGCGCCTTGGTGGAGATCCTGCTGCAAGCAGTCACCTGCTGCAGAGAGGTGCAGTGCGGGCACCCAGGGCTGCATCCCGGGGATCAGGCTGCGGGTCACTGCGGGCACCCAGGGCTGCATCCCGGGGGTCAGGCTGCGGGTCACTGCGGGCACCCAGGGCTGCATCCCGGGGGTCAGGCTGCGGGTCACTGCGGGCACCCAGGGCTGCATCCCGGGGGTCAGGCTGCGGGTCACTGCGGGCACCCAGGGCTGCATCCCGGGGGTCAGGCTGCGGGTCACTGCGGGCACCCAGGGCTGCATCCCGGGGGTCAGGCTGCGGGTCACTGCGGGCACCCAGGGCTGCACCCCTGGGATCAGGCTGCGGGTCACTGCGGGCACCCAGGGCTGTACCCCCGGGGACAGGCTGCGGGTCACTGCGGGCACCCAGGGCTGTACCCCCGGGGACAGGCTGCGGGTCACTGCGGGCCGCCCCCAGGGCAGAGGGTGGGTTTCAGTAACTTTCCCGGCCAAACGAAACCCTTCGGTCCTGCCCGTCATCACCCCCTCCCCACACAGGGGAGCACGGGGGGGCCCAGGCAGGGCAGGAGCGGAGCGGGCTCTCACCCCGGGCCAGGGCATCTGCCAAGGGGCGGGGG
>NW_008239785.1:590312-620017 GCF_000691975.1 Corvus brachyrhynchos | reverse complement strand
CGCTCCCTGCCCCCGGGCACTCGCCCCGCGGAGATGATGGTGATGGTGATGAGCTCTGGGAGCAGGGGCTGGCACGGCGGCCGCGCTCCTGATTTATTCTAATTGCACCGGTTGAGAAACCTCTCCAGTTCTCAAGTGTTTATCTCCCAAATTATCTTTCCTTTAATTGCTTGTAATATGTTTAACGCGTGTGGTTGGGTCTGTGACCTTCTCCTCTCTTTATAGGTTTAAAAGAGCAACTCTGCTCAACTAGCAAGTGTTGCTGGGTCAGACTGACTTGAAGAGTAAAATGGTTCAACTCTAGTAGACTCTTCAGCTCTGACTTTCTTTAACGTAAAAGTTTGGCCGGCCTTTATCAGTGTTTTGGGTGTTTTGGAGTAGAGAGGATTCAAAGTGGGGAAACAATTGGATTGACTTTCAGCATCACGATTTCTTATCTGTTGCTGTCTGAAACACGGTGCTTGTTATTTACTTTTTTTTTTTTTTTTTTTTTTTTTTTTAGTTTTCTTAATAATTGATGCATAGTTAATAGCAGTGAATCCACTTGAAGACGAGTCTGCTTGATAGGGATCAAACCTCTGGCAAACTCCTAATTGTGTCATTTTTCTTTACCAAAAAAACCGCTGAAAATGCTGTATCTGCTTTCATTCCAAAGCATCCCAGCTGTGGTACTTACCTGGACCTTACCACCTGGTACTGCAGCAAGTATTTTAAAAGAGTGGTGACAAACCCCTGCAATTGTGTCCTGTTTGGCTCTTATTTTTGTCCTGTTTTCTTAGAGCAAGCAGTGACCACTCATGTCACCTGAGCAGGGTTGGAATAAGCAATGCCTTGAGTATCAACTAAGGGGGTGATGCTTGAGGAGGGGAAGTGAAATTTTGTAACTGAGTTTGGGATGAACCTGGTGATGCCAGCTTGGATTTACTCACCTGTTGTTGTTCTGGTGAGCTGAAGTGGTGACAGCTTCATGATGAAGCTTTTGGATGGGCAGGGAAGGAAAAGCACAGTTTAGTCTGGGTGGTTTGACTTGTGTGAGAGTTTTGGAGTCCAGGTGGGCTGGAGTCTTGGGAGCGGATAAAGTAACCCCTAGCTGACTTAGGCCTTACTGGTGGCAAACAGGGGTTGTCAGAAATGCTGGTGGTGTTAAGGCCATTCAGTATAATCTGATTTGTCCTAAAACCACAGCAGTTAAAAAGGAAAGTAATTTGAGGTACCGGTAAATATAATTAATTAAATATTTCAGTGTGGATACTAAGAACTATATGGGTTAGAAAGAACTTTTTTTTTAATGGGGAATATAATATTTTTGAAGTCATGTGATGATTTTTATATTGATTGTTAGGAAAAGTTATGAACTAGAATGCCAGACAAAGTCTTTCTTCCCCACAGTGAAGTCATAGGTTGTGCTGGTGGATTTGAGAGTCGTATCCTCTTCTGTAGTAAACCTCAAGATGTTTTCTCACCTTTATACACTTGTGTATATTAAAAACAACGGTCTTAAAACCAAAATGTTCTGGATATGTTTCTTTTCCCTATTAGCTTGTGGAGAAGTGATGAGCTTATACCTCTGAGTAGGATGAAGAGCTTCACTAGGGTTCCTATAGATATCCCTGATGCTTCCAGGGAACTCTGATGCAATGCACATCCTGACACCTGCAATTAAAGTACAGGCCATAATAGCATCTTAATAAATAGCTTGTCAGAGAGCTTCCAGGAAAGCTTTGTTCAGGAGAAAGCAGAAACTTCATTATGACATGTCTGGTTATTACTTTTGCTGTAACTTCAGGTTTTTGTGCTGCAATGGCCTCTTGATGCTTTGGGCAAAAGGGAGTTGGTGACAGGCTGAGGATATGCTGGCCTGGCATGTTGGACTGCAATCTGTAGTACAGAGAATTCAGCTCTTATGTCGCTGCTTTTGTCCATCAATCTTGCCCTTGGTGTGGTGGATGCTCTGAGGAATTCTTAATGTTCTCTAGACTGTCATCTCTTATTAAAATCTCCAAGTTAGGAGCAAAAGTTCCCTGTGTTCATTGCAGGGTGCAGGGAGGACATGGGTACTTCTAGGGCTCTTCAGGACATTTTTAGTAGAGTAAATAAATAACTTAAGTAGATAGTGTGAATATTCCTCTCTTTTTCTTTAAATAACACCTGTTCCACATTGCAGCATAACAGCTCACTGCAGTGATATTGTAGCCGGTTTTTCAGGGCAAACGTAAGGGGATGGCTGAAGCCGGGAAGGGAGACAGCAAGGAGACAGATGCAGTGATTCAGGATGTCCTCATGGATTGGTATGAGGAAGTAGCTGTAGAAATAGCTTGTTGTAGAAATAAGTCCCAATAAACAGCACACATTTAAAACAGGTGATGGATGGCTCATCCATCATTGCAACCATGAAACATCTGCCCTATGTCCTTGCCATATAATCAAAAAACCAAAACCGAAGTGAGCTTGGGAGAATAAAGTCTCCCAGGTCTCCATTGCTGTGTGGACATGGTGCGTGTGATGAGTGGCTAGTGAGAGCTAAACCGGGCGTTAAACAGTCTCTCAAGTGTGATGACAAATCATTCTGACTGAAAGCAAAGCGACAGGTTTTACTGGATGATGATGGTTGCTGTTAAATAATGTGAACGTGTATTTTGAAATCTGCTTAACTTTTGAGTCATCCTTTATTATAAGGCTTAATGTGTGCAGGTACTTGTGCTTGATGTATCTAATGGCATCACTCTTGCCTGTGGGATATAATTGGCTTTCAGAAGATAATTTCAGAGTCCACCCTGTTTTTTGTTTGAACAGTGTGAATGTTTGAACAAAATTAACGTAGCTTTTTTTTTTTTTTTTTTTTTTTTGTCATCCTTTATTATAAGGCTTAATGTGTGCAGGTACTTGTGCTTGATGTATCTAATGGCATCACTCTTGCCTGTGGGATATAATTGGCTTTCAGAAGATAATTTCAGAGTCCACCCTGTTTTTTGTTTGAACAGTGTGAATGTTTGAACAAAATTAACGTAGCTTTTTTTTTTTTTTTTTTTTTTTTTTTTTTTCTGGCAGGAATTCACTGCCTCAGTGTTGTTGGGATCACTTGCAACAGAAGTTTCACTGCATGAGTTCAGAGTTTTGCTCCTGGTGTCTTCCTTCTGTTTAAGCACTCAGGCTGGAATGTGCCAGTCTAAGTCATGCAAAACCTCTGCAGCTTGTTTTGATGTCTTGAGTAGGGGCAAGTGATGTGTGAGGGTAACTTTCTGCCCCTTTGCTGAGAGATAACCTTTACACTGTTTAATTTTATTTATTTGTGGCTTGCACATAAACAGACTGCTGTGTTTTCTGTTGAGTGGCATCATGTGTGTGCTGTGGTGAAAACTGATTTTGTGGACCAGATGTGGATTTACAGTCCACTTGAAATATCCCTTTGCAAGTAAAGTTTCCTGAATGTGTTAGGTACTACTGAATTTGAGGGCAAGAGACTAAAGGTTAAAAACTTGTCCCTCTTTTCTCCTCATCTGTGTTCTGGATGTGGCTTTCAAGATTCTTCCAAAGCACATGTTTGGAGGCTCTATTGTTATTAAATATGACTTTTTTCTTTCTGAGCTTCCTCATATAACCTTTATCAAGTGGGTCACACCGACGCTCACAATAATGAGTCACGTCAACAGTAAATGCAAACCATATGGTTTATTTTATTTCCCTTTTACACATTGCTTCTAGTTACTTTCTAAGTGCTGACTTGAATTTAGACCCTCTTCAGTACCCGAATATATCTTTGGGATGGGGAACTGTGTATTTGGAGGTTTCTGTTGAGGAACCAGAACCTGATGTCATCACTTGCACTACACTAAAATATGTTTTTGCCACAGATTTCCTGTGTAACCTCAGACAAATCACTTAACCATTTAAAATTATTTTTTCCCTGTCTTGATTCATCTGCCTATAAGTGGGAATGTTGTAAAACTTCCCTAAAGTCTTGCAAAGCAGACCTGTGAGGTGATGGAGAATCTGTTTTTGGGTAGTCCTCTACAGGCACAGGATAAAAGATGCTTGTGTTTGGGAAGTAGCTGCTCAGAGCGTAGGACGAGAAACAAGCTTGGTGCTGAAGTGATTTGCTCATACTCTCTTAATAGGTTTGTGACAGGACAGAGACTGGGACCAAAGGATTTTTCCCTAATGGCCCAAATCCTGCAGCCAATAAATCAGGCTTCCCACAACTTGTTCTTCCAGCTGCCGTGCCTGCACTGTGCAGTGTTGTACTGGGGCTTTGAGTCACTCTGGGTGAAGAGCTGGTGGGGTTGATCCAGCATCAGTGGTAGGCAGCAGGGGTTGTTTGGAGCTGCCTTCAGCTTAGGCTGTGGGCAAACAAGCCATGGGGATTTACTACTCCTTCTGCTTACACACGGTGGTTTGCTCTCCTCTCATTAGCAGCTGGCCCTGGGACCCTGTGCTGCTCGCCTATCCCATCTCTGTGGTCTCTGTGAAATGGTTGTTGGGGTGTTTGGTTTTGGCCATAGTAAATGGCCACATGTTCTCTTTCTTGCTGAGCACCCACAGCTGTGTGTCTTCTTGTAGCCCATCAGTGAAAGTGATAAACAGAGCTTAAACCTCATATTGGGGAGCAGTGGAGGAACAAGCTCCTACCAAAAAAAGCAGCTCACTTCAGTGCTTCCCCAGCTATGACTAAGGAGTGAGGTGTCTTCTCTCCTCTCGCTACCTCCCAGTGTGGAGATTGGGGCTGCCCAGTTGGGCTAGAGGGTATCAGTAGCACATAGAGCATTGCTTTCGCTGCAGTTTACAGGGTGAGCTTGGCATCCCTCCCAGTTTCAGATCCATTGGGAATATAGACTTGGAAGGGGAACAAAGTGCTTGGAAAAAGGTGGAGTCTGATCTGTGAAGCTGGAGAACATGCTGGATTGAGCCACCAGGAAGGGAGTTTGAGCGTACGTGTTTTACTCAGTATGCACAGCTCAGCTGATGGGCAGTAACTGAGCCTGTAGTAATTTAATTGCTTTTGATCATGGGCTTATATCCTATTTAATTTTGAAGCCTATTACTAGTGGTTTGACATTTTCTTTTGGGGGATGATTTAAAATTGTCCCATAATATTAAGGCTGAAGTGTTGCAAGAGACCTGTGCTGCTGAGCTGGATGGGCCAACACCCAGTGATGTCCTGGGCTTCCTGCATTTGTTTGTCTTGAGGCTGGCATTCACATTGTTAGCTCTGTCATTTCTCTAACCTTCTCTTTCTTTCTTCCTCCAGTGGCTTAACCCACGAGTCTCACAGGAAGGATGTTGAACAGGTCTACCTCCGCTGTTCGGAAGGGTCAATAGAGTGGATGTACCCCACGGGAGCACTCATAGTCAACCTGCGACCCAATATTTCACCTGCCTCTTACAAACACTTGACTGTTTGCATAAAGCCCTTCAAAGACTCTGCAGGAGCAAATATTTATTTGGAAAAAACTGGAGAACTGAAACTCTTGGTCCGAGATGGAGACCGCAGCCCCAGCAGAGTGTATTGCTTCGGCTACGACCAAGGGGGCCTGTTTGTGGAGGCCACTCCTCAGCAGGACATTAGCAGGAAGATTACAGGCTTCCAGTACGAACTGATGAGCAAGGGGATAGCAGCTGATTTGCACACAGCTTCTGGTGAGTGCCGGGCTATTGTCATACATCCACGTCCTGTGTTGGATGCAGAACAGATGCTGAGTGAGGGAGTGAGCGGAAAAGTGGCTGGAGAGGAGCTTCGTGTGCTTTTAAGGGCATGTTTTATAAACAGAAATATTGCAGAAGAGTTGATTTGGTTTTTGTTTTGTTGCTGTATTTTGGGAGCTGGTAGCATAGGCTGAACTCCCGTGATTTGTTGAGGGCCACAGTGTGAAGGATTCTCCCCTTGCAGGGGTGGGGTGTGTCACAGGAGGTGGCTTTACCCTGCACTGAACTCCAGCGTGAACTGGGCTTCCCAGCCTTGCTGTAACACTTTTCTGACTACTTTTTTACTCAGTTTTTAAGACCTCGCTGCATGTTTTGAATAATAAACATTTGAACAAGGAGGCACTCCTTTTCCTTGGTGTTTTTTTTTCCCCTTTGCAAGTAGTGCTACTTGCTGACCTAATTATTGCTTTTTCTCTTTTTGGTTTTTTTTTTATTTAAACAAGAAAAATGGTGTGTTCTTTCCTCAGCTTTCCTTACTACATTGTCCTGAGCATTGCTGTGCCATGGCAGAGCTCTTCAACACCGTGACAATACTTTAACAGGACAGTGTTGTCTTCTCTCTCAACCATTATGAAAAGCAAGTTTTGTAGTGGGGAGCTTTACTCCAATGAAAAGCTTATAGGAAAGAGGAGTGGACAAACTGGAAGCCTGTAAAGTCTGGTACTAAATAGCATTTGGAACAATGGCTCTAGGTGGGACCTAAGTGTGCTGAGCAATTAGTTTGAGAAGAAAAACTGGCATTTTTGGAGGATGACAGGGAGAAAGGGGAATTCCCTTTAGATAGGTGGTATCTGGTTCATGCATCTTACCCATTCAGAATTGCCTCTAGCTTTTATCCCCAAAACCAAGGAGGGGGGATTTCCAGACTAGCCCAAGGGACAGCAGATTTAGGGTAGTTTGTCTCAAATGACCTCGAGGGTTTCAAGGTTTAGGTATTTTAAGTGGGGAACCAGATTTGTGGCAGCCAGGTTTCTCTTTTGAAATGTGGGCTGCCTTTGCTCTTTTGGGTGATGGCAGCAGGAAGGGTCCTCAGAGCACACTTGGGATGACTCAGCCCAGGGCAAACCCGATGTTTAGTGAGGCTGTGGAGCCCAAGGGCCCTATGTAGGCTGGCCAGACCCTGCCGTGCTGATGCCACATGCTCTGCCTGAGATGCTCCTTGATAAGCGGTGGTGTGACTAATTAAACTGCAACTGTGTGTCCCAGGGATATCTTCTCTGGGATAAGTGATTGCAGAACTTGTTCCATCCTCTCCTCTCCCCTGGCTGCTTTCCACATCAGGCTCTGGATTGTGTGTTTGTGTATTTGTGCAGCCCTGACAGTGTTAAATGTTGTCACGCCAGCTCGGATGGGGCTTTATGTTTGTGCAGCTCTGAGCTGGACTCAGCTCAGCTGAGCAGAGCTGGGCTCAGGGCTGATGCAGTAACCCCGGGAACTGACAGGTGGCAGCTTTGCCATTAAAACAAGAAAAATATAAACACAAATATTCCAAATTTTAAGTCACGGCCATCACTTTTGCCATGCTCACAACTGGTAGCTCATTATCGGGTGTTGTGTATTTTAAGCAGACTGCTCTGCTGCATCCAAAAAGTGCTGCTGATGAAGTGGGGTATCTCTGCAGAGCTGCTTTCCCAGTAAGATCATTTGTGCAAAGATGAATACACTGTGCAGAATGTCAGCTATGTAGTAAAATTCCATTGCAGAAGACATAAATACATTGTTTAATCAGTTATTTGGAGAATGTTCCCAGATTCAGTGCTGCTTTCTCTGCCAGGCTGTGAGGATGGAGACACAGACTGGCTAATGAGAAGTCACTTAAACTTATTAAGAAAAGTCCTGTGCTTTTTTCTTTTCCAAAAAAAGTTGCAATTGCTTTTTCCTGTAATGAAATAATATGACAGAAACACTGCTTGTCACTGCTGGGTTTAGTCTGCACTTAGATGGGGTTTCTCCTGAGCTTTGCTAGCATTGAGGACTTGCTGCTGACATCCTTTACCATCACAAGCCAGCACAAACTGCTGTGTTTTCAGAACTAAATGCTCTTCTTTACACATAGAATCTTGGAGGTTTTTAAAGCTGATGGGAGTACTTTTTCAGAGACTTTCAGAAGTCAAACTGAGGACTGAATCCAATTACAGCCTTCCTCTTTAATAGGCACTTTAAATCACTTTTTCAGTGACTGCTGTATTTTCAGCTGTAACAGACACTGGTTGAATTTCAGTGCTGTCTTATGAAACAATGTGGTGGGGAATCTGCTCCATTCTCCAAGTGTCTTGTTTGGCCAGAAGAAGCTTTTTAATAGTTCATCAGCAGAGCCTTCAGGGCAAACTAGAGATCTCTATTGTATTTTAAATTATTTCTCTTGCCTTTTTTTTGGATCCCCAGACTCCAGGGAGGGGCTGCACGGGGTGAAAACACGATGAAAATGCCATACATGACTCTTTCCACTACACACTTAGATGAGCTCTATTTTCCTATAAATATCTGTATGTGTGGGGGAACTGCCAAATAGCTGCCTTGTGAGGCTTCCACAGAGCAATATATTTGAGGCTCTTTGCAGTTTGTGGACTTTCTTTCTTCTGGAGCTGCTTCTAGTTTTTCTGTGAAATCCCAGAAGAAATGCCCTTTACTGAGCTGTTCGTTTGGAGGGGGAGTTTGCAATCACTGAAATCACTGGAGATTTCTTCACCGGAGAGGAGGCTCAAGTCAGAGGCAAGTGCTGACCTTAAAGGAGCTGGAAACTGGGTTTAAGGTTCTGCATTTCCCACCAACCTTCCTTCTGTCCCTTGTTTGCAAACGTGGCTGACTGTTTTTGACTGCTGCACGCTGGAAAAACGAGGCTGCTCGTGTCTCAGCTGCAGCTTGACAGAGTTTAGCAGAGCTGGCAGTAGATGTGAAGAGGTGACAAAGATGTGAGATGCTGTTGTAGATGGGGTCTGAGATGTGCTGGGCAGAGGAAGCTGCAGTGCTTCTCCTGATGGCAGAGAGCTGAAAATCATAAATATGGCATCATTTTCTTTCTACTTCAGAGTGGGGAGATGACTATCATAAAAGACCCAGGTGTGGGGCTCAGTAATCCAGCCCTTTCCTTGTGCAATAACTACTCGCTAACAACTTCTCCCTGCTTTCCCTAAATGCTCTGTTTGTTTCCTGGTGATAATTGTTGTACTCTGCCCTTGAGTTTACTCTCTCTTCCTAACCTGGCATCCCAGTGCTGATTAAAGGGTGTAAGTCATCTGTTTAATGACCTGTTGTGTCCTTAGAGTCCTGACATTGCAGGGTGCATCAACAAATCAACAATGCTTGGCATGGTGCCTGTGGTTTAATTAGAAATCCTCAAGTTTTATTAGTTTACAGCCATTCTTTCCCACTTAATCAGAGTCAAGCAAATATTTCAGTAGAAAACATATGCAGGTTCTGACCTGGCCTTTCTCTTTTTTTTGGAAAGGTTGAATGAGACAAGGCAGTCTTAACAATTTTCTGGATTTTGGGGACTTAACCCTTTTCTTGGCTCTGATTCTGCCTTACCACATTCTCTCAAGATTTTCCTAACTGTAGGAAGAATTTGTACTATACTGATAGATTTTAATTCAGGTGACATCTGGTATGGAAAGTTTTTTACTGTGATAGTAACAAAAAAAGTCAAAAAAACCCAAACCAAAACAAAACAAGTCGTCAAAAACAGTGCATTTCTGTGGGGCTGTAGTTTCTTAAGACGGGAAGAGGAGTGAAGGCAAACATGCCACAGTGCTTGACATCATTTAGTGGGAGTAGTCCCTAATAAGGGTCACCTTGGCAATTCAAGCATCTTGATGGGTGTGTTCTCTCTTCATATCCAAAGTGATGGTTGACTGAAAGTGCTTTTGATTTCAGATTAGGTTTTGGGTTGCACCCCTCTATCATTCCCATCCACGCTGATGGTCCATTAACTCCAGCTCATGCTTTGCAGCCTCAGTGTTTGTCCAAATGAAGAGCTGAGGCACTGTGACATTTTGGCCTGAGGCCATTGGAGAATCAGCAGAACTTGTTTAAGTCGTTGAATTCTGTTGATTCTAATCTCTTCTGCTTGTGCTGGAAGAAAATACTCTGAGTATCAGCTATGCTGCCCATACAGGCAAGTAGATGGAGGTTTTGGCAAAAGTGTTGTTTGGCCACTTAGTCCCTACGAGGTTTCTGAAGGTGCTGACCCACACGAGCTGCTCAGCTGTGCCTGGTTTAGGTCTGCCTTGCACCACAGCAGACTGCTTGCATTAAATTTCTATGATAACTGTGAAGGTCCCTTGAGTGTAATTTACTTTTTGAATGCTTCAGCTTTTGCTCAACTAATCTGGAACAAGAATCTGTAGGTTTGACTGAAGGTTTTGGAGAAGAAGGTGAATCCTCCTCCCCATCCCACCGAAGGACCTTTATTTTGTTACCTAAAGTCTGTGTTTCAACAGTGTTGCTTCAAACTCTGGGTCCAGCTTTGTTCAAGCTGTGTAGTTTGCTTTTCCCATTGCATACTCATGGGGATGGCTGTAATTTAGTTGTCAGAGCTATATTGAAAGTCCTTTCATTACCCACCTGCTTTTGTGCAGTAAAGAAGTCAAACTTTAACAAAAATGCCTCTTTATCTTGATGGCATCTACAGACTTAGTGCAAGTTCTATTAACTGTTTTATACGTTTCTTTAACAATGCTGGGTACCTGGCTGAGAATATTAATACATAGGAGGTACAGCACTTAGGTGGGTATCTGAAAAACAAGGCAAAACTGGATAAATCCAGTTAAGTAATTAACAGTATTCGGCTATTTCCTGTATGCTGTTAATTCACTGTCCTGAGGAAACAGATTGGAAATTCAGAAAGCTCGTAAGTATTTGGGCTATAGCAATGTTTCTGCTAACAAATGGCTTTTTAAAGCAACCTTCTTAACTTTTGATCTTGAATGCAGTGTGTGTTTGGCAGGGGTGGGGCACCAATCTGCCCTATCTCTGCTGGTATCCTCACAGGGCTCTATTGTCATTCCAGTTTGTAGGCTCCTCATCTCATGCTTTCCTCTGGTTCCTCACAAATATCCAATCTTTTTCTTTATTTTTTTTTTTTTTCTTTCTTTCTTGGAGGTTGGATGTGCTGCTTAGCTTTGTGACCTGAAGCAGCAGATCATAGAATCACAGAGTGGTTTATATTGGAAGAGACCTTTAAAGTCCATCCAGTCCAGCCCTCTGCAGTGTGCAGGGACACCTTCTGCTAGACCACATTGCTCAGAGCCCCATCCAAGCTGGCTTGGAATGTTTCCAAGTTTAGGGCATCTACCACTACTCTGGCTGTCCTGTTCCAGTATTTCACCATCCTCACACTGGTGTATTTTTCACTTCTTGTCAGAGTGGAAACTTTCTGGTGTTTTGTGCCAAGGCTGGTGAGCAGGAGGCCGTGCCCGGTGTGCCCGCTCTCAGCCAGGGTAACCGTGACTGTGCTCCTCGCTGCCGTGGGCAGAAGAGGTGATGGAAAGAGGCACTTGGAACACTTAAACTGGAAGTCCCCGTGACATTTATGCTTAGCACAGGTTCTGCCTGAGTAATTGTGACCATCTGAGATGTTGGCACTGTGCTGTGTGGCAGAGTGGGAGCGCGCTGGGTGCTGCAGGGGGTCTGTTCCAATACACCCCATCAGATCAGAAAAATGGCTTGCTTTGTATTTTTCCTCCTCCATGTTTCCCGTGCAGGTTAAAACTCTCACACCTCTTGGGGCTGGGGGGTTAGAGCTAGATGGTTTTAAGGTTCCTTCCAACCCAAACCATCCTGTGACTCTGATTTGCACAGAACAGGCTGATACTGCATTGCTCCCACTGGGGGTTGCAGGTGAAATGAAGCATGAACAGCGAAGCAGAGTTGAGGGATCTGCTCTGTAAGCCTGACACAAGCCTCACACCTTGCTGGATGGCTCACCTGTGCACTTAAAGCTTTGATGGCTTGTTTGCCTTTTCTCTGAAAGGTCATAAGCAAGCTTTAAGAGAAAAACACCAGGAAACGACCTTTATTGCAGTTTCTCAAAATACACTTCAATAATTGGCCGTATAAGGGATCCTTCTGCCACTCCTGTTATAGGATACAATATTTCAAAGGGGTTTTTTGTCTGTGTGCTCCCCCTCTTTGCAGGAGTCTTTCCACACTAACTTGTCTTTCCCATAGTAATGGATAATCCCAAACTTGGTACAAAGTAACCTTGAAAATATAAACAACATTCCCTAACCCTAATGTGCTAAAAACCCATTTAAAGCTAGTTTTTGAGGGTGTGTCACTGAACTGCACGTCATGGATCAGCACCTAGCTGGCTCAGGCTGGCTGCAGTGTAACACTGCCTGGAGTGGGATTAATTTTGAGAAGCTGGAAACCTGCTCCAATTATTCATGTGCCTGAAGTGATCAGGTTTGTGGTGAATGATTGACTGGGTGGGAGAGTTTGAGAACAAAGTTTTTGATTTTCTTATTTTTTCCTGTGTGGAATGGTTTCAAAGTGCTGTTCTGATGCTCAGGGAATGTACACGCTCTTACATCATCTTGAACTGAGCAAGGATGATGTTTTGGGGATCTGAGTCTGAAAAATATTGGACTAAGAAGTCTTCACCTAAAAGAAAGCCCCCACCAAAATTGGGTGGATGTCCTAATTCAATCTCTTGTTCTCCCAACAAAATGCTTTTGCCAGCATCTTCTCCGGCTCTGCTTGCCCTTTGATGCTGTCGGACAGGAGTTGGTTTTGCAGTGGGCAAAGGAGGTGACAATGGGGCTGCAGTGATAAATACACAGCTGCAGGGGAGAGGGGGAAGCAAATAGCTTATTTTTGCTAGACTGGCCACAAATGCCGTTAGCTTATTTCTCAACTCAGTGGGCAGTCAAAACCAATAAGCAGTCAGGTGTATTGTCCGGGCAGCTGGGGCTCTGCTCTGCGCTGACCTTTGTGTACCACCAAAGATGGGCCCACAAACAGAGCTGCAATCCAGCCCAGTTGCTTGGCAGTCTTTAATAATGCTCTGTGCTTGCTCTGCAAAACTGTTTAGTTTGCTGATTCCTGAGGCTCTAGTTAAAGAAGGGATGAGAGGGCGGGGAAGCTGCATTCCTCTTCCCACTTACTGAGACGTGGGCCAAATCTTTCCTGTGTTGGGAGTCTTGGTTTGCAGGACAGAAAATCTCTTTCACCTTAATCTGTGCTAGAAGCCAGAAAATATTCACTGTAATATTGCACAGATACTTGGAAGATATCCTGGACCTAAAGCTGTGATATGTTCTGTCTGACCTTGGGAGGTTTAATACTGGGTCAGAAAAGCTGCTGCCCTATGAAGCCTTGATCCAGGTAACCTTTGGTGCTGGTTCAGATTTGTGGAAGGATTTTTTTGGTTTTGTATTGTGTGGGCACCTCCTGACTCCTTTATGGGATTTGAGCATTAACTCCTGCAATGGGCATCACCTCTGGTGTTTGCCCATATCCTTTCTGTATGGAAGCCCTGGGAGAGCTGGAGTGATCAGAGGTGCTGGGATACACACACAGAGCTTGTCTGGCATTCCATTGTCCTGCCTCCCAGGATCATGCATTCCTGTTTGTACAGGATGCACCTCTGCCCCACCAGAACTGCCAGTAGCTTTACAGCAATTTCTTCTGTCTGCAAGTGGATGTCAGAAATTTGAGAGGAAAAAAATGTTGCTATGTGAAACTGGTGAATGAACTTCATAGGATCGAGCACTGTGTGCTTTTAAGTAGGAGTAGGTGATACATCTCAAAGCTTTTACTGTTGCAAATGAAAAATCTTAAGTAGCTTTTTTTTTAGGCTAACTGAACAATGTTGCAGCATCGAGGATCTCTCGTGTAGACGTAGCCCTTCCACAGCCCTTCTCAAGAGTGGGCTGGTCAAATAACATGGTTTTATAATGAAAACTGGCCTTGTTCCTTCAGAGCTCTCCCACATACCAAAAAGAATTTGATTCCTAGAAACAGGAAGGAGAAGGACCTGTGTGGAGCTGAGTGCATATACGCTTTTTTTTTTTAAAGTCTCACTTAATCTTTGATCTGTCATTACTCCACTCCCAGGGTTTAACTTTAACCAGCCACTTGGTTCTTAATTCTATTCCTCTGCTCCATAGGAGGCATTAATGGACCGGACCGAAGAGGAGGGAGGGAGGGAAGGCTTTGTGTTCCTGGCAGGTTTCCAGCCTGGTAGTAGGTGCTGGCTCCAGCCTCTCCTGTAGCCCTGGCAGGGGCAGGGAGAAGTGCTTGGCTGCACAATTTCCCCAGGGCATGGAAGTGAAAAACACCTTACTTGTCCATTTTCTGCCGTGCAAGCACTGCATGACATCTCAGCTGAGTGCTGTGCTAGCTATGGGAGACAAAGCCCAACAAGGCATCAAAAACTTTATAACTTCACGTTTTCCTTGATCTGACCCGTGCGAGCTCTTACAAGGCTTTGGCATGACTTTTTCTTTAGAAGAAAGAAGAAATATTTTCAGCACGAATTTCGGGAGGGGATGAGCCAAGCCATAAATCTTGGCAGGTTTTGAGTCAGGGGAAGCATTCGCTTTGGTCCTGTGTGGCAGGCGGGCAGCGCAGGGGTGCGATGCTGCAGCTGCCTGTGCTGGCACGTTCTCGTGGGCTGACAGTGAGGGACACTCAGCCCCAGCCCTTCTGCTGCAGGTCAGAGGGGATCAGAGGAGCCCCTCAACCATCCAGAGGCACCTCTGACTTCCAGCAACTCGTTTCTCCTCATGCTTCCCATTCCTAATCCCCCTTGGGCAGTAGTGGTAAGTTTGAGGAAGGAGAAGAGGTATTTTCTGTGAGACAGACAAATAGAGCTGCTTTTTTATGGCTTTATAGTGGTGTCTTGTGCACGTAGAGCAGGAGAAATTCCCAGCAGTTATCTTGTTGCCATCTTTTCCCTCTAATTGCAGTTAGGGAGGGAGAAGGGGAAAGCAAAAAAAAAAAAAAAAGCAGATGTGTACAGGTGCTGCTTGCACAGGAATGTGGGCTGGTGTGGTTGCAGAGACACTTCTCATTTGCTGGGCCCTGCTGCAGCAGAGCAGAGAGAGGAATTTAACTGGACATCTGATCTGCTGAGTGGGGCTTTTTGGACACAATATATTGCAGACTTGACTGCAATGGAGGGTTTTTACAGAGCTGTGATGCAATGGGTAAGTGTAGGAGCTGAGCTGGGGGTTGGCACTGATCCAGTCACCGTTCTGTCTCTGTCCACCCCAGTGCTGGGGTTTGCCACAAAGGAGAAAGAGGAGAGACAGAAAGAAGTGTCTTGAAGCTATGACACTTCTCATCATTTCTCCTGGGTTGGTGCAACTCATGCATGGAGGTAGAGTTTAATAATGTCTAATGCTGCTTAAATAAAAACTGCTCTGTGGGTTTTTCATTCCTTTTGTTTTGTTTTAAATTTTAAACAAATGGCTGTGTTTCTAGCTGACCTTTCAGCTCATTTGTTAGAATGGCTGCTGCATCTTGGAACAGCAAAAAGGCATCAATCCCAAAGGATCCTTACGTGCTCTGTGTCTGCTGAGCCAAGTTTCAATTTGAAAGCTGTTGCAAATGGAGCTTGCCTAGTACCAAATCTCTTCCTCACATTGTTTACATAAATAGTTAATCTTTGGTACTTAGGGACTTTAATACCCTCTTGGAAGACAGTTCTGTGAGAAGATAAATTTCTGGTTTATGATCTCTTGTCCTAACGTTTCTCGGAACACAAAGGTCATCACATCTCTAATGGTGAGGTTTTACAATATGCTTTTTTTATTCTTTCTTTGCAGGAAGGAAGTGGTATTAACTCTATTCTCTTGGCACAGTCCATGCCACAGCCTGCGAAAGTCTGCATTTCATTAAACTTATTTGCAGGTTTCAATCGTTCTTGGCCAGTGTCTGTATTTTCCAAGTTACTTCTGGAGACTTATGCACGTGTGCAAGTTGAACTGAGTGTTAGAAACGAGCTAAGGCAAGGAATGGGAATTGACACTTCCTTTTCTGAGGGGATAAAGTCACCAGTATCCCCTCTTCATACAGAGAGGTCAGGGAAGGATGTCCATTGCAGCATCATGATGTCGTTTCAGCTGCTCCATCACCACCTTGTCCTGTACCAAATCTTGGCTGTGTTGTGCCTGTAAGAAGAAGGAAACCTTCGAGTTTTGTTTCTGTGCTCATGATCCTTGTTCCAAGTTGCCTCTTCTGCTCAGCACAGGGGCTCAGATTAACTTTCTAGCAAATTGAGGGATGAACACTTCTGCCTTCAGAAGAGTACTAAACTCTCTCACTGTGTTACTCATTAAGCTTGTATTCATCAGAGAAGCACAGTCCCTTTGAAAACCTCATTGTGGCCTTAAAGGGAGCTAACAAAAAAAAGAGAGAGTGTCTTTTTGCATGGGCAGATAAGGATAAGATAAGGGGTAACAGTTCTAAACTAAAGAAGGAGAGATTTAGATTAGATGTTAGGGAGAAATTCTTTACTCTGAGGATAGTGAGGTTACTGCTGAAGCTGTGGCTCCCCCATCCCTGGAGGTGTTTAAGGCCACGTTGGACGGGACTTGGAACAACCTGGGATAGTGGAAGGTGTTCCTGCCCAGAGCAGGGGGTGGGAACGAGAGGATCTTTAAGGTCCCTTTTATCCCAAGCTGTTCTGTGATTCCGTGGTCCCATGTCTGAGGCTTATTGATCCAGAGAGCTGGGAGCAGCACAAGTCCAACCCTCCTGTTTGTTCCCTGACTTGGTGTTTTCCTACTGACATGCTGGAAAAAGTGCAGTGCTTGCAGAAAGCCCTGTAATCCTATCCCATCCAAAGACAGGAAAACCTTGTAAAACAAAGGAGTGATGAGAGAGCTCCTCTGTGTGTTGTGACAGGGTGTCAGTAATTTCCAGCCCAGCTGTGGAGAGGTTCTGTGTCTTCTGGCCCTGTTTTCCCTCACTGTGTGGCTGCAGGTATTATGTTAAATGCAGGTGTGCTGGATGCAGCTCTGCTGGCCTCAGCTCACAGCCAGCACGTTCCTTTTAAATACGAGATGCACTGACAGTGCAGATGCATTGATGTAGTTTTAGGTGGTGTTTCGGTGTGGGGGTGGTGAGGGTTTTGAGGTTGAATGTTTTTTTGGCTTGCTCAGGAAGAGCTTTCTGAGGTGGTGAGGGAAGTTGAGGTGTATCAAGAAAGCAAAGGACTAGTCACAACCTGGTAAACCAGAGTGGTTATCAAATTCTTGTCCACCCCCACTGCAAAGTAGCAGATCTTTTTGTTTGGGATATGAGCTGTGGGAGGTTTGCATCATGGACAAAATGCCCCTTCAGAGAGGAAGCACAGGTGTACTTAAGAAGAAATAATTACAAGGATTTATTTCACTTTATAATTAGTTAAAGCAGGATCAGGGCAAGATTTAATTTTTTTTCTTGCTCTTATGATGTTTGCCCCTAAACTCTTGTCTCCCAGCTAAATCACTGTCCTGTAAGCAATTGAGACATAATAATTTTTGCTTAGGACACAGAAAAATAATGGAGAAACGCACCATCACTGGAGAAACCACATCTCTATTTTTAGAATCTGCTCTCGGAAGTCTGTACTCTGTGTTTCCAGGAAGGAGACTCATCCCATGATGCCCTTTCCAGTACGGGTGCTGCCAGCAAGAGCTGCCAATTACAGAGCTGCCAGCAAGAATTTGAAAGGTGTGGGTGGGTTTCCTTTGTGCCCTAGGAACGAACGCTGATGTCAGGCTGAGGGAGGTGGGTGTGTGGCTGGAGGTGCTGCAGTACAGGCTGGCTGGGCTTAAATCAACCTGGGCTGCAGCAAAACCCACCTGAATGTCTTGAAGAGAAAAGACTACTTGTTTTAATCAAAAGATTTAAACCTAAAACTAGCAGAAAATAACTCTTCAACCCTGCCTGGACCTCCTTGGTAGCTTTTGGTGCTTAAAAGGTCTGATTGCTCATCGGAGGGTTGCTCAGAAGTACTGAGGTGTGGGTGATGCGTGCCACGGAAGTGCAGATAAGGAGCTGTGTGTTTTCCTCTCTCACCATCCACACCTTCACCACACCGCACGCGTGCACCCGCTTCTTCATGAAACCAAAGGGTATTCCTCGGTGAAGTGGTTTTCTGCAATTACTTTGTGTTGAACATTTTCACTTCTGCTTAAAATGTGTCTCTTCCTGTGCATGCTGCCGGCACAGGGGTGGATGTTCAGCACAGCCTATCTGGGGACATAGGATGGAGGTCTTTTGGGCTCACTAAGGGGAGAGTGGGATGGTGTGGACAGCCCTGCAGCACGGCTCATCGGGTGTTCTCGATAGCTGTGAGGTTGTGGAAGTGTGCTGAGAAAAATCGGGACAGGCAGAGGAAACTTCTTGCTTGTGGGTTGGAAGCTGGTTTTGGGGTAAGGTCAGGTCAGTCAGACCCATGGGTGGCTGTTGAAATGCAAATGTTTCAAAAGAAGACCAGGCCCCTTCATGTGGTTTCTGTGACGCCTGCAGCCAGAGCCAGCACGTCTCGGTTGCGTGTGTCCTGCAGGGAGCTGTCATCCTCAGCGATGGCCCCTCCATAACCCCCACCTCCTCTTTTCCAAGGAAAGAAGGGGGTTACGTGCACACAAACCAAGGGAGGAAGGACTGGAGCTGTGTGTGTGAGCTGAGAGAGGACAGGGACCCCACCCAGCGCTCCTGAGGCAGAGCGCTAAACTGCAGCACTAAAGGGGCACTCAAGATCCACCCACAATATTGGGGAAAATCCTGTCCAGACAGCCCAACTCCCTGGTGCTGGCAGAGCTGGGGACCACCTGAGGCTCGTGGCATCTCCTCAGGGCACATCCCTCTCTCTTACCTCGCGTTTCTGCCTCCCCGTGGAGAGGTCCAGGAGAGGACCAGCAACGTGTCTGACAAAGCTGTTGGCCAACAAGTGCGGTCTATTGTTAGCATCGCCTCGTCCTCCTCAGTAACACCAGGTTCAGAGGGCAAATCGCTCAAAGCAGCTGGGACATGACTGCTGGCTCGTGAGGAATGATGTAATTACATCTCCCTCTGCGGGGAGGTGAATAGAGAGGCCTTTGGAGGCACTGGGCTGGGGGTTGGAGGGAGAGGGCTGCCTCAGGTTACTTCAGGTCAGGATACTGTCAAAATCCATCAAAGGCACTCCCAGGAGAGTCAGCAGCCGACGTGCACAATGCAGGCTTTATGCCACCGGTGGTGGAGTTGAATTATAGGCATCTGGGCTTTAGAGGACTTCAATAAAGTGTTGCTTTTCTATCTTTTTTTTTTTCCCCCACCTTTCCCCTGCTGCTGTATGAATTAAGGCTCTTTGGCTCATGGAGTTTAAAGGAATTAGAGCAGCTGACGTTGATATTGTTATTGCAAGTTCACAGGCTGGCTTTTGGATGCAAGAACCTGGGCAGCCCTTGAGACATCCCCAGGGAGTCAGGATCTGGCAAACACAGCTGCCTTGTTTAGTAACCAGGCCCAGTTCCCCAGAAAATGAACATCTTCACCTGCTGTGCACGAGTGAAGTGCTTTTCTTGGTTGGTTTTTTATTTTTTGTTTTAGTTATAAGGATGCTTCCTGTTCTAGCCTGAGGTGTGTGTGTTATTTTGACCTATGGATGGAGCAGAGCACCTGCTGCCCAATCCAAAGGGAATGAGTGCTGAACTTCAGCTAAAGTCACGAACTTTTGTGTTAAACACGCAGATTCCTTCATGGCTGTGATTCAAAAGAAAGCGTAGGCATTGCCACCTCCTAAGGATTTAGTTTCTTTTATGAGGCTTTATAGGAATGAGGCTTTGGTTGTAGCCAGTGGATGTTATTTGCTTTTTAATGGTCCATTTACCTCAGCAGTAATCCTTCACAACTTGCTTCCCATCTGTGCTTCCATACCTTGTTTTTGCCACTTGCAAGATCTATTTGATACTCTGTGAATGCAGATGTGGGAGTTGTCCCACAGAAGAGGATTTTTGGTCTTCCTCTGTCCGGAGCTGCAGAGATGGGTGGTGGAAAATGACTGTTAGAGCAGCTCACATGCCACCACACTGCTATGAGTCAGCTGGACCTGAAGCAGGTTTTAAGTAATGATCTAGTGTGAGCAATGCTGAGCATTTAAAATTTCCTTTTGTATTTAAAAAGGCTGCAGGATTTTGCCTAGGGTCCACAATTAAAATGATTTGGTTCTGTGTACGCATGGAGATTTGTTCATTTGATTTATTACTGTGTCAGTCTATTTAAGTGGAATGAACCACTTTTAAAGCATTTTGTTTTTCATCTTTAATGCTGTTGCTTGTGTTGCACTCCTCTTGAGAGCAGAAATGCCGTAGTCATTTTGGTGTTTTCAATTTTCTGATGGGGTTGGATGGACTACAGAGATGTCTGGCCTAAACCAAGACTTAAAAAGGCTGAGATGCCTTTTTATTATGAGGTCTTAGCAGAATGAAATATAAATCCAGCTGTGGGTTTAGAGGATGTCCATCAGCGGTACTTTGTTTTGGAGCTTGTGTCCATGTGAGAATGCCAAGGGATTTGTGCAGATTTGCAAGTTCCCTCTATTTGGTTGATCTAAGTCAGGTCCTCATTTGGCCAGAGGGAGGCTGGGGAAGAGGGACTTTTTCCCTGGATGGATTTAATAGGTGCCATGAATGAAGCAACTCCACAGTAGGATGTTTAGGGACTATAAGACTTGCTCACGGAAGTGGTGGAATCACCATTCCTGGAAGTGTTTGTATGGATATGGCACTTGGGGACAGGGGTTAGTGGTGGGCATGGTGGTGCTGGGTTAATGATTGGACTCGATGATCTTAGAGGTCTTTTCCAGCCTGAATGATTCTGGGATTCTATTACAATTTTCTTTGTCAGGTGAAGCTTCTGCGGTTGGTCTAGCCATAGATCAAAATCTCTTGAGTCTAAAGCTTGAAGTATCTTTAGCCTGAATTTATTCTAGTACTGCAGTTATGTCCAGGCTTCATCTGGTTCTGCATTTCTCATTATATTAAACATTTTCCAAACTTTCCCGAAAAAGAGAGCTGAAATAGCATGTGGGGAAAGAAGGGCAGGGAAAGCTGGCTTGTTTCTGAAAGCCCTGGAGGCATTCAAACTAAACAGAAATGTGATTGATCCAGATGCTATTTTTCCTATTCCTTGACTCTTCTTTTGGAGCTTTTTAAGCTCCTTGAATGATTCCTTCAAATATCCCTGCCCAGAAATGTGCATTTTACATTTCCTTTAATCCTATTAAACAGCGTGTTACACTGTGTATGAATCATCTGACTGGAGCAAATCTGGTGGATTTGGTTCAATAATCCTTCTTTCTGGATCACTGCCTTTCTGGGTCCTTGGAAAAAACAAGAGATTTGCCGTGTCTTGTGTCAGAGAGTGGCTTGTGCTGTCTGACAGGAGGGCTGAGGGAGCATCGGCGGCACCAGCTGCGTGTTGTGGAGTCAAGCTTAAATCTGCTTTCAAGTGCAATGGATAAACTTTGGGAAGCAGGTGGGGGGAGAGGAAGGCCGTGACTATTTGGGAATCTGGTAACTAAGTGTTTTCAGATGTTGAGGTTCAAAAGCTGAATTTTTTGGGGGTGGGGAGAAGCGTGGTAGCTTCAGTTTGCAGTTTGGTGGTGGACTGTGTGATGGAATCTCATCTTCCAGTCGTCTCCAGCAGGAGCCCTGCTTTGCTGGAGTCTGTGCCTGATCCAGGGTTTCCATTTTTCTGAATGATGTGTTGAGATGACACCAGGTAACAGACAAGGTTCTGATCCCTGTGCCACTGTGGACAGACTCACTGAGCATTGCCGGGCAGGGCAGATCCTGATCATAAGCAAATTCCTGAACTCAACAGGGTGTTATAGAAACATCTGTATTGCAACTACAGCACCTTCTCCTCAGAAATATCTGGCTGAGTACAAAGAGGAGCCACATTCTTGCATTGATTAGATTAGCGCAGATATCCAAGTGTTTCCAGCAGTACAGGAAATGGTCTTTGTGCTGCTTGAGCTCAAACAGATATGGGCTCGAGTTTCCGCTTTGCCTCAACGCCCTCCAACACATGCATTGGGGTTTTTTCCTCCCCTCTTTGCCTCCCCCATTCTGTAACCTCCTGGATCTTTGATGTGGTGATGACTAAATGGCCCGACAACACTTGATAGAAACTGTAAGAGAGAAGCTTATCAGAGTATAGAAGACACATGATCTGAAAGCTTTTGAGTGAATTTACAGCAGAGCACCTTGCAAATGCACCCAGTACCAAAACAGGTTTTGCATAAGTGCAGTGAGTGTGTGCAGTGTTTGCTAGACAATCTATCCCAGCAGGATTGGTAAAGAGATCCACATTCATGCTTGTGTACAAAAATCTCACCGAGGCTCTGGGGTTAACTACACTTCTTGGAGTGGAAGAGATGCCAGGTAGATCTTTGGAGATTGTGCCCATGTTCTGTGTGTTTGTCAGTCACATTTTTGTTTAGTTTAAATGGTTTATTTATTTAAATTTCTTTATTTAAAACTGCTGTCTAGTCCTTTGCTAATTCTGACTCTTCCTGCCCAGCTCCCTGCCGACCCTGCAGTGACACTGAGGTCCTCCTGGCTGTCTGCACTAGTGATTTCGGTGAGTTGTTGTCTCCCCTGTCCCTTCTCCTCCCAGTACCAGTGTGGCCCCCATGAACACCGACAGACACCTCCTTACCCTTGGCAATCTCCACCAGCAGTAAATGTGGTCTAAGGGTGCTGGGTACACAGAGAGTTCTGAGGACCTCAGAACTGTCTGCCCAGCTGGCACCAGCCCAGGGTGGACAGAGTGACACAGCAACCATGGCAGAAGGTCAAGGATTTGGGTGCATCTAGGAGAGGCCATTACTTGTTGCCCTACAGTGTTGGTTGACTTGACAAAAGACCGAAAGTTTCAATAATTGTCCATGCTTCCCTTTTAAAAGGGAAATTAGCATTAGCTGTATCTGTAATGACTGAAGAACAGAAAGTAGGTTGTCAGGGAGAATTTGGCATATATCTTCTTGTTAGAATTCTTCTTCATGATTAATGCTATTTTTCTGATGTAATTCTTTTTCTGTTTAAATTTACTATATGTCTGCTCTTTGCTGGACAGATTACAAATGTAAACCATAAAAAAATGCAAATATATACTGGTGGTTACCAGATCATCTTAACTCCCAAAATAACAAAGAACCAAAACTTGGGCTGCTGTAGTGAAGTCAGTTCCCCTGGCTGCACAGGCCTGAGTTTGGACCAGGGTCTTCCGAAGCATTTTTGAGTAATTCATCCTTAAAACCTTTTTCTGTTTCCAGTGATCAGAGGCTCCATTCAAAACGTAACGAACGAGGCAGAAGAGCAAGAATCCGTAATTCACGTCCGTGTCAACAAACTGTACAGGCAGAAGAGCAAAGTCTTTCAGCTGACAGGGGAGAGTGGGAACTGGAGAGGACAAATAAAGACCTTGCTCGAGTGTGGGGTGAAGCCAGGAGATGGAGACTTCCTTTTCACGGGACGTATGCACTTTGGGGAGGCCAGGTTAGGCTGTGCCCCTCGTTTTAAAGACTTCCAAAGGATGTACAAAGAAGCAAAAGACAAAGGGCTAAACCCATGTGAGATTGGCCCAGATTGAAACCCCCTGTTTGGCTGAAGATCTCTTTTAGTGTTTGGCCAGGAATATTTCCTGGCTGCAGTGGAAACTCTGAACAAACCTGGTAACTGAGGCTGGGCAGACCTGGAGGCTGAGACCCCACAGCCTGCAGTGCTCACAGGCTAATGGAAGCAACAGAGGTACGAGCTCAGAGGGCTGCCAAGCAAGAAAGGCTGGATTTTTAACCAATCTTGTCCTTATGAATTAAGTTATTATATTTTTTTAGTGACTTCCTTAGGAAAACAAACAAAGAAAACTCCCATGTCTTAATAAAAAAAAAAAAAAAACCCAAATGAAAGCCAAGATGCCTTTGTATCTTTTTAATACTAATTTTTAAAAATGTCTTAAGCTGATGTAGCATTTGGTATGGCGTATTCTGTATAAATGGCCAAGAATGTGATAGAGCACGGTAAAACATCTTAACATTGATGCTTTGTAAAAAGCTTGGTGTACAATTCAAAGTTGTTTCTTATGACAGAAATTTATGGAGCCAAACTCTTGTGTGTGTGTGTTGTTTTATTTTTTATTTGAAAGAATGTACAATTGCCGCCTGCAATTTTTTGTCCGGGCTGGCAAATTCTTTCCATTCCAGAGAAATAAAGGTCCCTGGATTTGACACATGCTGCTTAAAATCTTTATTTTTTTCCTTCTTCATAAGGCTGATCTCAGCTAGTCCAGATGTGCTCAAAGATCAGTTCTGGGCTGCTCCCTTATTTTGTGGCTTCTCTGAGCAGAACCAGAGTTCCTGTGAGGCACTGGGAACCGCAGTGTTTTTCAAAGGGGAAGCAAGAGCTATTTTTGGAGATTTTTAGACATGTGTCCAGGCAAGGCTTTAAGTGTTCTTCTCTCTGATGCCAGCGGCGTTGTTTTGGGACTGGCTCCAAGGGCAGGTTGCCCCTTCGTGTTTAGTTTGAAGCTTTTAAGTGTGCTGTAGCTTGGCATGAGGTGGATGTTCATGCCTGTGAGTCCTGGGGGACACGACTAGGCCACCTTGTGAAAAATAAACACTTTAATCAGGGTGGGCTCATTCTGCAGGCAGTGTCCTGGGAGGTACAGGAGCTCTCCCCTCTGTTCTGCTGCTCCCCACAGCCTGCAGTGCATCACTAATGGTGCCTTCACAAGGATTTTAACCTCTTGCCCATGTTCATTCTTCAGCACTCTCCACTGCTCCAACTTTTATTTTGGGCCAGCAGGTTCTTTAAATAAAAGGTTTCTACTCAGTGTCTCTTTCTCCCTCATCCCTCACCTTTCCTTCAAGTAACCTGGTTCTGAGGCTTGGGGAGGGCAGTTCAGGGGATGGTCTTGGGTGGGTGCAGGAAGTTCTGAGATGGATGGTAAGGAGATGTCCTATGACACTTATCAGGGGTAAAAGCCCCAGGGTTGTACCCAAATACTGGCCTGAAGTGAAACCAAAATCCTTCTGCAAGTGTTTCTGTGAACTCCTCTCAGCAGCATTCATTCTGTGGGCCAGTGGGAGAAGAAAAGTTTCTTTTAGCTGTGTTAAGGTGATCCTAAGAGGCTCCAGGACACTGTGACTACTTCTGCAAACACCTCTAAACCCCATTTAGCACCCACCTATTTGCTGCTTTAACCCCAGGTGCTTTCCAGCCTCCTGTAATGCAAAGCCCCAAACCCAGCATCCCGTTCTGTGCGGTCCAAGGTTTCCTCCAGCCTACTTGGAATTTTAAGAGAAATGGGCCAGGACCAGTAGAGAGGTAAAAGAGTTCACTCCAACTCCTCTCTGTGGCCTTCCTTCCACTTTGGGGATCTCAACCCAGACTTTTTCAGGCTTTTAAAAAAGTGATTTAGCACTGAGGTAACTCCCAAGCACAGCTGAGTGGGCGTTTCAGAAGCCCTGTACCTCACCTCTCCTCTCCTGTTGTGTTTCATGAGCTTTTCCCAGCCCAGAGTGACTGCTGGCAGGATGAGAAGAGAAGAACAATATGTTCCTGGAATTGTCTCCAACCTGCCCACTCTCGTCTTCCTCTGCAAGGCTGTGGGAGCAAGGGGAAGAAGCTGAATTAAGTGTTCAGCCAGTATTTTATGAGGACAGTGCAAGCAAAATACAAACAGTTGGGGAGGCTTCGGCCCTGGAGCTCCAGCTTTGGCTGCAGTTCAATTTTTATGGCAGTTTAAGTTGTTCGTAGACTTTTTTTTTTTTTTTTTAAACCCCATTTAGCACCCACCTATTTGCTGCTTTAACCCCAGGTGCTTTCCAGCCTCCTGTAATGCAAAGCCCCAAACCCAGCATCCCGTTCTGTGCGGTCCAAGGTTTCCTCCAGCCTACTTGGAATTTTAAGAGAAATGGGCCAGGACCAGTAGAGAGGTAAAAGAGTTCACTCCAACTCCTCTCTGTGGCCTTCCTTCCACTTTGGGGATCTCAACCCAGACTTTTTCAGGCTTTTAAAAAAGTGATTTAGCACTGAGGTAACTCCCAAGCACAGCTGAGTGGGCGTTTCAGAAGCCCTGTACCTCACCTCTCCTCTCCTGTTGTGTTTCATGAGCTTTTCCCAGCCCAGAGTGACTGCTGGCAGGATGAGAAGAGAAGAACAATATGTTCCTGGAATTGTCTCCAACCTGCCCACTCTCGTCTTCCTCTGCAAGGCTGTGGGAGCAAGGGGAAGAAGCTGAATTAAGTGTTCAGCCAGTATTTTATGAGGACAGTGCAAGCAAAATACAAACAGTTGGGGAGGCTTCGGCCCTGGAGCTCCAGCTTTGGCTGCAGTTCAATTTTTATGGCAGTTTAAGTTGTTCGTAGACTTTTTTTTTTTTTTTTTAAATACCCTTTGCACCACACTTGGAGCCAAAGCCAAACACTGAACTGGTGCCTCTCCCACCCAGTGGCTGGTTTGCCCAAGGAGGAGCAGGGCTGTGCCTTCCCCCACCACCACTAGCCCCATTCCCAGCTGCCTGGAAATCCTTGGCAGGAGAGGAACCATCACCCTGCTGATCTTTCCTCTGCCTCAGGTCCACAACGCCCTGCTGAGCTGTGGTGTTGGATGCTCTGTAGTTGCTACACCACACTGATAGTGCTTGCACATCCACAGCTTCACAGCCTCGGAGGGAGTGCCTGGATGAGCAAAATCCTTGCTCAGAGCCCAGTTCTTTAACCAAAGTGGCGTTAAGGTCTTGCTCTGCAGCTTTCCCCTGCTGCCGCCCCTGTCCCTGCAGCACCACAGCTTGGCTGATGTGCATCATTCCCAGCCAGACCTCAGTAATTGCAGGACTCTCTCTGGCTGTGGGGCTGGTGCCACCTCTCCCAGTAGCCAGCTGTGCTTTGTACAGAGGGAGGTTCATGCGGGGATTTCACCAACTGCCCTAAAATCCAGTTCCCAAATGCTCACCCTTAAGTCTTTGAAACATGATTATAGCTTGACTTGTCTGGCAGCAGAGTCAGGGATGGAAAGGCTGGATTAAAAATGACTGTCTTTGCTCACATGTGCTGACTGCACTCTGTAATGAGATGCAGTGCCATGTGAGGACATGCTTGTTGCCACCTAATGAAAGACCTTGGCTGAAGGTGACTCAGGACAGAGGTGGAGCAGGTGCTTGCAAAGCATTGCCCTTCTTACCACTGCAGCTCTCTGAAGATGAAGGGCTTCCTCTTGACACCTAATTAGCATAATTGAGTTCCTCTTAAAAGCAAGACTGACTTATCTGTTCCTTAGGAAGCAGAACTAATGAACTTGAATTGCCTCTGTAAGAGCCCCCTCCAGTTGGGCAACACTACCCATAAATAGGCACAAGGCATGTGCTGTGTTCTTGTGCCTGAACGCTGGCAAGTGTGTGGTTTGGGTTGTTGGTGAAAACAATTTCCATGGTAACCCTCTGTTTCTCTGACTTTCCATGAGCCCACTGGTGAACTAAATCACCTCCCAGGTGTGAGCCATGCAGAGCCTGCCGTGGTGACAAATAGGTGGGTTGGGAAACTCGTGTGGCTGTCTACAGGGTCTGTTTGAGCTCTGTCAGATACTGCTTGCCTGGGAGAAAACTTGTCCTTCTTCATCCTGTGAGGGGACAGGGTCATCTCTCCTCCAAACACTCAACTTCAGTGCTCAGCACGGAAGGAAGCAGGGTCACTGTGCTTGGTTTGCTGACAGCCAGGCCAGAGGAACATGATTAGGTCACCTGCTTGCTTCCCCTTCAGGAAGAACAGGCCCTTTTTTCCCCTAGCTATGCTGATACACTTTGCCTCTTGCATGTGAGGTGCGGCCAGGCTGCAAGGAGGTGTGATTGCCACAGCCTGTTCCCAGTGATGTCCCAGCCCACCCTCAGGCCAGCTGGCTGTAGGATCAGAAGTGCTTGTAGGTACCTTTTCATCAAACTCTTTGCTGTTGTTGCCAGCTTCTCCCATCCCTGCTGTCCCACTCCCAGGGATGATCCCAGTTTTCATTCTGGCAAGCATCAGATATTGCTTTCACTCCAACCTGCTGCTGGTGTCTTCTCCCCATAAAAGTACTTGACATCAGCATGGCTCAGCCTTCTCTGGAGGAGGGGACTGCCCTGATTTATCCCTGTACTGGGGCATGCTGTGGCTTGATCCTCTGTGGAACAGCTGCTCCTCACTTCAAGGACACATACAGGCTCTGGGGGAGGATGCTGTGGTCACGTTCAAGCTAAATAGCCAAGATGTTTGCACCCTGAACACCAGCATCGGTGATTTCTTCAGCACAGAGACCTTGCTGCTGTGCTGCTTGAGAGGGGAAGGGATGTGATTTGAAGTGAGTCACCCTGGCAGGAGGCAGGAGACGTGATCTGGCTCTTGCATCAAGCTGCTCAGAGCGTCCAGGAGTGTTCACGCCCGGGGAGGAGGCTGGGCAGCCAGGGACGTGCCGTGGTGCAATGCAGCAGGTGTTTGCTACATACCTGGCCTTTGAAGTGTGATAGGGCTTATATGAGCTCCAAGCCTGACCAGCTGATGTGGTGCAACAACTCCGAGGCAGATAGGAGCTCTCCTGCTCATCATAAACTTAATTAGACGATACTTATTTCTGGAACTGGAAAAGTCTCTTGGTGATGTGTGTCAGAGATGCTGGTTAAATGGTAAATAAGATTAGCAATACTGGGACCAGCTGTTCTAGGACACAGCAAATTGGAAACCAAATTGATTGACTAGTAAACCAGAAACACATCAGGAGGGAGAGATGTGTAAGTCTCTGAGAGTGGTTAGAAGGAATACAGAGCCAAAGCAATGTCTTGACAGCAGCAAGATTCAGGCCCGGTGGATTGGGGCTGCTGGGGAGGGAGAAGAATCAAGTTTCTCCTTTCCAGCTTGACAGAAGTGATTCCCCTTTCTGCTGCAGGGGCAGCACCCTTCAGCTGACTATGAACTCCTTTTAGTGAGGACCAGCTGGCCTTCCTCTGCCATGGTCTGGGTGCTCTATAAAGAAGGAGCCTCTTCCAGACAATCTTTTCTCCTTTACCACGAGTCTTAACCTCTGAGCTATACTGAGACACATCAAAGGGACCCCATGAATAACTGTGAGCACTCACTTCCTCCTCCTCCTCTCCCTTTCCAAAAAGGAGATGTCTGGTGACAGTGAAGAAAACCCAGCCCTGTGAAGTTCATTTTGGACTGCTGCACCCACCTATCCTCAACATCACCCAAATGCCTTGATTGTGCCCCAGTCAGCATTTGGAAATCTCTGGCCAAGGCTGAACACGAAACATGGAGGTGTCCTTCCTCAGTGGTTCTCCTGGGCTTTGTGCTGGAGCTGAGCAAGGGAGATGGGAATGCCCATGGCAGACTGGAAACACACCAGCCATCAGCACCTACTGGCACCAGGACCTGGGGGTTGCTGTAGCCAGCACCTGGCTGCTCACTCACCTTGAGGTAGGAGCATCCACAGAGAACCTCAGCTGGAGCTGTGAGTGTGTTGGGGAAGGGCAAGGCAAAGGGAAGAGCAATTTTCAGTAGTTATTTCAATCTCACCTAGTTTAAAGAAATTTGTCTCATCTGTTACTCCTTTCCCTCTGCCCAGCAAAGGAGGTGCAGAACTTCCACACAAAATGGGGAAGCTGTGGCAGGCAGACTTTGCACGCACAGAGATCTGCAGAGCCTCAGGTGGGCCCGGTCCAGAGCGGGTTCTGAAGAGACAGACAGCCCGTTCCTGGGCTGCTGAGCGCCTGTCCATGGCCCTGAGCCACAGCAAACTTGCCTCCTTTCCCCAGCTGAAGTGTCTTGAGCTGAACTGCTGCAGGACAGGGGTGCTCTATAACCCATTCCACAGCTCTCCTCGTAGCTTTGCTCTGTGCTGTGTTGCTGTGAGGTGTTCCAGAAGGTTTGTGGGTGACCCCTTGCACAGAGTTAACTGGCCCTGAGTAGTAGCTGCTCCTTGAGGTCTCCAGCCTGCAAAGCCTCTCTCATGTGCTTTATGTGTGTGCAGCTGACGTGGGGCTGCCACGGCACGGCC
>NW_008239785.1:530662-590275 GCF_000691975.1 Corvus brachyrhynchos | reverse complement strand
GCAGCAGCTGCTGCTGCTGGGGCTTCAGCTGGGGACCCCACTTGCCTCCTTTCCCCAGCTGAAGTGTCTTGAGCTGAACTGCTGCAGGACAGGGGTGCTCTATAACCCATTCCACAGCTCTCCTCGTAGCTTTGCTCTGTGCTGTGTTGCTGTGAGGTGTTCCAGAAGGTTTGTGGGTGACCCCTTGCACAGAGTTAACTGGCCCTGAGTAGTAGCTGCTCCTTGAGGTCTCCAGCCTGCAAAGCCTCTCTCATGTGCTTTATGTGTGTGCAGCTGACGTGGGGCTGCCAGGGCACGGCTGGGGCTGCCAGCAGTGCTGAGAGAGGAGAGGAGAGAAGGAGTGTCCACTTGTGCTCCAAGCAGAGCTGACTCAGGGCTTTCTCCCCAGGGGCAGGGTGCTGACTCAGCTGCTTTGCCTTTTCCTGGCTTCTCTGAAAACCAGAGGCATCTCCTGGGGCTCAGAGGCCGTAGTAGTGCAGCAGGAGTCAGCATTACTTGGTTTTGGGAGAGTCACGCCTTGACTGTTTTGGGGCAAGAGCCAAGAAGTTCAGTAAGAGCTTCGGGATTGCTTCAGGGTGTGTTTGTGCTCCTGCTGGGGAGCACGTGCTGCCCAGCCTGGGCTAATTCCTGGGGTGAATGCGTGCTGCAGCAGCGCTGCTTTTGCTGCTGTGTCCCCCCATGCAGGGGTAGATTGGGGCAGGGAGGCTCTTCCTTCAGCTGGCAGAGCCTTGCTGCAGTGTTATTTCATGGTGTTACTCATGCTTGTGTCAGAACGTACTCCCTGCTTTGGTGGAGGCTGGGTGAGGCTGTGCTGAGCTGCTGGGGTGGAAAACACACCATGGAGGTGCTGTCTCCTGTTGGGAGCAGAGCTGTGCTGGGACACCAGAGGTTGGCTCTGCCCTCTGGAGCCAGCGGCCAGTTTCAAGTGCTGAGCTGGGATGAAAGGAACATCTCGTGCAAGTAATGAGGATGGACCTCTTAGCCTGGAGCCTGGGATGGTGGGACCCTGCTGCAGCCAAAGGGATGCTGAGCCCAGCAGCTTTGCTGCCAATTCCATGTTGTCCTGAAAGGGGAATGTCTCTTTCCTGATCCTTCCAGCAGCTCCTCTCCATGTGGGAAAGTGGAGCCATGAGGCTGAATCCTGCTTGGTCCTGGCTGCTCCTGAAATAAACAGTTTATCCCACTTGAAACGAGCTGAGGGAGAAGGGCTTTGGGCCAAGATGGAAGGAGAGGTCTGCTGCCACACACACAGGCAAGGGCATTACTGACTGCATGGAAACTTGATGAAATTCCTCATAAAAATGGCAGAGATGATGAAGGGGGCTGAGGTAGTACGGGTGTCGCTGTCATCTCTGTGGGTGTGGGGGGCTGGCACAGGTGCCCACCCAGGCACCACGGTGGCTGTGGAGGGGTTGCCCCATCACCAACCGGTTCCTCCGGTTCCTTTGGGAAGCACCAAACTGAGTTGGAGTCAGACTGGTTTGTGCAGAGCCTATGTTTGCCTGGAGAGGAAAATAATAATAATAATAATAATTTAAAAAAAATCAGTTCAGTCACCTCAGCCCAGAGTTGTGTTTTTAAAGGGAGTGGCGTGGGGAAGGTCTTGGGCACCCCCCACTCTGCTGTTGTGCTGTCGCCAGGCTGGAGTCTGCCCTGGGGCTGAATTACTCCGTGGTTTTTAGGGAGGACAAATGGGGACTCGAGTGAGACACAAACAAACACATCTCTCATTGTGATGTGGAAGGCGGCGGTTCTTGGAGAGGTGTCAGTTCTTCGCAGGGGAGCCGTGGGCTGGAGGGGCTGGACAGAGTGCTGTGAAACATGGTTTGCCTGTGCCTCGTTGGCTGAAGGGAGGATGAAATTCAGGCAAGGACCCATCTCAGGAGCAGATTTCAGCATGGAAATCATTACCCTGCTGATAAGCAGGAGTGGCTGTGGCTCAAGTCCCATGTTGGTTGTCTGGGGCAGCTGAGCCAAGCTTGCCTTGCCCTTGGGCTTTTTCCTTCTGACTCTGCAGTGTTACCACCCTTCCTTGGGTTGTTCTTAATCCGCTTATTCCGGAGAAATCCTATCTGCCTATTATTGTGCCCCAAATGCAAAAAGACTTTCTGTCTTTCCCAGGGTGGAAAAAAAATGTTTTCAAAATCCCCTACAAATGTTGTTGCCCTGCAACAGTTTTCTTCAGTCCCACAGAGGATGTTTTAATCAGAATTTTTGTCAGTGCTTGAGGCCGTCACAGGAACATGCCTGAACGCTGGTGGATGCTGGAGAGTTGGGGATGAATGGTGGATTTTGGGCAAGGAAGACCAGCTGGTTGGCCTGGCTCAGACTCTGATTTCAGCCACTGAGTGCCAAGGTCTGTGGAGATACCCCCTGTCTCGGCTTGTCGATTCAAGTGCCTTTTACTGACCCATGGTGCAAAGGCCCCCTTATGCCCTGGGTGTGAACACTGCAGGACCGGCTCCTGCGGGTCAGAGGATCTAGTAAATATATTGAACATGCTTAAAAAATCTTTAAAAGTAGCCAAACCTTAGCTAAACCTTGGCCTTTATTTCACTTAGCTTTTCTTCCACTGTTTCTGAAGCCCTTCAGAAGGGATGGGCTCAGCCCCGAGTCAGGCCAGCTGTGTCTGCCCACCTTTGCGGGGTTGTTTTGGCTGGCTGCCTTATCTCCCTTGTGACACCACATGCCCTTTCCTTCCCCCTTCAAGCTGCAGGGCCCTCTCAGAGCAGGGAATGGGTGATGATGTTAAGCAAGCCCTGTGTAGGCAGCCTGGCTATGGGGAACTGCTGCAGAGGCAGCAGAAGTGAAGCTGGGTGGAAAAACCCCTCTGTGTTTGTTGTCCAACTTCTAAACCCCACGTAGTTTTAGCTTAGCCTTCAAAATTAAATTATTAAATTTCCCTCAAAGCCAAAGGTATCAGAATGTCTGACACTTGGGAGTATCAGGGGGCAAATTTGATCTGCTGTGACACTGTTCACTGGCTGTAGAGATGGTCAGTGACTGCCACCATGTGCAGAGCTGACAGGCACCTCTGGTTGGGGCAGCACTCCCTGTTGTCGGCTCTTTTGTCTCAGTGTTTCCCTTCTTTCCACATCTCCAGACTGGGATCACTGCCGTGGGTGTGGATAGACACACCTGGGCTGATGTGCCCAGCCTGAACTCCCTGTGGGTGCTCACCCAAAGCCTTTTGGGACTCCCTTTGTGTCCCTTCCTGGCAGACAAGGCTGGGCTGCGGGTGAGCAAAACTCAGGCATTTCAGTTTTGCTTATCAGACTGCTTTGGGTCAGGTAACCTGATTCCAAAGCATTGCAAGGCTGCTTCAGAGGGTCTGTGCTGTGCATCCCACAGCCCTCACACTGTGGACACACTTCATGGTGTGGTGAGTACGTCCTTGTCCCCATGTAAGCTGAGGCGGCTCTTAACATGCCCTGGAGGGATCCTCCTGGATATGCTGGAGAACTCTCCTGGTTTCCATGTGCTGTAGAAAGAAAAAAAGAAAAATCCAGGCTGCTTGATTCTCATTCAGAAATAAGCAATAGCACAGTGGAGCATGGACAGACAAGGGCACACCACTGACCCCAGAGCATTGCTCTCTGCACCCAGTCCAACTTCTTGCTTCTCTTGGGCCAAGGACAAGCACTGGGGTGCTGATGGCCCCTGCTCTGGGTGTCTTTAAACACTGGGGATTTAAGCATGTGGACTGTCCATACAATGTGCTGATGCTTTTAGGTGTGAGGAACTGCAGAGGAGTGGGCTGGTGGGGAGTAGAACCTGCAGCTCCTTAATGTGGGATGACTGAGAATCACTTTCTGGGGCTGTTGGATGGCAATAAGTTGCTGATATAACCACGTACCAAAGTGCTGCTTGTCCACCAAACAGAGCCTGGGCTGCCCTCAGTTGGCCCCTGGAGTGGAGGGGACTTGTGCTGCTCACATCCAGTGGAAAATCTTCTAGAGTAAATCCTGCAGGTTGCAAAGTTGCTGTTGTTTAGATGGATGTGAGATAGTTCAGCCTGGAGCCAAGTTCAGCCCTGGGCTCTGCAAGTCTAAGGCACACAAACGCTGCTGAAGAGTTAATGGGAAACAGAGTGTGGAGCAAAACAAAGAAAGACCTTTTGAGGTCTCAGCTGCTCAGGGTAATATTTAGGTTTGGTGACTCTCTGTATCTTAGAGATGGGAATGCAGCAAAGCTCTTTCAGTCCAGAGTATACATGGAGCCCAACAAGACTGTGGACTAATATCAACAAACCTTTTGGAAAAGCAGATCCTGTCTGCTTCAGCAAAGCCGCAGTGTTATTTTTCTTTCAACAAATGTATTGAGACAATAATAATGCTGTGCAGATTGGTTGTCCCTGGCCTACATGATTTATTAGGAAGCAGAAACAACTGGAGTTGCTCAGAAAAAAACAAGCTTTGGACATGGGTATTTTTCTCTTCTTTTTATTTTCATTTTTTCCCCTTGATTTCCTCATGAACCAAAAAAGGGCCACCTAGTCTGGTCCCAGGAGAGAGGTTGCCTCCTTCCTTGCATTTCTTACTGGACCACCAACCCTGGGCTTCCTGCTTAGATCCTTCAGTGCTGGGGAGGAGGGGGCAGTGAAACTGTGCTGGAGGGGAGGCTGAGAGAAGGTGATACAGCCACAGAACAACATTCCCAGGCAGGAAAACAGAGCAGGCCTGGAGGAGGAGACCTGCAATCTGTTTCTAGCTGTCGGTGACTCAGGGACAAGTTGTTTCCTCTCTCTGAGCCTCCCTTTCCCTCTGTTTATCCTGTTTATTTAGTGCTAAAGCCATCCAGAGTGGTGGTGCTGGCCATGCCCCTGGAGCTCAGCTCAGACCTGCAGGTGCAATCAGAGCACAGGGGCTGGGTGTGGTGGCAGGTCCCGCACTGGTGGCCTCAGCTCCTGCTCCTTGCCTTGAGCAGAGAACATCTTTGCTTTAGAGTGGTTTATTTGCTGGCCAGGGAGCTGGGGGAAGCTCTCCAGCCTTGAGGAGAGGCAGCTGGAGGACGAGGCTGTTCCTCCACCACAAAAACCCTGATAAGTGGGGGATTCTGCTTGGGATGGGTGGGAGCATCTCCCCCCCATGGAGCCCCACCATGCTGGGGCTGAGCTCAGTTGCAGGTGGTCCCACTTGCACCCACGGCCCTGCACATCATCTTCACATCTTTCTTTTCTGGAAAGAAACCTGTGAGTTTGGTTAATAAAGTGTAAGGGGCTCCCTCACAGCATTTTGAGGCAGCAGGACCAGGTGCTCTGGCAGCAAACTGCCCGACTGAGTGTCTGCATGAGTAAGTGATATCATCAGGGTTTGCTTTGCGTTCAGAAATGACTAAAAAGATTTTCTCTGGTTTCTAGCTGACCCCGTGGCTCCCTGTCGGTGATGGGAGCAGGCTGTTTAGGTTTGAGTTAATGGTGCCACAGCCAGCCCCAAATCAGCCTCAAAAGCTGGAGATGGATTTGGCAGGTAGAGGGAGGGGGAAAAGCTGCATCCACTGCACCCAGCTCTCGCTGTTATTAAATCAGGGATTGCTGAGAATCATCTCTGATTCATGCTCCAGCTCAAACACACGTATTTCACATTTGTCTGAAGGGATTAAGTTTTTAAAGCTCCTGTCCTTCAGGCTGTGCTTTCCTCCTAGGGGTTAGTTAGTCCCAGCTCACAGTTTTTGAGAAAGGCTGGAGGATTGGGGGTGATTTTCCTTTGTGATCTTCTTGTTTCATGCCTGGAGTCAGCACAAAAAGGAGTCAATGCAAGTTAGCTATATTTGATTATTGCAGGGGGCTAGAGGAGCCCTGGATAATTGCTACATTTGGCTCCTTTTCTCTGGGGTTTCACTGACATTTCAGAGAGTAAACGAGTGGTTCCTTCCCCCTACAGATGTTTTCTGTTGGTTATAGCTGGGAAGAGACCATAGACGATAAATCCTTGTGCTTCTGTTGTGTTTTTTTCTGGGCTTGTTGAAATCAGTGTGGGGCACAGGGCTTGCTCAGCTCTGGATGCTCCTGCCATCGGGGTGAGCGACAGTGGGGCCTCCCTCCCTTTCTCCCAACCCCGTTTGCACAAGAGAGGAGGGAGAGAAAAAGTGAATCGTGGTAGCCTGACCCTCCCAATATTTTTGAATTTTCTGTGGCTGCAGGATGCCAGGTCCTGTCCGTCCTCAGCCCAGCTCCTGCCAGATGGGCTGAAGCACAGCCTGCCTGGATGAGCACAGTGGGCTCATGCTGGAGAGATGCCAGGAGGAATGGCATGGGTCTGGTCATAACCACCCAGCGTGCTTTTCACCCTCAAACTCTTTCTGTCAGCATTGGAAAACTGCAGGCACGGGGCCGTGTGGTTGAGAAGAAAAATCTCACAGGTGCTCCCCAGGCTGCTGGGCTCCTCCAGAGCTGGGAGTGGAGCTGTGTCATGGGGCCAGGGCTGCCTGTGCTCTCACTGCCCTTGCAAGAGACAAATCTGCACATCTGCCATGGCCTTGAGCTCTGCTTCACCCCTGGATCAGTGTTAAACACCAGCCAAACCTGCGTTCCAGACTGAGGGAAGGGAAATTCAGCTCTTTTTGTTGGCCCTGGGCAATTCCTCTCTTAATCCAGGCACATGCACATGTTTTGGGTACATCACAGGATATGCCTGGGCTCCTGTTTCTTTCCTGAGCTTCTGCCAGCAGCCTCCATGAAGCATCCATGCTTAAGGACATGGACAAAGTCGGAGCCTCAGTTGCATTTTTGGGAGAAAGGTTATGTCAAAATTGCCTACAGGTTTGTCTTGGATCCATGGAGAAGGTGCACAACCTTCACTGATGCTCTCTGGAGACAAAGGACCAACCAAAAGCACATGAGACATAAATGCTCTCTGAGTAAGGTCCGGCTTCCTCTGCACCACAATACAAAGGAAGAGGAGAATCCACAAGATCTTAAAATCTTTAAACACTGATGTTTTATAATAAATAAAGTCTAGATTTTACTGAACAATCTCCAAGTGATGAAGACTTACTTTGCCTTTGACAATGCAATTGGAATGGAGGGTAGCCGTGAGGCTGTTGCAGCCATTTGATGGTTTGCCCAAAGCCAGGAGCCTCTGCAGGCTGCAGCCCCACTCTCATACACATTTTTCATGGGAAGGAAGCAGCCTGCAGAGGCTCCACGACCCAGGCCTGGTAGTGCTGTACAGCTTTGAGACCCTCAGCCAGATTGGAGGGGCCTTAAACCCCCAAAACAACCCAGTGGGGAGACAAGGAGTCTTTGAAGCTCCTCCAATCTGCCCAAGCCACAGAGTGGGGTTGTGAACCTTGTCTGTCCTTCTCTGTGAGAATGTTGCTTTTACAATTAAAACCCACGCAAACCCCCAGCCCTTGCTACTGCTTGTTACCCCAGTGAAATATCTGACATTTGAGACATAATGGGAAGTCAAAGAATGTGAGGAATTTGGTGACTCAACATAGAGTTTATTATAGCAGCCCCACCGTTTAAGCCCATGTAATGTAAAATTGTTTTACGGCATGTGGCACGGTTCTGTGGGTTAATTTATAAGCAAACAATTACTATTCAAATAGGGATTTTTTTTTTTTCTGTGCCTACATAAACTTGTTATCTGTTTGGCAGTGGGGGATGCTGCGAAGAAATGCACATTTACATTTTTTGCTTTGATGTGATTTGCTTTTCCTGGAGCAGCTCAATGGTGCATTGATGACCAGGGCTCACTGCTGAACTTGACCTGGGAGTGGCGTGGAGATAAGCCAAATGTTAAGAGAAAAGGAGCCCTTTGTGTGAAGATGCCAGGATATTAGGTCTCACTTTTAGGTCACACACTTGTTAGGGGTTCCTTTAAAGTGATGGATTCTTCTGCTAAAATTTAATGATGTCCGTTAAATCACAGGGTCATGAACTAATGCATGTGCTGAAAATGGTTTGCCAAGGGACCATGAAGACAAGGCCTTGTGTCAGGAGACTTCCAAAGCAAATTGGATTTTCCACACAGCAATGGCCACGTTTGAAGGTCTGTCAGTGGCCTGTAAAATTCTCCACTAGTGATAACAAGACAGAATTGCCAAGCACTGAAGCAATGCCATGAGCATTATAGAACAAATCACTCCCCTCTCAGGGCATAATAGCTTCTTGATCATCAGTCAAAGGAAGAACTATCCCAACCAGCAAACGGGCTGGAGGAAGCTGCTCCTGCTCTTCCAGGAGATTATTCCAGAGCTCCTGTGTTAAGTCTGCTGCGGAGAGCCTGGGGGTTCGTGAGAACATCAGTCTGGAGCTGAGCAGCTGGGTAGGTGGATTTTAGGCTGGGTACACAGAAAAAGATGGAGCAACTAGATGTTGACTTGTATGGGGCCATCCAGCTGGCCCTGCTGGTGTCCAGCCCCAGGACAAGCCCTGCTCAGACATGTCTGTGCTGAAGGAAAAGTGAACCCGTTGGGAGATCCTGTGTTTCTCTCCCTGCCTTCACATCATAGCTCAATTTTGTCCCATTTTACATTCCACTAATTTGAGTTGATTTTACAGGTAATCAAGCTAAGGCAAGCTGTTGGGACAGCAACCTGAATCATTCCAAGTAAATCCACAGACTAGCTGCCTGTGCATTACTGCTGCTGGTCCCAAGGCTGGTTTCTATCCAGTCTCACACTGGTTTGGCTGAACTGGTTTTAAAAGCAGTTTGGAGCTAAACTGCCTGTGCTGACAGTGTTCTGTGCTCCCCTGTGCCCTCCCTGAGCTGCAGCTTGTCTTGCCACCTCTGAAAGCAGAGGGAAGTTAAGCCCCATGCTCATCTGGTCTGACCTTTCAGCCGAGATCACTGTGAAAGGGGGCACTTCCTGATTTCTCACCAAGGGAAGCTGCAGGCAGACAAGTATCAGAGAATTTAGACAAATGAATGGCAGCTTTCTCATTCCAATGTTAGGAGAGGCAAGAGCTCCCACATGGGCCGTTCACACGGGCACTGCTTCTCTTGGACCCATGCTGGACCAGGGAACGTGTTGGTCAGGACATGCTGACCACTGGCTTCTCCAGCCTGAGCCTGGATTGAGTGATGGAGGAGGCAGTTCTGGTTCCACCCAGTCTCTGAAGGATTTGATATATTGTACTGCCAAAAGAAAACAGCATAAATCATTCTGGAGTGCTCTGGCGCCCTTGGAAGGAAAGTGCAGTGAGGGTGGAGCAAGAGGACACGAGGGTGAATGCTGCCTTAGACTGGAGTGGTACAAAAATCCCCTCCAAGCTGCCTTCAGAGCTTGAAAGGTGGGTGGCTCTGTCGTGGTCACACCAAGTGTCTTGGAAGAGAGGGTGCCTGGGGAGTGCTGCTGGGGTGATGCTGCATAGAGCCCAGGATGGCCCAGGGGTTCATCCTGTTTCCAGTGAGATGTGTGTGCATGTTTATGAAATCTAACTCCCTGGGTGATGTCAGGATGTGATGAGAAACTGGGTTATAAATTAAAGGAAGAAAAAAAAGTAGACCCCACTGTGGGTCAGATGATGGCAATAAATTCAGATAACAGCTCATCAGTGCCTCTTCCCTTGTTCTTGTATGTGTTTGCATTTTTTTTTCCAGTTGGGAGAAGATCTGGTGAGAAGCAGCTGTTTTTTATTCGTTCTCCATCCACATCTGATTAGATAGTCCTCCTTCTGCCCACTGAGACGTGCTCAGGAACTCTCCCACCCCCTCTGCTCACTCACTTTCTGGGACACCAAGGAGTTTGGGACTGTTGGAACTTTTTTTCACAGGCTCACAGCATTTCAGAGGTACAAAGGACTCCTTCATGATCACGAGGCTCAGGTCCCACTTGGCCAAAGGGCATGGCCAGATCCTACAGTGGGGCTGTTTATGAGGTGCTGTGGGATTGGGCCTGGGAAGGCAGCGGTGGGGACATGCTTCTCTCCCTGACATTAATCTATTAATTTGATTTTGGGCAGTTCTGGGGCTCTGCAGCCCAAGAGGAGAAACATATCTCTCCAGGCTCTGTGAATGTGTTTACCACTGGGCCTGATGGAGAGGGAGCTGTGCTGAAAGGAAGAAAGTGGGTTGCAGTTTTGGACCAGTGGGAGAAGACAACCTAATGGTGAGGTGGGTAGTATGGGAGCAGGGAGAGACCAAGAGGCAGGGGCATGGGAACCCCTGAATGTATGGCTTCCTAAAGCCTAAACAAGAATATGGCAAGTTTCTGGCTTGTTGAAGCTAGGATGGAAACTCCCACTGGTGCCACTGAACTCCAAATCAAACCTTTCCAGGCCAAGCCTATAAGGTTTCTTCACACCATGCTACTGGGGGGCTCCCATCAAAGCGTTTTGCAGGCAGTTGTCTTCTTTCAGGAGACATGTGCAAGTGTTTCACTCAGGGCAGGGAGACTGTTCTGGTCCTGTCCTGTCTTTGCCTTCCCTTCCCCTCACTACACAACTGCTTGGCAAGATTTAGATGTCTGGTGCTTCTCTCTTCCTTCTGCAGCTGCTGGTGGTGTCCAGACCCTCAGTGCAGACACAAACCATTGGCAAGGGTGGTTGGTCATGGGATGGGTGAGCTCTTCACCAAAACAAAACAGAACCAGAGCTTCTCTGGTCAGCAGCCCCCCCGAGCACAAGGGAGCCTGAGAACTTTTCCTCCTTCTTTGCTGGGTGCTAGGTGGGAAGGGGATCTCCCGTGGCAAGTCTGAAGATGCGGTGTCGAGCTCCCGGTGCTGTGCCCGGGCAAGTCCCGGCCAGGCTCCCGTCTCTGCTGAGCAGTGAAATGCAGCTCATGTAACCCTCACCTGTTCACCTATGGCTCTGTGGATTTCCCTCAGGTACCCAAGTGAATTTCTGGGAGTCCCAGGTGAACTGGGGATTACAGATGAGTGGGGATTACAGAGCCCCCACAGCTGAAGTTCCTGGAGAAGAAGGGGATGTGACCCTCCCGTATGTCAAACGCAAACATGGAAATAATAAGGTGGGAAATGTTCTTGAACTTATCTCAGAAATGAGTTTTCTGTGGGTCAGCTTAAATTTCTGGCAAAAAAATTCACAGCTGATTTTATTCCAGACTTGTTTCCCCATTCCCTTTAATCCATGCAGCTCGCATGCTAAGAGCCACAGAGACAGTTGGAGCCCGTGCAAAGGATCAGCCAAAGTCCACGTGCCCCTCAGGTGTGTGCTGAGCCCTGGAGGGAGGGCAGGGGGGGAGAGCAAGGGGGGAGTCCCCCTGCCCAGGTGCTGGAGATGACAAAACTTGGCCGTGTTGCTGCTGCTCTGGCCTGCAGTGACCACGTAGATGCAAAACCTTTATCTGACTCTGTATCAACAAGCTCAGTTTCAAAAAGAAGGATGACTTGCTTTATTTTACCAAAGCTTTGCAAGACAGGGAGGTTTCTGGATAGGATCTGCAATGCTCAGGCTCAGGTATCAGTTGCATAATTTCCTGTGTTATTTCAATGCTCTTGTCTTTGTCCTTTTTTTTCCTTCCTTTTTTCTTTTTTTTTTTTTCTTTTTCTTTCTTTCTTTTTTTTTTTTCATGAGCTTCTTTGCATACTGGGTAAGTCTTATATAAGCATATGTTGGGCTGGAAAATTTTTTTTTTCTGAGTATTTTTTTTGGCAGGGAGCTCCTGGCACGTGATACAGCACTCAGAGCCATCAACTGTAGCTGTGATACAGATGTTCATTGCCTGTATAATCTTTCTCATATCAAGCAATTACCCTCAGCCAATTTCTTTATTTTAAGCACCTTGTTGTGGGAACAGAGCTGTAAATGCATGGATTGCTGAGTTCCCTTATACCTTTTTACAGTAGACAAACAAAAAAAATCAGCACAGGGCCTCAGTGAAAATCAAACATGAGGGCTGTTCTAGATAAGAAAAGACAGACACTAACTGAGAGTTTAAAAAAAAAGTCCCTCTCAAAAGATACTCTGGAGAAGTGCCAATAGCACATAACTGCATGGAGACTAAATAAAACCAGGTGAGTTTCCTGCCATTGTGGAGTATCAAATGTGATTTCCATTTGTGATGGACGTGCTGTTTCTGCCAAGATCATCTGGAGGTTTTCATTTTAGGACTTATTATTTTTGTTGGCCTAATACAGAGCTACAGCCCAGAGTGCTAAAAGGGAACATTGCAGCAATGACATTCACAGCAGATGAGGAAAATGCCATTACCAGACCGAAGGGCTCTTCCTGGGAGATTTTTCTATCTCAAGTGCAGATTTTAGGATTGCTTTGAATGCAAAACAAATGGGAGAATATGATGAGAGGAAGCATTAGCACTGATCCTCACTGCAGAGGCACCAGGTAATATCCTTTCCAATTAAGAATCTGGCTCACTCCAAAAATATCATTGAAAAAATAGGTGTGAACCAGAAATGTAGATCAGGCTGTTTTGCACTTCTGAAGTGATTACAGGGAGGCTGGCAAGCTGCCCCACAGCAGCAACAAAAAAAAGCCCAATCAGAGAGGGTTTCACTCTCCCAGAGCAATGTGTAGGGCGGAGCAGGGCTGCAGGGTGTCAGGACATGGGGATCTGCCCTGGGTCCAGAGGAGGGCAACAAGGCTGCTGAAGGGCCTGGAACACAAGCTGAGGGATCTGGGATTGTTTAGCCTGGAAAAAAGGAGGCTCAGGGAGACCTTATCACACTCTACAACTCCCTGGAAGGTGTGGCTGTAGCCAGGTGGGGATCGGGCTCTTCTCCCAGGCAACCACTGACAGAACGAGGGGACACAGCCTTAAGCTGCACCAGCAGAGGTTTAGGTCAGACACCGGGAAAAAATTCTTCACTGAAAGAGTGATTGGGCACTGGGATGGGCTGCCCAGGGAGGGGGTGGAGTCACCATCCCTGGAGGTGTTTAGGAAAAGCCTGGATGTGGCACTCAGTGCCGTGGTTTGGTTGATGAGGAGGTGTCAGGTCATAGGTTGGACTCGATGATCTCAAAGGTCTTTTCCAACCTGGTTCATTCTGTGGTTCTGTGGGTCAGCAGAGCTGATGGCAGCACTAGTCCCATTCTCCTCCAGCTCAGCAGCCCCAGGATCTCTGTGCAGTCGCACTCTGAGGCTGTGCCCAGTGGCTGTGGGTCTGTGTTCAGGGAAGCCAACCAGTCCAGCTGTGCAGCTCGTGCTAAGTGAGCATCACTTGCAGGAATTTTGGGAGCAGCTCTTTGCTGTGGCTTGGACTGCGCTGAGTTCACTCGAACAAATGCTCAGGGGCTGCCTGGAGCCAGGCCCAAAGGGGATCCACTTACATGAGTAACAGGAATATGCAGTAAAAATAGTTAATGCTAATGGTGTTCTGAAAGGGGTATTAAACTTTCTACTTCAGGGCTAAGCAGTCTGGCTCTAAGAGGCCAGAATTAAACATAACTTGCTGGAAAATGAGTGCAGATCTGCTACTGGGTCAGGTGGTGGGAGCCCTGAGACATAATATTCTCCTGGAATCATGAATTTGGCATTTTCCAGGCTTTTGCAGATGGACTGGAGCTGATTTCTAAGCAGCAGTTGTTTACTTGTAAAAGTGTCATGTAACTGAATGACAACTTTCTTAAAAGAGATCTTTTAGAGCGGAGAGCTCGAAAGCAGGGGAGCCTCCCACAAAATCCATACCCTTTTTGGAAAATGTACAGGCACTCACATACCTGCCACCCCAGAATTCTGCGTGTATGTCTCTGGTCTGTGTCTGCAGGTGCTGTCCTACTCCCACTGTTATGGCTCAACAGGAGTGAAACCACTTTCTTGAGCAAAGCCTGAGGCCATCTCAAGACTGCAGCACTGCTGGGCTCCCTGAGCCTGAGCCAGGAGGGCAGGTGCTGCAGGAGCAAGGACAGGAATGGTGACTATGGCCACGATGCCATAGCAGATCTGGTGGGACACTGGTTCTGGGGCTGGCCAAGGGGAAAGGGATCATCCCAGGAGAGCCATGGCTGCAGCAGTGTGCTTTGCACCCACCCCAGCACATCTGGGATCTCAGCACCCTCCCACCAGGCTGTTGCTGGGCCCAGGATCAAGAGGGATTATTTAGGTATTTGCTTGCTGCTCTGAAGTGGTTCAATTGTTTCTGGAATAGCTGAGTCTGAGCTGGGATTTTGTAGGGATTTTGCAAGAGCCTCTGTAATGGACAGAAATTCTCAAATGGTCCCGAGAAGGTTCTTCTGTCAACCATTGTCGACGGTGTTGCTTGGCACCACTTCCTCCCTTTGACAGATCGTGCTCTCTCTTCCAGAACTTCCACTTACAGGAGTCTCTGGCAGCCTGATGCTTCCTAGATAGAAACTCCAACAAGCAGCCTGTTCCATCTCCTCACCAGACTCATAATGTCATTTCTTCAGAGACAGGATCTCATCTGTTGCTCCGTCTTGGTTTAAGTTTGCAGATTTCTTTCTCCACTTCTTCACCAAACCATTCTTTTCTGCCCCTTTTGTTGGGAGATGTGTAAAGATTCTCTATGCTTCTTTCCTAAAGAGATGGTAGGAAATAGATATATTTGGAAATGTGGGTCTGATGGCTCTGATTTTGATTTTGTTTTCTTTCCCCTGAAAAGGAAGAACTACAAGGCAGGCTCAAAGCCAGAGGCAGGCTCAAAGCAAGCCAAAGGTAAAACATCCACAGCCCTCCCAAAATTAATTTCAGGAGAGAAATGAATGGATGTAGAGCAAGTATGAATTTGGCTTCTTGTTTCACAGGAATGCAAGAAATCGCATAGCTTAAGAAGGCCAGACAATGCAAACCTCACATAAATCTGGGGAGAAATTTAACCCCAAATGCTTGCTGACCTTCACTGATGTTCCCCTTCATCTCACCAGAATTTTATCCTTCTGAAACCCAGCCCCACCACTGGCAAATCTTCAGAGAAGTCAGTTCTTGCACAAACAGGAAAGCAGACTCCCTTCCCACTAATTTAGGTGGCATTTCCAGTCCATGGCCAGAGGACACAGGGGCAGGGAGGTGTGCTTGCCTTCAGGACCAGGCTTGAGGCTGGTCTGGAGTGGATTAATTTCTCAAGTGGGCAGCTCTAGCGCTTCCTGTGTGTCCAGTTCAGAGCCAGATCAGGGGTGAATTCAGAAATTTCATCTGGTTGTCCTGTGGGGAACTGATTTATGGTCCTGAGTGCTTCACTCCATGCCACATCCAGTGTTGTCCAAGGGCTGGACCCTGCCACTGACCTTTCTTACTGTATTTCTCAGAGACTGACTGGATGTAACTCAATCCCATTTCAATTTAATGATGTGAAATTAAACACAATGATATCTGGGGCCACCCACCCTCGATCTTCTCCTCTCTTGTGACTGTCACAGCTCCTGCAACAGCATCTGAGATGATCAAAACTTGGGGATCACCGCTGCCTTTGATTTTTTTCTTGTGCAGCCAAGATGTAAATTGGTGGAGGCCATGCCGTAGGCAGGAGGAAAAGGTGAACTTATTTCACTTCTACAAGTTGGACAAGCAGGACAAGAAGGTGATTTTAGGCAAATAAGTAACCTGTAGGGATGGGGTGAGGACAAAGGCTGGAAGATGCTGATCAGGACTGAGGTGGGATGGTAATGGAGGCGAGAGTGATCGGAGGGACCTTTCCAGAAGCAGCCAAGGTGTCTGATGTGCTTCTGTAGCACTTTGCCAAACAGTCAAAAGGGAGCCAAAGCAAAAAGGAGCATCTGCTGCCCTCACACAGTCAAGCTGGCAAACTGGGCAAGCTGATGTGGAAGTCACAGGGGTGTCTTGGAGGTCCATTTTTACCTCAAGCCTTGACAATTAGGCTGTGCAATCCCAATTCTGTGGAGAGGCAGAAAGCAGAGCTTGTGCCCAGGAAATGGGCTGGAAAAGCTGAAAAAGGGACCAGTAGTGCCAGCTTGTTAATCTGAGGTGAGCTTAAATACAGGGTGGTGAAGGGGGCCTGGCACAGGAGCTGGGGGGCTGGGGGCAGGGAGCTGCCCTCCAGAGCAGGGCAGAGCATGTGCTAGCAGGGTATGGTGGGAAAGAGCCCTTCCCAATGTGGCTGACCTTGGCCAGTTCAGTGAGAATAAGCACTGGAATTACAGCAAAGAATTGGTCCTGATGGACCAAAAAAGCCTTTGGAGATGTTTTGTCCATGGAAGGAGTGCTTGTTCCCATTATAACCTACAGTACTTCTCCTAGGTGTAGGCCTTGCTGGTAATGTGCAGGTACATTATTCCTTTAATAAAGGCAAATGAGCACAAGGAATGTGTCTGTTTAATCTTCAGCTTGTGGAACCTGCAGAGAGTGAAATGGAAAAACGCTCAACTGATGCTCCAGACATCAGACAACAGATTTTCTCCACGTGGATCTGGTGCACACACCCAGCCCTGATATGCTTCCAAGAATCCCTGTCTGAGTCCTGGAAAAAAACTCCAACCACTCCGTGTTGGGAGAGGCCAGTTGAAGACCCAGGGCATGCAGCCTGTGCTGTTCACAGCTCCAGGTTCTGAATCATTTCCTCTATTCACGTGGTTATCTCTCCCCATCTGGGTTTGGGCCTGTCCAGCTCTCTGATCCCTTCACTTCCTGAGCCATGCAGGCTTCGAGTGCTGCCCTGGCTGTGCTGCTGTGGCCGGAGATGAGTCCTTGGGGGACTGCCAGCAGAAACATCCCTGGGTTTGGGAGAAGTTGGCTGTCCTGGCTGGATCCCTTGGGGCAGGGTTGGTGGAGGGTCTCCAGAGAGCCATCATGTACAACTCCATTTGGAAGAACAGAGAAACCTCCTCCCTCAGTGCTGGGTTTATCCCAAGGTGACCCCTCCAACTGCATGTATAATCTCCCTGACCCTGGCATACCTCTTCCTGCAGCTCCTGGACCCATGAGATGGACATAGCTCTGGGTGCAGAGGTGGGACAAGGTGGTGAATCCCCCAGCAAGGGGCAAGTGAGTGCTGGCCTGGCCCTGGAAACGGGGCTGTCTCCAACCCTTGCATAGCTGGCAATGCTCTTGCTGTTGGAATACAGACTACAAGTGGCTCGGGCTGGGATTTATCTGTTTCCTTCCAAGTCCTTTCCTCTGCTCACACCCTGGAGAGCTGTGAGGGCAGTAGGTGCACACATCCTGCAGACCCAAAAATACTCTGGCTGATGCCAGGAGGAAGAACTATTTTTTACAACTGATCAGCTGCCAGAAATCCTCTTCAGCTTCTCTGGCCTCCTCCTGTGTTGTCCAACATACTAGATGTATTTTGGACCATCTGGGTCTTCACTAGACATAAACAATCAGACCTTTGAGAACTGAGGTATCTCAGGAGCCAACCTGCCCTTGGCTGAGAAGAAAATTTTGCACAAGGGAAAGTGAAAACAACATGCAAAAAGGTGAAATCACAGACTTCGGGGAAATTTGTCATTAACATCTTTGGGCTGCCTGGCAGTAATTAGCGAAGTGGCACAACCACACGGGTGATAGCTCTGCTGTGTTAGAGGTGAAAAATGGGCTGCTTGGGGGAAACTGAAATACACTCATTTCTTGAAACTGTTGGGTGGCGTGTGGAACAGGAGTTGCCCGCACCCACCTGGCAGGACCTGCCCCGCTGGGCTTATCGCCCTGAGCAGCAGCAGCACCACCAGTCCCCGGGCCAAGGGCGATTTTGGCTTGGCCAAAACAAATGGCAATTTCCCTTCTCTTTGCGAGTTTTAAAACATAGGTTGTCATGCAAAGGAAATTGTGCACGATGATGATGAATGGTTGTGAAATACCATTTGCCAGAAATATTTCTGGATTCTGCAATTTAGTTGCAAATTATAGAACATCGAGTGCAGCCTTATGGGGAGGATAAAACCAACCTTCCCCTGCTGTGCTGGGAGAATATTTATGACTATACCCTTCTTTTCCTTCTCCCACCTCGCTCCACAAAGACATTTTTAGCTCCGAGGCGTTCAGCCTCCAACAGCATGGCCGGGTCCTTGCTGGGATGAGCTGTGGTAGAGGAGCTCTGACAGCTCACATCTGCCGGCGGTCTGGCCCCACACCCCTTCTGAGCTATTTCAAGATGAGCAAAATGGAGTGGTTGGAAATTGTGGGTTTGTTCAGCAGTCTTGGCTATCACGCTGGATGGTGCTGAAGTAGGCATAGCAACAGGAAAGGAATGTTCCCTGTAAAAAGATAACCGTGCTTTGCCGAGGACGTGGAACAGTAAAGTTTGTTAAAGCAATCAGTATGTGTCATAATGTTTATTTAACTGAGAGCAGGGACGATGGAAAAGCGTTGCAGCTGTGGAGAAGCCCAAGAGTGCTGAGAGGGATGGGGAGCACAGATTTAGTAGCTGTCTTCCCTTGGAAAAAGAAAACAAGCTGTGCTATCAGGCAATCGATGGGGCAGACAGGGGGAGAGCACACAAGGTAGCTCCGGACTGCTGGCTCTTCTGTAGGGGTGAGGTTAGAGTTTTATTATCTGAAGTTCACTTTCAGGTTAACAGCTTTGAGGATGTGGTTGCAACTCTAAAGGGAACAAATTTTAATTCTTTTCTAAACATGAGCTATTTCTGTTTGAGGCAGATAACCTTTTTGGCTGTGTTCTTTGCCAGTGGTAGATAGAAAGATTGGAGCAGCAGAGTGACGCTTGAATTCCTCCAGCAAACAAAAGGGGAGAACTTGACACCACAGAGTCAGTGTGGGGCCAAATTCTGTTTTAGCCCATTTCCTGGGGAGCCCTTGCAAAGAGCAACTCTGGTGTGACTCCTTCTGCAGAAGGCCAGAGCAGGGCAGGAACAGGACACTTGGTAACTGGTATAGCAAGAGATGAAATCAAATACTAGGCCAGTGCTCTGGCAGTGGGATCTGTTAAGCTGCAGAGCAGTGCCAGGGGAGCCAGCAAACTCACTGGACCTGCTGCAAGACATAGACTTCCCCTGCTTCACCCCACTCCAAAACAGAAGCAAAAAATTTTGCTCCCTTTTTCCTAACAGAATTAAAATTGCTTTTGGTCAAAATTGGAAATTATGTGAGTTTGGGGGTTTTGTTTTTCTTGCAAAGATTCAAACCCATTTTGGGAAACACAAGCCTTTCCTTCACTCTGAAAACTGAATTTTAATTGAAGGCAACATTTCCTATCAATGAGGGGAAAATATTGCCTTGGTTGTTCTCAAGCCAATTGAGCCTTAGTCAGCTGAATACTTGCAATATTCTGAACAGAAATAAGGCTGCATTGGCTGCCCAGGCACGAGCCACCCTCTTCCCACCCAGGTCTCATCAGTGTATAAATGGAGCCTTGCAGAGGCCCCCATTCCAGAGGCAGGACAGTAGCTCCTTCCAAACCTTCTCTCCTCCCTCCTCCAAACACACAGCCCCTGTGAGAGCCACCACTCAGCTCTCCCTTCATGGTGGAGCTGGCACGGATGCGTTTCCTCCAGGGATCTGCTGGAGCAGCTCTGTAATGCTCATTGCTTTCCTCCTGCTCCTCTCTGCCGGCTCCTTCTCTCCTCCTTCCCCCAAACACACAGCCCCTGTGAGAGCCACCACTCAGCTCTCCCTTCATGGTGGAGCTGGCACGGATGCGTTTCCTCCAGGGATCTGCTGGAGCAGCTCTGTAATGCTCATTGCTTTCCTCCTGCTCCTCTCTGCCGGCTCAACATCTACCTCTGTAACAAACTCCAGGCTTCCTGGGTTGCCCACCAGAAAAAAACCATAAAGCCCATTCCAGAGACCAAATTGCCCATAATTTACATGCCTCTCCTCACTTTGAAACGCAAGACGGCTGATGATAACATCGGGAGTGACAGAAGTGGTATCTGTTGCTAATTACAAGCTGACATTATGGTCAAGCAGAGCCATGGGCCCCATCAAAAGCTTATTCAAAGTTGCTTTTTTCCCACTTCAAACACAGGCTGGACACAATGCCCGGCATTTTCCACCTTCAGAAAGAGCAATCCCTCTGAATTGGCCTGGCAGCTGCTTCTTCAGGAGAAAAATTGCTCCGAGAAGGACTAAAGGTTACAACAACCTGGTCTTCACATCGACTGAGCTCATCCTTTAATGGTGAAATTTGTTCATCTTTCATGGAGAAGAACAGTGACCATTTCAGTTCTAAAACACCTTTCCTTTCACAGGTCCTTTCCAGCTGTCCTAAGGACTCACCTGGAAATGGTCACCACATCCAGGTGTTTAACTGAGGCAGGAAAGTGCTGTGGGGACCTGAGGCTGCTCCCTGTTGGAGCTGTACAGTGACTCCTGCAGTGATAACCCAGAGTCATGGGCAGGGAGCTCCGGCCTGTTGCTTTTCCCAGGTAAAAAGTGACAGAACGAGAGTAAGTGGCCTTAAGCTGTTCTGGAGGAGGTTTAGATTTGATGCTAGGAGAAAATTCTTTGTGGAAAGAGCTGTCAAGCACTGGAAAAGGCTGCCCAGGGAGGTGGTGGAGTCATTATCTCTGGAGGGATTTAAAAGATGAGTAGATGTGGCACTGGGGGACATGGTTTAGTTGTGGGCTTGGCAGTGCTGGGTTAATGGTTGGGCTTGATCATCTTAAGGGTCTTTTCCAGCCTTAATGATTCTATGATTCTATGATTCTATGATTCTTCTGCCTTGTGCGACCTGTAGCAAATCCCATTAAAAGTGGTGATTAAACTCCCATTAAACCTTCCCACTGTGCTTTCCGGGCTTTGCCACAGTCCAAAATGATTTTCTTCTTTCATCCTAAGGACAAACACACAATTGTCCCACCAGGCCCAGTGGCACTCATGGTCTCTGGTACAACCTTCTATTTTTTCTTGCATCCATTGGCCACGGCTGGATGCTGCTGTGTAGGCAGCAAAAATTCATCCTGATCATATTTCTACAGTGCCATTACGTGGAGTTTCATGGAGCTCCCCTTTGGGACTTTTCTGTTACCTACCATGGAAAAAGTGTCTTCACCCCCAGCCTATGAAAAACGGGTCCAAAAATAAGGCTTAGGAGACACAACAGTCAATGAGCAAACAGGTCCTGCACTGCAAACCTGGTTCTTGTAAAAACTAAAGGAGTTTCCAACCGAAACGTTGCACTGCCCCAACTCCACTGCGGGGAGCAGGGCAGCACAGAGACCTCTCTGCACCTTGCCTGGCCAGGGTAAACAGAACTCCTCGTGGAAAGACTGGAATTTTAATGCATTCATCTGCTTCTTAGATTCCTTGAAAACAGAAGCTGATACAATTTTCAGAGAAGAACAAGTACAGCAGAGGTTTAACCGGAGTAATCAAGTTTACTTGGCTTGAGAGCAGCCAGGCCTGGGCAGGAGCCCTGGGGCTGCCCTCTTGGAGGGCGCTGGCTTTCAAAGATGCAGTTTACTCATGTAAGAGCTGTCTCTGTGGGGAGGGCCAGAGTGATGCTGGCAGTCAAACTGGCACCTTGGAACAGCTTTCCTTTGCCTGTAGGCTTCTCTCCCCTGAAGCTGTGGGATAAAAGGGAGAATTCAGGCAGATAAGGACAAAGTAGCTCAGTGCTTTGTTTTGGTTTTTATGTTTTGTTTACATGTTGCTGGAACTTGTGACTTGCCGGGTACTGAAAATGCTGAGATTTTCCTAGAATGTGGCCAGTGTGAAGCAACTCTTGCTGTCCTGCCTTTCCTTAACCCAGAGCCCTGCTGTGGGTGATGGGAAGAGGCAGGAGAAGCAAGGAAAGGTTCGTGGTTATCTCTTACCTGGTTTAGGGCTGCAGGGAACATGTGGGTGAAGGCAGTCAGCTTTGTGAGGAAGCAGCTGCCCTTTGCTGGCTTTGTCCTTGTCCCCAAGTGCTACAGACCCTCACAGGGTACAAAGCAAACCTCAGAGGCTGGAGACCTACAGCCACCCCTGGGAGAGAGAAAAGAAGTGATGAGTGTTTGCTCTCTTCTGATGCTACTCTTCTGGGTGATCTCTGGAAGCAAATCCCCTCTTTTTCTGCCTCTGAAGCATTTTTAGCAAGTACCAAACTTGTGTTTCCGCTGTTGCTTTTGGGAGAACAATGATGAACCGAGGCATCTCCGGTAGAGATTTTGGAGTGTTTAAAGAAGGGCAACGAAAATGGTGAAGGATCTGGAGAACAAGTCATGTGAGGAGACTCTGAGGCAGCTGGGCTTGTTTATCTTGGAGAATAGGAGGCTATCTGAAAGGTCATAAGGAGGTGGGACTGATGTCTTTTCCCAGGCAGCAAGCAATAGGACAAGAAGAAAGAAACAGTCTCAAGTTGCTCCGGGGAAGGTTTAGATTGGTTATTAGGGGAAAAAGGGCTATCAGCACTAGAACAGGCTGCCTAAAAGTGGTGGAGTCACCATCCCTGGAGGGATTTAAAAGACAGGTGGATGTGGCACTTAGGGACACAGCTTAGAGGTAGGTTGGCAGTGCTGGGTTAATGGCTGGACTCCATGATCTTAAGGGTCTTTTCCAACTTGACTGATTCTGGGATTCTAAAGGGAAATATTAATGGTGTTTGCTGTCCTGGGCTTTGGGAGCTCCCACCACAAAGCACCCCACTGTATGTGGAAAAACTGGGGGGTGTTTTATGTTGACCTGTACAACACCTAATGAGTGATCAGTGCTCAGCCCCACAGTGGAATTGCTCTGTACGGGACTGGTGGGTGCTCAGAAAAAACCACAGGCAGAGGGAAGTGCTTGGCTGGAGCACTGGCTGCTCCCTGTTGCTGCAGGGATGGTCACTCCATGGTGTGGGCAGAGCTGCCAGGGGAGCCCCTGCTGCACCAGGTCCCTTTGGGCTGGCTTGGCTCTGCAGCTGGCTTCGTGGGAGTGCTCTGGTGCAGGTCTCTGCACGTCATTCCCTCTCCATGACCACAAAAGCAGTTCTCAGCCATCCCTGGCCCCTGTGGCAGCAAACCCTGGTGCATACATGTGTGTGCACATGCTCTAGCCCAGAGCAGTGCTGGGAGCTCAGCTGCAGAGTCCTGTGATGGGCCACTGCTCTGCTGGGGAGGGGCTGGCCCAGGCTTGAGCTGATTCTGCAGCAGTGCAGAGATGCAGCACCTTGGCAAGGCAAGAGGTGCAAACTGTAAAACCCGGTGACCCCCTGACTGAGGGTTGCAGGAGGAGCTGCTGCTCTGTGGCAGGAGATGCTGCAGCCAGCTCAGGCAGCTGAGGAAAGCTCTTCTCAGCTCTGGTTTTGACTCAGTGGCTGAGTGAGAGAGGCAGGCTGGGCCTTGGTTAGCCTGTTTTTAGAACGGGGGAGATGCCACACAGCAAAAAGGAAGTGTCAGTCCCTTTCTTGCAGGCTGTGGAGCCTCGGCCTCAGGATGCTTTGAGAAGTGTGGTGCACTTCACAGGCTGTGGAGTGGGGCTGCTGCAGGGCAGGATGGGTCCCTTCCAGTCCAGGTGATTTGAATGGCTCTGCTTTATGTCCTGAAAAGTATCTCTAGCTGTGGTTTATCCTTTCCCTGCCCCAACCCCATCCAGCTTGTCAGGCTGGGAATTTTGCTCTGTGAACATCTCTGCTGGATGTTTGAGAAAGCTGAAATGTCAGATTGACCTTTTGAGGTTTTTTTTTTCTCAAGGAAGAAGGTTTCTATACAATTCATGTCATGAATCAATCCAAAGGGATGCATTTTTCTGCAGCAGTTAAATAAAAGATCATTAAACCTAACAAATGTTTCCCAGCCTGCCGGCACTTTCACGAGCGTTCAGCTATAAATATGGCCTGTGCTTATAACAACATAAACAACATGCTCCTCAAAAGCAGGACAGGCTATATACCTCTTTTCTTTTTATTTTTAAGCTGCCCAAGAAATATATACACACATTCCTAATATGCTTACTTAAGCAGGAAGCAGACGAATAGTTTAAGATAATGTTTCAGTCTATTGTGAGTTATACATGCCCCAAAGATTGTTTCCTTTATGTAGTAATTTTTCAACCACAGAGAGAAAAAGCTGAAAAATCTTGTCAATTCCTTAACTGTAGGGAAGATTTGCAGGAATTTCCACTGTTTTTCCCTCTCAAAGGGATATTTGAGACCACTGATAAGGGGAAAAGGAGATTAAATAGTCCTAATTCTTTTCATGTACTATGGAGACTAATTCCTCTTGCTCTCACCACCATGTCCAGCAGACTGGCTAGCTGCTGATTTCCCCTGCTTGTGGGGAGATCTGAGAAGTGATATGAGTTTGAGGGCCTGGAGAAGGAGGGGATCAGTTTAAAGAAGGAAGATGCTTAATTTGTATGCAAAGTTTATTCTGTATTCGATCACACTGTAAGCTTCTGCTGGGCTCTTTTCCCCTCCTCTGCTGAAATATCTTTTGGCTGACATCACCAGCAGAATGCGACATCAGAGTGGGTTTAAAATGCTGCAGAACTTGGATGCTGGAAGCTGATGAAGCCTCATCTCTGGCAGAGTGATCAGTGGTCTGCAGGCACAGACGAGGGAGACTGAGGGAACCTTCCTGTGGCATGTGGAGATGGGCTGGTTGAAGATTCTCTGTCTCTGAAAACCACCCCAGGTCGGACAAATTACTTGTTCTGTTCAAGTCAGCCTGCAAAGGAGAGGGTGACAGGAGCTGTCCCATGCATGCCTGTCCCTGGCTGGAGGGATGGGTCTCCATTGCCACGTCCTTCCCATGGTTGTGAGGTGAGGTCTAGAGAAATCCTCTTCCCATGCCTCCCCAGGGCTCTTTTGTGTTTTGTGCTTCCCAGGGTGCGAGAAATTCCCCCATGGGTTTCTGAGGCTCCTGCTGCACCCCAGCCCTTGGCACAAATCCTTGCCCTACCCCTGCCTGCAGCAAGGGCCGAGATGAAGACTTCATGCCAAAAGTTGCAAAATGAAAACCAGCCAACGGGCAGCTCATTGGAGCCAAATTCTGCCCTTGGCCACGCTTGAGCACCCGTGTTGAATTTTATTTTTGTCTCCAGGTCAGTCAGGACAATTATTTAGCCTTTTGTGCACTGTGAGTGCTGCCCTGGTGGCTGGGGGAGCCCCCTGAGCTCGATGGGTGCTGGGACCAGGGGGAAGAAAGACAAACTGTTTAACTTGTGAGATGCTTAGATGGGCTACAAATAGCTTGGCTGGTGTGTATTCTTCCCTCTCATCACCACTGCGTGTCTGGCCCGGTGCCATGGGAACCCAGAGGGACAATCGTCTGCGCCCATGGCAACGCTCCTCGGGTGTCACTCGCCCTCAGCCCCTGGTGCTGAGCTGTTGTGGTGGCTGCAGACCGCAATGAAGGCAAAGAGGAGAAGCTTGGGACTCCTGGTGTCAGGAGTAAATTAAAGCTGGGTGAAGAATGAGGATCTGATGGTGGTTTCCCCAGCCTGGGATCCTGTCCTGAGTCAATGGGGACACTCAAAGCCTGAGGAGCAGCTTTGTGGGGTGTCCTAAATCTGATAGACAGCTCTCTGATAGGCAGATAAAAGGCAAGGATATATAAAGAAATAATTGCAACAGAGCTGCAGTCTAATTAAAATGGTGATTGTTGGTCAAAAGTGAGAAGAAAAATGCAGCCTGAGAAAAGGCACATGTGAGCAAACAGACAGGAGGAACTCTGATCCTCCAGCTGAGAGGGAAAAGGGGGTGATGGCCATCTCTGCACCCTTCCAGGACCCTGGGATTGGGTGGGTCCTGGAGGCTTATAGGCAGGACCGTGCAACCTACAGCTCACCCTTTGGAGCAGGGTTGTCCTTGGGGTCCGCCTTCAGCAGCGTGTGAAGGTGCCCACTCAGACCTCTCATAAGCAGGGAAAAATTGATTTGGGAAAGTGCTCCAGTGCCCAGCAGGGTCCATTTGGGATGCAGATGGGGATGCAGACTGGGGTCAGTGGGATTAGGGGTGCTCCAAAGACTGCAGAGCTTGCTTGCCCAGCTCTGTGGGTGGAGTTCTTTTAGGCTGCTACTCTTACAGCTTCCTTAGGACACGCTGACCCCTCAGTGTACGGACACCTGAAGTGCCCCTGCAAGGGCTGAACTCAGCCTGAGGTGCTTGATGAAATGCCCCAGCCTTGTCCTCCCATCCAAACATCATCTTAAGTTAGAAAACAGCTTTATCTGTGTCCCTGGCACTGCACCACTCTGGATGTAGAGCCAGGCAGCGTCGTTTCTCAACCCTTTGATGTGGCGTAAACACAGCAGTGGGTGCAGTGACCCCAGCTCGGCTGGAGCCTCAGCAGGTTTGGCACATGCACTGTCCCCCAGCCAGGAGGGTCTGCTGGGAGGGACTGGGAGCTGCGAGGGACGTGGGACATGTCCTGCTCCCCATTTCCTTGGCGCTGACCCTGCTGAGGGCTTGGGGCTGCTCCCGGGAGCCGAGTAGCTGACACAGGGAGCAGCAACTGCACAGCCACTCTCATTAGGGCTGTTTGCTTTCCACAGTGAACTGTGTGTCACACTGAAAACTGATACTGCCGAGGGAAAACAGTGTCCTCTCTTCCCCCACCCCCTCGTGAAGGGACAGCTTATATTTACTTGTAAAGAGATACGGGTGATTTGGTGAAATAATAAAGAAGTTGTTAAAGAAGCGAAAAGTCCCAAGTAGGGAGAAAAAGTAGAGCTTTTATTCTTTTCATCACATTTTGTTTTAAGCACAAATACAAGCCCAGCAGCAAGGGACTCGTTGCTGAGGTGCCTGAAGGGTCTTGTGACCCTTGAGAGGAGGTGGCACAGGCAGCACGGGGCTGAGTCTGGCTGTCCTGGTGTGTGGATAAGTGAGTTGTACTCAGTTGTAATCCCATTGCAATTCCAGTGAGTGGACAGAGAGACGTTGAGATGTGGTTAGGATAAGTATCCAAACTCCCTGATCCTTACAGGAACATTAGAGCTGGTAAGGGGTGTTTAGCAATAAGTGGGCCATCTCTGAGGGTTTCTGATGCCTCGTGCTACTCCTCTGACAGGAAAGGGCAGGGGTTGGGACACTGGAAACCACTGGCAGCTCTGTTTGCATTTCATTCTTCACTTGTAAATGCTCTCCACAGAGCTTTGTTTGGAATCCTCCTATATTCAAGCCAAATTTTGCACAACAACAGTACCAGGACAAATTGAAATTGAGATGAAATTAAACACAGGAGTGACCTACAGCAAGCTGAAAAGACTTAGCTGAGCTGCACTTTTCCTCAAGGGTGGGTATGTCCAGCACCCTGGCACAGTGAGACAGGGCAGTGTGTGTGTCTTTATACATCTCTGTCTTTTTTTGCACTCATGTTATTCCAGTGCCTGTCTTCTGCTGATATCCTTTGGGTTAAGTGCACTGTGTTTGCAGTCAGCAACAAAGCTCAAAGGGAGCTCCAAGCCCTCTGTCCTTGTTTTGGTTTAGTCTAATTCACTCTAAAAGGCTATTTTGGTTGAATTTCCCTCTCCATGCCCTACCTACCCTCCCCTCTGCTGCTTCTGTCTGCTGTGCTCAGAGGTGCCGCCAGTGCTATCTCGGGAAGGAGCTGGAGTCAGTGCTCTGGTAAATTATCTCATGTTTGTTCAGTGTGAAGCATTGCACTGTTTCCAGCTGTATTGTTGTTCTTGGCTTGGAAATTTCTCTCTGTTTTTTAATTTGAACCCAAGCCCTGGTTCCCTGACGACTGCAGTGGTCTGCCCGTGCACAGCCCAGCGTGTGCCAGCCACACAGGGACCTTGGTCCCGGCCAGAGGGCTGCAGAGAGGGTCTTTTGTCCTTGCTTGGAGTCATGAGGACACATGGTTTTGGTCAGATGGCCAAGCTACATGGCAAGGGACCGATGGATGAGATTTTGTCACGTGGTTCTGGCTCTGCAATGGACATCCTGCATGTGTGTGCTGTGCTTCAGAGGCTGTGATGTAAGGCAGGATGAGGATAAGCCCAACCTGTTATGTCAGAATCATGCAATGGAGAGGGGATTATTTCTCAGCAGTGCTAGAACTTTTTCATTTTCCACTGATTTTTCTTTTAATTTCCCCTCCCAAATCTTCTACATGGGTATAAATGCACAGAGAAGGCATTTAAGTATTGGGCTAAACAAACCATAAATCCACACCTTGAAGTGGAACCAATAAGTTAGTCACATCAGAAGGGTTTTAAACATATTTTGAAACTCAGTAAAGGAAAAAATTGTAGGAAGATTGTGCTGCCTTCAGCAGTGACACCTGCCAGCCCATGGGATGGGCACAGCAGAGTCCAGCAGAGCTCTGCATATGGAGGGGCTCAGGGAAGGAAAACTACTTGGTTTCTCACATCCAGCATCTAAATATAATGCACTTGGAATGATCCTCCTGCTGGGCTTTACAGATACAGGAATGAGAGCCCAAATGAGAAAAACATCGGGGTGGAGGTGGTGGGGAATTCTTGACTTAGGTTTAGTGAGGGAAAACTCTGGAATAAGAAAGGACTGTGCCTTTGCAGCAGCTGATTCAGCCTGGTATCCAGCCTGGAAGAGGATCATGGGTTGATTCCAGTACCTGGTTGTTAAAATGACAGATTTTTCCCTGGAACGCATTGCTCCTGACTGTCCCATTCACAGTTTATTTTACTCATTCATCAGTTCCAGGTGAACCCAGGTTTTTCCATAGTAGCTGGCCAGAATGGATTTTCTGAGGACTTGTTGAGATTATTTGGTGTGAAGAAAACTGGATTTGACCCTAGTTGAAAGCAGATGGGACTGTATATTGATGGAGCAAACTAGCAAAAATTACAGGTATCAACAGCCACAGACAGATTCATTAAATCTTCTCAACTCAGATAAACACACCAAATTATTGGGATTTCAGAGGTGCTGGAATTAATGTTGGATTCAAAGCAGTATTGTCTCTGGAAAATAAGTTTAGCTTTGACTGTGAAGTAATCATGGGGTGCAGGTTCGACACAAGTGTTAATATTTTAAAAAATATTTCATTTGTTAGGAGCTCTTTGTTTCTCTTCTGGAAATGTGCTTGTCCTGTGCTGGCTCCAGGACAGCCCTGGAGTGAACCTGCACCCACTGACACCTGTTTGTCCTGGGTGATCTGCATGTCAGAACCCACCCTGGGCCATCCTACAGGTTCCCAAAGTTCACTCTGGATTTATGCCAGAAAGATACACTTAATCCTCGGATTTCATTGGGGTTTCTAGTCAAGGCAGTGATGAACCCAGGCATGTAGAACTACTGTGGTGTCATCCCCGATGAAAGGCCTATCTGATTTCATACTAAATAAAAAGGTATTTTAATTCTTAGTGTTAAATGGCACAGGGGTGGGAGTGAAATTTATACAGTATCTTATATAAATCACCATTTGGCTTTCTCAGGCCTCTGCAGTCAGTGCTTGTGAGCTACCACTGCTCCCACAGCTACGCTGATGTCACTGGTGTTGCATATACAGGGACACAAGCAAAAGCCAGTTCATGATGAATTCCACCCGAGGACACAGCGAGAGCAGTGCCTGCCAACCAGAGGATGAGGTCATTGCAGGAATTCTTTACATTCTGCCTTCTGCACAGGGTGCCCGAGCAACGAGAGTAAAACTATAACAATAACCAACACATGGGAAGCTCTAAATGGCACTGGGGCGGTTTTTACTCCCCGTGATCTGCTCCCCAGAAGAAAATGGAGAGAATAAACTATTAAATTAGGTCCTGCCTTGGTGGAGACCATATAAACCCTTCAGAAAGCTCTGTTGCTCATTAGGAGTGCGTACACAGGGGGCTGCAGGGGCTCTGGCCCCAGCTTCATCCACACTCCCAGTGGTATCCACACTGCAGGCTGTGTGATGGAGGGGCTTGTGAACTGCTTTGAAGCTCTGCCATCCGTGCTGTGGCTTATTAGCCATAAATAAAAGTAATTCTGTGAGTTCTGAAACTCCTAGGGCTCAGTTTACCATTGATTGGTGTCTAGTGGCTCGTTGGAGTTTTATTAATTGTATTAAAACTATGGCATGAGCTCTGTTGTCCTTAGAAGTCAGAAAATCCAGGCCAGTATGAAATGTTGCTGGAATAGGTTCCTCAGGGTATGAAAATCCTGACCAGAGGTTTTCCCTCCCCAAGGTGGGGGGGCCTAACCTCCTCCCCTGCTCCCAGAGGTTTTTCCTGGTGTGCAAAGGATTGATTTTTATGCTACTGCCTTTCTTTCACTGGGGATATCAATCGAGCTCTCTTTCCTTCTACCCACTTACTTTCTTTTGCCAGAACTGAAGTAAATTAATATCCCAGACCTGCACTCCTTGTTGGACGTGGATGACAGGCCCGAACACTGGATAGGACGGAGCAAGTGTGCAGTGTGACTCCATAAACCTTGCTTCATTTGGAAAGTGGGAGAAAAGACCTCAGTAATGAATCTGAATCCTTGTGATTAATGAACAGGGCCAAAGAGCCTTCATTTTGCTCACGGCTGTTCTGTGGGTGAAGGCTGTCCGTGTTTGACAATTTTATTATTTGCTGCTGTTTATTCTTTTATTTCTGGGGCAGGAGGCTTCGTAGCTCTTTCCATAGGTTTTGGAACCAAAAGAGACTTTAAATCATCCAGGCTGTGACCTCCTGTATAGCACAGGCCAGAGAATTTCAACCCTTATTGAACCCCATAACTTGCATTTGACAAAAGCGCATCTTCCAAAAACCCATCCAGCCTTGATTTAAAGGCAAGACGTGGTAGCAGCTTTGGGAATTGCCTAGAAAAATATGGCTTCTGCAGCTGCCTTGGTGTTTAATGTTATTCTGAGGAGAGGAGTGGGAGGGGTAACAACCCTTGCTTGTTTTAATGCCTTGGCAGCTCTAGTTTATGACCTCGTGCTGCTGGTATTATTCTGCAGCTTTTAGCAGTGTTTCCCTGACCAGCCTTTGCTCTGGGTGTTTGTTATTCTGGGCACTGACATGTTTTGGGAGATGCCATGTAAGTAAAAGCGTGGTGGGTCTGGATAGGTTGTTCAGTGAAGGTCTGACTTTTCCTTCTGTCTGGAATGGGCACTGAAAGAGCTGTGTGAACACCTTCTCACTGCGACACTCAAACCTACAGAAAGTCCATCGTTTCTCTTGTTCTCCAGGAAAAAATTAAGGCTCTGTCCTGCTCCCTGTCCTTGCAGGACTCTTATCTGCTTGGATCTGAGCTGAGGCCATGACTCCTTTTAGGGAGGTTCCTCCAACAGCTGCCAGATGAAAATTGCTTCAGTTCCTCCAATTGGGTTGGTTTTGAACCACTGACAACAGGGTAATAACTGCCTATTCCTATTCTTCCACCCAGCCAAATCCTGAGCTGGGCTTTCTTCCTTCCTTGTCCAAATGTTTGAATAAATGAAGCCAAGTTTTCTTTTTTTTTTTCTTTCTTTTTTTTTTATGAAATAATATTGCCTTGATTCATGTAGATGTTAAATAAACATGTAAAATAAACGGACTGAAGCGCGCCTGGATGTAAAGCTGAATTCCCATGGTCCTTGGCTTCAAGGATCTGCTCTCCTGACCTCTGTGGCAGGAGAGGATGCCTTGGTGCTCTGTGTATTTCAAATGGTCAGCCTGCTCTCTCCTTCCTTCTTCCATGATTTTTCTGGGAAGGGCTTCAGGACAAACAAGACCAGAAAAGAAATCCAGGAACCGGAGAGCTCCTGAAGCCAAATGGTCCCATGTCATTCATGTTTTTGGACCTTTACTTTTCAATGCTGTGGAGGTAGAAATGGCTTTTGCAACATCTCTCCTGCAGCCTTTGCCCCTGTTGTTTGTTCCTTTGGGAATAAGTCCTTTGTCTCTTGTCACAGCTCTCTTATGATCGCGCACTTCTCTGTTTCCCCTTGCTCTCTTCTCTCTTAAAACCAGGGAACCCAGGGAACAGCAATTTTTGGGGAAGTGCAGCTGATAAACAGACAGAAGCTTGGAAAAACCTCTCTCACCTCTACCCCAGACCTGCCATGGTGACCCTGGGCAGGTTCTTCCATCTTGGTTTGGTTCTTTTATTTTTGTCCACTGATCTGTGGTTATGGTCTCCGTGATTCCTTCTCTGCATGCTGGACTTTGCTTTCCGTGGGACGTTTCGTATTCAAATAAGTAATTTTATTTTCTTTTCACATTTTTTGGCACCACTCCCTTCTTTCTCTGAACTCATAAATAAAGCCTGCAAAGATTAAAGAGCCTGAGCTGACAGTGAAATAAGGAGCTGCATCACTTTTCCATGCTGGCCTATTGCTCACTTCTCCTTCCTGTACCTCTGCCTGCCCTCAGTTGGGGTTCCATGTAGCGCTCTGCTCTTTTTCCTCTTTGGAGAAATGTTCATATCTCCATGTGCTTCCCAAAGCCCCAGGCTGTGAGGGTGCTTTAAAAATAAATCATTCTATCACCCAATTGCTGTAGTGTTTAATTACCCCCTACTTGATGGAGATGTCTGGAAACATAAACAGAAGGGATTCCAGCAGCTCTCCCGGTGGCTGGATGTTTGAACCACATTGTGTGTTTCGTTCTCTGTGCTTTGCCACCCGTCCAACATCTGTGTGTCTCACTTCCAGCACAGGATTGCTCTCTGCACGCTCAGTTCTGCTGCAGTCTGGGTCTGCTGAGGACCTCCAACCCAGAAAGGTGGCAAAGCAGAAGGGGACTCTATGCACTTGCTGATCACTGCGCTGCTGAAGAGGGATGGGATTAGAAAGCACAGTGTCACCTCCAAGGGTAAGGGAGTTTCAAGCTCTCGGATATTTAGCTCTTCACACACTTAAATTTATTAATACCTTTTATCCCTTATTTTGCATGATACCTGAGTCTTTTTGCCCTCACCTGTGCTGTGCAAGTATTGTGTCCTCCTGCAGCTGACTGTGCTTCAGGCAATGGGCAGGAACAGGCATGCTTCATTTCATGACCTCACACAAACCAATTACCCCATTTACAAGCAGCATTATGCTGTGCTGAGTCAAAAGCCAGTTTTACAGCATTTTAACACCAGGAGTTAATGTTTCTTTTCTTTCCCTTTTAAGAAAGGAGCTGTCATTCATCTTTTCCCTTCTTTAAGCCTGGTAGATAAATCTGGTTTGACTTTTCTGGTGTGCCTTGGTGAACTCCTCTGCAGGTTTAGGCTGGTATATAATGAGAGAATTGGGGTTACCTTTCTTTCCCATAAGTTTAGTAAAAACACGTGTGGGGTTTTTTTTTTCTTTCTTTTTTTTAATTTTAATGCAAGTCATGGGTATGCAATGGTTATTGCATCTCTAATACTTGTGCTGATCCAGGAACACTGCACTCTGAAGCATCTTCCAAAGTTCCAGATAGTATATTTGACTGTTTCCCTGAGACATTTGAGAGTTCAGAGGATTATTCAGAGTTTATCCAAACTCATTAGAAGCTCTTGGTCCAGACTGAGTTCTGGAAATTTCACAAAATTAGAAGCAACTAGTATGAGGTTTCCACTGCTCCTTGATTTTGCCAGAATGGAGCATGAAGAGATCAGCTTCTCTTGCAGTATTATGGCTTCAGGTACCTGCCAAAGCCAACAAAATACAGAGATGTGCAAAAATGCTGAAATAAAGCATGACAAAAAAATACGCTAGCTTGATGTTTTCTAACCTCAGTAGAGGGTTGGCTTGAGTCTGGCTGGTTCAGCTTTGGGCTGGTTGCTTCTTTTGCTGAATCCAAAACCAGAGGCCCTGGTGGACACCAGGAACCAAACCCTGATCATTGTGTGTCTGCTGCGAGCAGTGGCAGCGCCTCAGAAGCTGTGACGAGGACCTTCCTCTCCTCCTGTGAGGGAGGAACAGGAGATGACCTTGTCCAAATCATAAGGTCAGACCCAAATTTGGAGCTTGTTTTGTTTGGGTGTTTCTGCTTCCACCCTTCCAGCAGAACAAGGGAAGTGGGGCCGGGCTCCTCCTGGAGCACGTGTGCAGTGGTTGTGTTGGCTCTCTGGGGTACTTCAGCCCCCCAGATCACCTCTGTGGCAGCAGTGAACCCTCACACCAGGCCTTGCTTGCCTTGGCCAAAAGGGAGGGCTCCCAGAGCAGCCTCAGAAAGCCCCAGCTGTTTCTGCAGCCTGAGGAAAGTGTGCTGATGAGCACTCGATCAAATTATTGTTCTTTGGCCAGGGGTTGTCGTTCCAGCGTTTCTGCAGGCTTGCTCCATTCACCACGTTCTTGGCGCGATGGTAGCGGAGGTTGGAGGAGGAAGGAAAGGGATGCAGCAGCGAATCTCCTGGGATGTGTGGCAGGCCAAGGAAAACTCTTTTTTTCCATGTGCAATATTAAAGGTGGATCATTAACCCATTAGCCCTTGGCTGGCAGCTGTGGAGCTGTCACTTCCTTCCCTCCTCTGTCAGATGAGGAGTTCATGTGGAATGAGCATGCGTGGCTGGCAGGATTCCTCAGCTGGAGGTGGCGACTGGGCTGTTGGCGAACTGGGAAGTTATTTTTGACTCTGTCCTGCAGCTTGGTTTTCTTTTCTGTTTGGTGTCAGGAGACTTTTGGTTTATTCAGCTATTCTCATTTCATTGTGTTTTGGGTGATGGCCAATTGCTCCCAGCTGGGAACAAACCAAGGTTTTCCTAAGCAAACCGAAGAAGGAGCATCAACTCGGACCTGCCACCTTCTACAGTGCATGCTCTGTTTTCCTCTTGCTCTCCATCTGGAGATTCCAGAAGTCTTTTCCACCTACACAAGCTGTGTCTGAGGGAAGCTCAAAAAGGAGAATTGATGCACAAAAAGTTGAAGCTGCTCCAGATGCAAGGCTCAGTGTTCATGCAGTGGAGGAGACAACCACACTCCACAGTGCCGTGGTGATAAGGGGGTTCTACCAAAAAGAAGGCAAAGTACCTATTAAAGCCAGTGGAAAATTTTATGGGGTATGGGATTGCTGAGTTTGACCCCATAAATATTCGTACTGCTGGCTTTGTGGTTTGATCCATGGATCCTCTTAAAAAAATTAGAACTTTCTTAAACAAGAGCTCCCTCTTTTCCTGCTCTGTTTGGTCTCTTCAGCTCCAGGGAATAGCTCTTGGCTTGCCTGAGCCTTCCTCCCCACTGTGGCATGGCACAACTCCCCTGTCAGCAGCACGCTGTTCTCATTGACTTTTATTATTCCATGGTCTAAATTACTGTGTGCTTTGATCTCCCGCTGGACTTGCTGCTTGGAAAGGGAGGGGAAAGGTGGATTTTTAATTTTTTTTCCCCACTCACATAGAAAGATCAGGCTACTGAAAGAGATATAATGGCAGGGAGAGACTGTGTGGTTTTGGAAGTCTTTTGGTAGAGAAAATGCTATAGATATGTAAGTCTCACAGAAGGATTAACTACTAGATTTTATCTGACCCCATGTCACAGTACCACATATCCTTGTGAGATGGGTGCCATGCTGCTGCCATGGGTGCTGTCAGTGCTGAGCAGAGAAGACAAATAAGATTTGGAAAGAGTCAAGGCTCTTTGTGGGTGGTAGGGGATGGACACCACTGTCACAGAATCCCAAAAGGGTTTGGGTTGGAAGAGACCTTAAAGATCATCCTATTCCACCCCCACCATGGGCAGGGACACCTTCCACTACCCCAGGTTGCTCTGAGCCCTGTCCAGCCTGCCTTGGACAGTTCCAGGGATGGGGCAGCCACAGCCGCTCTGGGCACCCTGTGCCAGGGCCTCACCAACCTCACATTAAATAATTTTTTCCTGATATCTAGTCTAAATCTTCTCTCTGTCAGTTTGAAGCCATTCCCCTTGTCCTGTCACTGCAGGCCCTTGTAAGGAGTCTCTCTCCATCTTTTCTATAGGCTCCCTTTGGGTATTGGAAGGTTACAGTTTGGTCACCCCAAAGCCTTCCCTTCTCCAGGCTGAACAACCCCAGCTCTCCCAGCCTTTCCTCACAGCAGAGCTGCTCCACCCCTCTGATCATCCTGGTGCCTCTTTTGGACTCACTTTTGCAGCTCCATGTCCTTCCAGTGCTGGAACCCCAGGGCTGGAGGCAGCTCTACAGGTGGGGTCTCACCTGAGGGAAGCAGAGGGGCAGAATCCCCAGGGTGAGATTCACCCTGCCCTTAGACTGAAACTTGTCCTATGGGATGTGCTGAGTTGCTTGTGGGGATATTCTGGCAGAAGGTCTGGCTTTTCTCTGGCAGAAGGTCTGGCTTTGCTCTGGCAGGTCCTTTTGAGCTCTGCTCCTACCTTGTCTTGTTTTTCTCCCACCCCCACACCTGTATATGGTGGCTGCTCATAGCTTTTGCTTCCTGATGCTCTCAACAGGCAGGTGCCACCTCTTCCCTCTGCCCTGCCTGTGCCACTGGTGGTGGCACAGCTGCCATTGCTGTTGTGGCAGGGCAAGAATGGAGTTGGGAAAGACTTCACTGAGGTGACCCTTGGCAAAAGCAATGCTGGGGATGGATACTGCTGTCTCCACTACAGGGACCATCTCTGAGCCTGGGAGGCATTCCCTTGGCCTGCTGAGATAGTTTTTCACTGGAGGGACTGGCCAGGGCAGAATTGGTGCAGGAGGAAGGTTGGGAAAAGCACCTCACTTTCACACTTCCTTAATGTTCAAGGTGTTACATCCATACTGCCCTTGGGTGTTAACTTTTGTGAAGCAACTGAGCTGCTGAGGTTGCGTAAAGCTGACAGGGCTTTTGGGGGAAGATGTCTGAGCATGTGGAAGGAGGTGGTGTGTGTATGAATAATGAGCTCTGGTCTTGGGACTGGTAAAATTCACACGTGGTCCACATTGCCAAGGGCTCTGCTAGGAGAGCTCCCCAAATGCAGTCCTTGCACTGCTGCTGCACTTCCAAAGCAGTCGTGGTGGTGGGCAGTGCAGCTGGGGGGAGCGCTGCTCAGGGTGTTGGAAAAATGGCTTTGGGCTTGGCCAAGAGCTTCAATGTGTCTTGGAGAAAGGAGAGGAAGGATAGACCCCAAAGGATGTGTTTCTATGACCACAGCAACTTCCTCTGACCCCTGCCTGCTCATCAGCAGGCTAGGATGGTTTGAACCAGTGAGAATCACTCCAGTACTGCACGTGATGTCAACCAGAGGCTCAGCACCACTCCACACCCTTTTCATCTCCTTGTGTCAGTACAGGAGCAGAAAAGCTTGAAGAAAGTTTGTACATTATCACATTGTAGAGCAGCTCCTCAAAAGCTGAGGTCCTAAAAGCAGGTAAGCCTTCCCAGGCTGGTCCAAAGGAGACATTTTTAAGCCTCAAGTAAAACAATGGGTCAGCACAGTAACGTGTCCCTCAATAAACCTCTGGTGTCCTGATACTGCTCTTCTGGAAGAATGAACATGCTTTCCTTATTTCAAGGATCCCACCATCCTCATCAGTCATGTCAAGCTTAGCCTGAGAGAGAAGTGGTAGTAACCTAAAAGGAGATGGCACCTCTTGCCTGGTTTGAATTCCCTGACTTTAGGTTGAATTCAGAGACTATGATCAAACCCCATGACAGAACTCTATGGACTGTTTTGAAAACAAACCAGGCTTTATATCTTGACTGTTCAAGAGTAGAAGCTAAACCAGTCTCTGGGCACTGCACTGCTGTTTGCAGGTCTGATCCCTGGAAGAACTAAATTTTCTTTATAAAACCTGGATTTGTGTATCACACAAATGCAGGGTCCTGTTCATTCTACAGCCCTGCAAGCAGAACCTGGGGCAATATTCACCAGAGCTGTCTCCATGCAGAGTTCCACCTCACCAGGAAGGAGAGATCCTGCATGTAGAGACATGAGTTGCTATATGAGATCACTCCTGAGTAAGGCCAATTAGAGAACTGACTGAGGTTGCTCTTTTCATCAATCTCCAAGGAAATGGCCAAGTACTGGAGATGGAAGAGGGATTCTTGTGCCTGGAGAACCAAGAAGGCTATGAATATGTGCCCACTGTGTGGAGAAACACCTTTTCAGAGAATCCCCATGTCTCTTCACATCTCAGCTACCAGCTGACGTCTTGGATTTCTTTTCACATAGTTTGTTGTCTTTGTGTATTTACTCAGCAGATTTTACTTCTTCAAACTCATGTGAGCAGTTCTCTACATGTTCAAGCACCTTTTAATGTAAGAGAACTGATCAGAGCCTCAAGCACGGGATTTACCCTACCATGGTGCCTTCCCACGCTCGTGTCCTTGAAGAGGGCTCAGTGGAAAACTGTTCCTCTTCACTCTTGACTTTTAATGTTCTTTTTCTCTTCTTGTGTTAGTGTCTGGTTGCTGTTCTCAGTGCTGTGCTGCTGAAGTGTCTGACAAAGGAAATGACACTGATGTTCATGTTAACTCTCCGAAGGTGTAAAAATAGATGGGTTGAAATTCTGCCCCCAAGAGCAATTCCTGTCCCAGTTTAGTGCACCCTTCTTCTGAGGAGACAAAACACATAATAATTATAAAAAGAAAGAAAATGTGTTGTTTTCCTGGACTTTGAAAGCTTTTGACCTTTGAGAAGAACGCTCTATTTATAGCAGCAGGACTGTGTATTTTTAAAAGCCTTGAGACACACATGTACTAAGGAGCCAGAGACGTTCTTTGGCTCCAACTTATTTTTTGACCTCTGCTAGATCAGTGAAGATATAATTTGCAACATGACCTCAAGAATCGAAAGTCTCTTTTTATTAAAAACTTCAGGAATAACCTCACTAGGGAGTTAGAACCGATGAATGCATAGATAAGAAATCCTCTACTGAAGCTCCTTTTGAGAATTAATACACAGAACAGATGAGGATGTGGATGTATTTGGGACAAAACTCATTCATTAGGCTGTACAGCTAGACAACTAAAAAGAAATGAGTTATTACTCATTTCTAAAAGATGTTTAAATAGTGTTCGTCCTGTATCTGTCTAAATTAGAACTATTGAGCAAAGTGTTTCAGCACATGCTCAAGTGAATACTCAAGCATTTTCGTGGTTTTGTGCAATTTAGGTCCAAAAGTGCCTATTCCAGTCACCTAGTAATATTTGCTCCCAGCATTGGCCAAAGAAATTTACCTCCTGGTTTTGTCATCTCCTACTTTGGCATATATATTAGAGAGACCCAGCCTCAGCTGCTGGAGATGGTGGTGTTGATCACCTTCCTGTTTTGGGCAGCTGGGGTCATACCACCTAAAAAAATCATTACTAAAAATAATTGTTTTGGTTTCTTTCCTCTTGCCTCCCACACTTGTTGCTCTGTGCTGGGAATTGTTTGGTGGCAAGGGAACTTGCTGATTCATTGCTTTTACTCCTGCAGCTGTACCTGACTTAATTAAGGTTCTAGTGCAGACAACTAAGCGGACAAACCTCACAGTGGAGGAGGGACAATGTTTTGTTTGCTCCCACGGTCACCACAGGTCTGTTAGCACTGATGGGTTTAGCTGGTCCCTCCTGGGCACGTGGCGCTGTGGTTTGCTGCAAGAAACCTTCGAGTGCCAAAGCAAAAGGGCAGAGTGATGCTTGCAAGGATCCGGAGAGCATCTGCAAAACCTAACAAGTTTGTGACAATTTACTGGAACGAAAATAGTGAGTCACTGTGGTAAGTCAGAAAATGGTTTTTGGACTCAAGCGCTGTTCCTTTGGAGCTTCTGAACTTTTATAGGGAGCCAGGATTGAGAGTTGCTGTAAAAAGAACTGCACAATGCTGTGCATGCTGCATCTGTGGGTGTGTTCCAGGCCAGATTGGACAGGGCTTGGAGCAACCTGGTCTAGTGAAAGGTGTCCCTGCCCAAGGCTGGGGGGTGGAACTGTATGAACTTTAAGGTTCCTTCCATCTCAAACCCTTCTATGAAAGAAATGAAATGCAACATTTGGAGCTCACCTGAGTAATTTATGAAGCTTTGGCCACCTTGTCTTCAGGTGAACAAGGAAACGTAGAAATAACTTTGAATGGGTCATATTTTTACTTTTCTATTAAGCAATGCTGTTAAATTAAGAATTTCTTAGTGCCAGCCACTTTGAACCGGAGACAGTCTTCCACTGTGTTGCTGCCTGGCCAAGACCCCACCCTAAATGAGCAGTTTGCACTGTTAGAGGCAGGGCAGCTACCTGATGGTGACGGCTCCTGCTGAGCCCTTGTGCATGTCTGCCGTGCAGCTGTTTGCCTGAAAAAAAAAGAAAAAAACCCCTGGTGCTGGAATGATACTATTCAACATGAGAACTTGGCAGCTGGGCATACCACCCACTTGGAGACCTGGATGTGCAGCACTTGGAGTCCTCGGAAGTTGTGAAGGGCTGGGACTGAAGTGCTTCTCCGGGCCTGTGCTGATCCTCTCCTGGAGATGAGAGTTTCGCCGAAACTGAGAAGGGAGAGGGAGCACGAGGTGCCTTGGCCACACCAGCTTTTCCTGGCGGGATGTGCTCTTAGACTAAACTACCGGAGGCACTGTGGAACAGCGAGGAATCCTGGCGGGGGAACCTGAGCTTTACAAACCGAGGGCACAGCGCAGAGCAGTTGCCAAGCGTGTAATCTCTCCTTATTATCTCCCTAATATGCATCATCTGATTCACTGCCAGCTCTTGCTTCCGCCCCCCCGTCTCGCTACGCCCCCCCCTTCCTGCTTGTGCAGAGATAAAATGTGTTGTTATAACTGTGAACGGGGCCCCTGGGACTGCTCCTGAAACCTTGGCAGTAAATCGCCCTTCATCTCTGCAGATTGCCTTTGACATCCTCGGAGTTTAAAACGTAAAATAAATAAATTATATTTATCTTTTATATATATAGATATATATATACACACACACATAAAATGTATAAAAATAATATAAATGTCACATTGCAAATCCAAACAAAAGTATTCAATGTTTTATGTTGACCATATGGCTTAGCAACACTGCGTCAGGGTTTCCTGTGTGTGCTTTTTACTATTTCCTCTCCACACTTTCTGTAATCTCTCCAAGACCTCTGGAAGCTCACATAAATGGAGATTTATCTCCTGGGACAATGTCAGTTGGTCCCAATTTTTGTTTCTGTTGTGGGTCATAGTGACAGAAGTACTGAGTGGGTTTTTGGGGTGGGTTTTAAATTTATCTATTTTTCTGCCTCCATCTGCAGACAGGTGTTCAAGGATGGGGCTGTGTGTGCACCACCCTTCCCTACTTCTATAATCCTGGGGAAGTGCTTGAAGTTGTGGCTTTTGGATCCAGGAGGCAGGTACCCAGAAGCAGCAGTGCTCATGAAATGCTGCAGGAATCCTGCCTTGTCCCTGGACATTAGGGGTGTCCTGGGGGGAGCTGGAAAAGAGCCTTATTGCTGAGTGTGGGGGCACGAGGCTGAATGGAAAACTGCTGTCATCTCTCTCAACCAAAGTGAGAAAAGCAATGCTGTGGTCTTGGACAAAACTGAAATGCACTGACCAGGGGAGAAATTCTGAAACTCACACCCCGGTAAGAGGAACAGCTTCACCTCCCTGTGCAGCACCATTCAGCATCACTGCAGAAAGAGGCCAAGCCACGAGAGAACCAAGGGCATGACGGGGTGTCCCTGCCCTTTCCTTTACTCCACAGTGTCCTTTCTGCTGCAATGAGCCTCTAGAAACCACAGAAAGTTGCAGAAACAGAAAATACAGAAGTATTGTTAAAAGCTACACCCCTGGTCCTGGTAGGTGGCGGCTGCTCTGCATTTCTACGTGGGGCAGACCAGCTCTAAGTGGTCCCTTTTGGCTTTGGTTTATAGCTCTGAGAACGCCTCACAGCATGCACTGCAGGGCCTGTCTCTACTCGATAACGGGGCCCTGTGAAAGAGTCATAAATCAAACCTGAAATCTGGCAGGTTTAATAATAAATCCCAAACTTGTGCCAGGTCTGTGAACTTTTCAGTGTTATGGAGGTGCTCTGAGAGTGAACCTGAGAAGTCTGGTGGTTGCAAGAGGAAAACAGGCAGAACTTGTCAGTTTTGACCCCAAATCAAGGAAAATGTTGTGGTTTTGGATAAGTGGGGCTTTGTGGTTTTTGTTAACCTGAGGCTCAAAGCAAATGTGTGTTTGTGAGAGGGAGAGGGGGAAAAAGAGCATGAATTTAAATGGGAATGCCTTTTTGTCATGTTTCTCACTGCTCTCACTTGGAAGAGGGTAATGCAAGGAAGTGGTGGTTTATCTCTGCATCAGGAGCGTAAATAATGCCATGGAAAGCCTATTTTGTTACTGTGAAGTTCACGTACAGATTCCAAATCCCACACAGCCCAACAGCTGATCCTTTCTGATCACTTTTACTCCCCTCCCCCAGAGTCCCTTTGCACCACATCTCTGCTAAAGAGAAACAATTGATTCCGTGATGTGAGTTCAGATGGAGATTAGTCAGGGGCAGGAGGGTTCCTTGATATTTCTGGACTAATTTTGGGAAAAAGGCTATGTTTCCTGCTTGGACAACACCAGTGCTTTTGGGTGCAAAGTTCCCAGGGAAAATGCTGCTCCTGTGCTTTTTCTGTACCTCTTACAGCACTGCTGAACAAGCAGTCCCCACTGACGCCCCCAGACTCGTCCTGTGAGCTTAGCAGAAGCCCCACAGGTTACAAGTTGAGGGAAAAATTGTTCCTGTGTTGTCTGATTTTTGATCTCTCAAAGCACAGCAACTGAGCCATAAAGTGGGATGTGGATTTTGCTGTCATGTCCGTAGCAAGAAATGGGTTTAAGATTAAAAGCTTCTCCTTTGGAGATCCCAATGCTTCTATTGGTTTTTAACAAAGAACTAGAGTCGTTGTTGTCCCGTTTAGTTGTTCTGGTCCCCGAGTTTCCCAGTTCTTACCCACAAGCTCTAGCTGAGAAATCACATGGACAATGTATCTGACTGGTATCTTGCTCCAGTGCTGCCTTGGAGAGAGATTCAGCATCTGATACCACTTGAGTCCTACTGGAATTCAACATTTTTTCTGGAGATGTGGGTTCCTGAGTGAGATTTCAATTCAGGCAGGTGCTCAGTGGCAGTTTCAAAGTGCCAAGGCTTTGTTCAACACCCTACTTGGAGGAAATCTCAGCAAGTTGTAAGTTGCTTCTAATGAAAATCTCACCAGGCATCTCTCTGTCTGTATCTCTTACATCTTGCATGACTTTAAGAGTTATTAACTTTATTGTTTATTAGCTTTTTTTTATTGCTCTTGCTCACGGGACACAACTGCTTGTGTAAGTCAATGCGAAATACAGACGTGAGCGAAATGTGCAGGGAAGTCCTTGGAATATGGGTCAGGGCAGAGGTGGCTAAAGGCTGAGGAGGAAACTTCCTGCTCCAGGGACAATGGCGTGATTGATGCACCCAAAGAGCTGATTTAATCCAGTTGAATTATTTCATCATGAGGCATAGAGCCGCGATAAAGAGGCTTCCTCCTCTCTGGATTGATGCAGGGAGGCAGCAGATAACAGGATTAATGATCTGAGCCTGCGGTTCAGGTTTCATTCCCAGTCACAGTATGAATCAGATGTGACCCTGCTGCCTCAGTTGCAGTTATTCCAGAAGGGCAGGGGTTTAATGAAAGGTGGAATTGAGCCTCCTGATCTCAAGGAGACTGGCTTTCTGGGCATGATTAATTTTTCCAAGTCAAACAGATCTTTTGGGCCAGTGAACAAGTCTTTGTTCAACACTGGCAGGGACGTGTTGGGAGGAGGAGACTTCCCTGTTCCCGGCTAGACCCCTTGGGGCCTGCTGGTCCCAAATTAGGATGTCGTTGTAGGTGATGAGAGGTTCATTTTGTCTGTGAGTTATATCCAATCTGCTGATGTTGGGCTGGGAGCCTTCATTAGGGTTGGAGCTGCACAATCTGGGCTGCATCCTTCATATTTGGGGTTTTGTTTTTTGCTCTGTTCTTTACTTTTTGTTTAAACTTGCAGGAAACATTTGAAGCAGAGGTGAGAAAGAGAGGGAAAAATCTTCTATTTCAGCCTAATTAGTTTTCTAGTTTAGTTTTCTGACCCAGTCGACTGTAGGGCTGCATGAAGAGAGGTCTGGAGCAGGGATGGATGGGCATGGGCATGTGGTGATGCAGGGACTGCTCCTTTTTGGCAGTGGATGTGTCAATGCTGAGCTGAAATGTCTGATTAGCTGTATCCAGTGAAGTCCTGCTGCACAGAGATGTTCTAGAGGCCTCCTGCAAACACACCTGGATTCCCTTTGCCCTCATCTCTTGGAGGTTTCTCCATCAGGGAGGACCCAAGTGGTGCAATCTAGCTGTTCCCAGAGCCTGGAAGGGAGCCATGGCTGGCAGGCTCAAGCCCTGAAATATGTATGTGAAAGTAAATAGTGAACACCTCCGACATGCAGGGCTGTTTGGATCCATGGCTCTGGCCTTGGCCTCCTTTCAGGATGATCAGAAAGTGGTGGAAAATATTTACACTGACAGATTGTGAGCAGCTGTTTTAATGAAGCATTTATATACTAGGCAAAATTTAAATTGCCCCAAAATGGGACACATGTGTTTTATAAATACACTATTATGAAGAAGTGGGGAGTGAGAGATTCTGCATCCAGAAGGCTAATCCTTCTACACTTATTTATTTTGACAAAGAGTTTATATGCTGGAAAGAAATGGTGTAGAAAGTGAACGTGGGGCTTTCCAGAATGCAACTATGCTTCAAAACTGCAGTAGAGGAGAGTTAACCTCTCTGGATCCAGCACATTGCCTCTAGATTCTGCACATCAGCCCATTTAAAAGTGATTCCACCCCAGCTGAGCAAGAAACACCAACCAGGTATGGACCCCTTTCAAAAGGAAGATGCAGTTTAGAAGATGGATTTGTTTTTGCTTTGGATCTAAACCCAAGCTTTGAAATACCTTCTTCTGCTTTCCTAGCAGATGAGTAAAGATGAGCAGCCTGACTCCAGAAGTCCTGCCATGTGTCAAATCCCAAAGTGCATTTCTTAGGAAGAATAGTCAATTGTTTGATGCTGGTGCAAGTCTGCTAGAAAACAAACTGAAGAAAGGTTTTGGGGCTAATATCCTCTTTATCTGCACATCAGCTTTGTGGCAGGTAGGAATGCAAAATGGCACTTTGGAAGGATTTCCTTTTACCACTATCTGCTCCACATCTCAGGAGTCTTCAGTTCGTGGAAATGCTGGGGGGGAACACATGAGTGTGCAAAAGTGACATGTGCTCACTCTGCCAATTAAAACTGGAGCTCCTGCCTAGGAAGTTGTTGAGAGTTAAACTTTCTTATTCAAATAGCATGTGGCCCTGCTGGTCTGGGGAGGTTGTCATGGTTATCCCACATCAGCTGATGTCATCTCCTTTTCTGTCGAAATAAGTGCTTTTCGGCTGACCAGTTCAGGGTAAAGCTGTTTAAAATGCTAAGGCAGCCAGAGCAGCTCACTGGGGTCTCTGCTATCAAGGAACATAAAAAAGCTGTGAATCAGACGGCACTGCTAAACTGGGGAGGAATTGATGGGGAAACGAGCATGGACATGCTTGGATGGGGCAGCCCCAAAGGTATTGTGGGTACACAATGGTGGCACTGAGGAGAACGGCCGAGATTGGGATCGCAGGGGGAGCTCATTGAAGCAGCTGAATAGACAGAAGGAGAAAGGCAGGCAGAAACATACAAAAGCACAGAAAAATGTTGTTTGCCTTGTGACTCGGGGATTTTCAACCAGGATAAGGGTGCTGAGTGATAAATGGCTTCGGGATGTTAAATGTCAGGTCTGAGGGGCTGGCATGTGTATGTCCAGCGTTTGAGCCTTGCATGAATGACACTATTTTGCTGGGGAGGAAGAGCCCTTTGCAGAGCATAGAACCTGACACCCACTTTCTGTCTAGCAGTGGCGGCTGAGCACGCAGCTCCCCGTGCAGCAAGCGGTGCTCGCTGGTGTGCAAAGGATGTGGAGCCTAAAGTTCATGGTAAAACTGAGGAAAAGACACAAGCAGGAGTTTTAAAAACTTTGGGGAGAGGGTGAAAGTGGTAAGCAGGGGCTGCTGTAGGGGTGTTTTGGTGTAACTTCATGCACGCTTGTGACAAGGGCTTTTTCCAGCCCTGGATGTGGTTCCTCATGAGTTGAGAGCTCATCTTCCACCTGGGAATGGCCGGGCTGTTCTTGTCATACAACTTCATGGAAGAAGCAAGTCTCATTGTGTTCAATTTAAGGTTGGATTTGATGGCCTTAAGGGTCTTTTCCAACCTGTGTTTCTATGAACTAGTTGAAGATGCTCCACCAAAAAAGCATGTGGTAGGGTGTTCTTGCATCTCTGTGCGTCTGCTTCAGAGGCAGGAGAAGACCTCGGACAAACCACGGCAGAAAGCAGATCTGATGGTTTCTAGGTTTTCTCTGGTACCCAGATGTAGGTATGGAAATGTGTTCAGTTCAGAGCTGGAGCAGTGCAGCTCTCTGAGGTCTGAGGAGGGTTGAGGAGACTTAGATGCTCTTTGGGGGGTCTGGAAAATACAGAGCTGGTGGAGTCCGAATATCCTCCTGATGCCTATTCCTTTGTGAAACAGGACTGAAATGTGCCATGAGGTTACAGAGTTCCCGGGCAGGAGTAATGAGAGGAAGGGACAAAGAAACAGGCAGTGCTGCTGCATATGACTCATTTTCTTTGTAATCTTGGCTGTAGAAATAACAACCCTACTCATCATTTTACAGACGCTTTTACAAACACTTAAACATGGGATGTTACTGTTAAGTGTTGACCAAAATGCCCTGAGCATGAAAGCTTCATTAATCTGGATGAAAACATGTAAAATGATAAGATAATCTGTGCTTCCAGCCACAGCACTGTAAACCAATCTCTTGGTTTCACACCACTGTAAATGGCAGAAAAAGATGCTTTTCTCTTTTTTTTTTTTTTTTTTTTCTGTTATGGCTGAAGATCTATATCCAAACTCACTCTTTAGGGCTGGAAGATATTTTTTCTGTTACGTTAAAAAAATGGAGATCCAGTCCCTGGAGGAAACCTGATCAGAGACACGCTGGCTTCCACACACACTCCAGGCCTATTGATCTCCCCTGTCCCCTCTGCCCTCTCTGTCTCTAGGTTATGGAAACAATGTCTGTCAGCAGCAGCTCTGCTTTCTGTGCTGGTTATTAACTTTCTGGCAGAAGGGAGTCTGCTCTCCCTTTATGGGGTCTCAAGACCCACAACGAACTTAACAACCCAAAGGGAGTATCTCCAGGAACCACCCATTTTACACGAACCCCAGTGTTTTCTTAAAAAAGAATAAAGTCTCAGGACTCTTTAGTTGTACAAGGGTTGAACAAATCTGATGAGAGATGCACAAAATGTCTATCTAAGCCTCATGTTTGGGCAGGTATCTAATGTGTTTTCTTGCTCAGAGTGCAGCCTGCTGTCTGTTACCCTTTGTCTCATGACTTTGCACAAGAGAAAAGAATCATAATTTCAGCTACTGGGCAGGCAAATACTGAGAAAACTTTAACCTACTGGGACAAATTCTGTGAGAAACGAATTCCAGTGATTTTCTTTGCTCCCAAAGTTAAAGTTTGCTTCAGTGCCACTTTAAGGCACTTTCACCAAAATCCAAACCCTGTGCCAGTGTGGAGTGAGGAGGGAATCACAGCAGCTCACTCTGTAGTTCTCTGAATTCCTGTAGGGGAAATGGGGACATTGTCCTGGGGATTTTAGACCAAACTTTCAATCTCTGTGCCCCACATATGAACTATTAGTGGTGTTTGCTCTGACTTCTGGCATTGAACTGGGCTGTGTCCAAAGCTCTGACAGGGCCCCTCCAGCACTTCAATCCGCTCACACTTGTGCCTCAAAATAGAACATTATAGTTTTGTTTATTTGCGGGCAGCTCATCCTGCCCCTTCAATTCACACGCTTCTGCTATGTATTAATAACTTGCTCTTGATCTTAGAATAGTCACGGTGCTGGTGTATCTTCAGAGAGTTCGAGGGTCTTATTTTGGGAAGGCAGTTGTGAGTCCTATAAAGCAATATATCATAAAACTGAGCTGAATCTAGGGCAGCCCTTGGAGAAACTCGCAGAGCTTCTGAGTAGTGTAACACGCTGTTAAATCCCACTCTCTGCATCGCCAAGATGTTTCAGAAAAATGCTCACTCATTGTTTCCAGATTCTTTGCTTCATCTGAATCCTTTGTCTTATGAACACAGCATGTTTGCAGAGCTGATGTCCCTGGGTATTTATTTGCCTTGTGAGGGTCCAGCAGCCAGTGCAGCAGTTGCTGGGATAGACGCGGTCTCTGCTGTCATCCTTGTTCTTGAGTTGCTTCCCCACTCGTTCTCATGTAGGGCATTCCAAGGAGAAATCCCTTCAGTGCTTAAGGGAAGCTTATGAAAAGGGGGAGAGAGACTTACTACATGGACAGATAGTGAAAGGACAAAGGGGAAACGGTTTTAATTGAGGAGAGATTTAGCTTAGGTGTTAGGAAGAAATCCTTCCGTGGGGGGGTGGTGATGCCCTGGTACAGGGAGCTGTGGCTGCCCCATCCCTGGCAGTGTCCAAGGCCAGGTTGGATGGGGCTGGGAGCAATCTGGGCTAGTGGAAGGTGTCCCTGTCCATGGCAGAGGGTGGAACAGGTTTAAGGTCCCTTCCCACCCAAACCATTTCACGATTCTCTGAAGTCAGCAGAAAGAACCCCACATTTATGTGGGTCTGTGGTAGCATTTGTGCAGTGCTTCCTGGCAGCAAAGGCACAGGGATGGGGATGGAGAGAGGCTGAAGAAGGCTTTGCTGAAAGCTGTGAGCCACGATGCCATTGCCATACTTGGGTTCAAGTCTGAATTTCCTACAGATTCCCTGGCTGATGCCTCAAAGGCTGCAAGTCCTCAGAGCAAATCTGGAAGCAGTTTGGTGCAGGCCGTTTGGTTTTAAGTAGAAACCAGGCATAACTGTAAGCTGTTGACCAAACTTTTCTGGTTTCTGATCTCACCCAAACAAGCAGAAACTGAGAGAATGTCAATGTGAAACTGTGAGCCTAAACCTGAGCACAGCCTGTGTCTTCCTTGCTTATGTCTTCTGACAACAACGCTGGCATCCCTCCATGGTAAATCGTGTGGTGTCTTCATGTTGTAACTGGGGATTCGGCTGGATCACCAAATTTTAGGTGGCATTAAGTGGAGATTGGACTGGGGGCTTTGGAAAGGTGAAAGATTCTCTGTACCTGTATTGAGACCCTTAAAGTCTGGCTCCTCCTGCCAAAAAGCGAGTCTAATACATTATTTTATCAGGCTCTGCATTGGAAGAATGCTCTTGGCTATCCTTCCTTTGCTACCCCTTCAGATGGAACAGATGATATTCTCCCCACTCATTACACATGAGACTTCCTGCTTTCATTTGTCTGAAATATTCCAATTATATAACTTCAGTGCCTTGGCAAAGCATGCCTTTTGGAAACTCTACTCCCTCTGCCTAGGCTCCTCTTTACAGTGTTTCCTAATAGGTGTGAAATCTCCCTCCTTGCCCTGCAGCCTGTGTCAAAGTTGCTTTTCTATAAATTGCTGTGCGTGTCCCTGGACCTTGTTAGGCCACAAATGCTGGGCTGTGCTCAGCCCTTGGGAGCTCCCTTGGGCTTGCAAAGCATCTCCTGTTTCAGCATCTGCCCTTCCTGTAGGGGCTGGCGTGAGTGTTCTCCTCACTTGCTGCCTTGTTCAGCTGAGGGTTCATTAGCCTGTAGTCCGTGGTTTTTGTGTCTGTTGCTACTTCTTGGTTCTGGTACCTGCTGAAGAAATGAAGTCTGCTCTATCTGTTAATCTATCCCATCCCTCCTGAGTGCAGCTAAGTTCAGTTACTGAAGGTAGTTCTGTCCTTTGCTGTGCAGATGTTCTTGAACTGTTTTCTCTTGCTGATCATAGAGATTCTTTTTGGGATTTTTTTGATTTCCTATTTACACTCTTTGCTAGACCTGTAGAGCAAAGGATTTACTCACAGTGAAACTGACTTTGTTTTCTATTTTTTTTTTAATGGATGTGAGCCAAGATCCCATGCATGGTTGAGCTGCCTAATTTCACTGATTTCACCCTGATGACATGGTCATTCATGCCTCTGCTACTGGAATCAGAAAGTGGGTGCTGGCAGGTCATCCCAGGACTGCCCTTGCAGAGGTGTGCTGTCCCTGCCCTGCCACTGCCCAGCTGTGTGACCTTGGGCCAGGCCCAGGGCTGGATGGGGAATACTGGAAGTCATTTTTTTCCTCCAGAAAATTTTGCCCACAAAGTTTCAGACATCAAAGATGAGGCCTTGAGGCATGACTCTAATCTCAGTAAATAAACAACCACAGGAATAATTTGGGTGTACTGTGCTGTTGCAGAGCAGTTGCAGTGTGTTTATGCTGTCAGTGAAGGCGAAAATAAATGAAAGTGGGTTTTTTTTTTGTTGTTTTTTGCTTTCTGTTTTGTTCTTGTTTAAATGGTTGGCTCCCCCAAGCCTCTGAGGAAGGCAGTGCACAGTCCCACAGCCATCCTGCTCCTACATCGACTGGCTGGGCATTGGTGAGGAAGAGGAAAGAAATCTCTTGTCAGCAAGTGAGGAGTAACCTATACTCAGGGGAAAGTTCTTCCTTAATCCCTAAAAGGATGGTTTATGGCTTGAAGGCTGCAGGCTTTGTAACCCTGACAGTCGTAAGCCTGCCTGGTGTAACATTAGGTGCTGTTGTCTTGACAATTAAAAAAATCCATCTTTGATTTCTGATAAGCAAAGGAACTTGAGCAAGCCGTGCGCCAGTGAGTAATCCAGACTGTCTGGTTGTTGTGCAAGGGCTGTGCAAGAAGATGCTGTGGCAGCAAGCAGGACTGTGTGATGCTGAGTGGTGCTCAGGACTTGTTTGCTGACAGAAGGGAAGATCTGATGAGATAGGCGGGTATTGCAACAGCGTGTGGCATAAGAGCTGCTGGTCCACACAAACAGCACTCCTACAATGGGTGTTTTGGAGAGATGTGGGGATTTTTAGAGCTGCTACAAGTATTTTCTGAAAATGGCTTTAGAGAAGCAGGGTCTTTTTCCTCCTGGGAGCTGAATGTGTTTGCAGAATATCCAGGCCAGGGCAGGCTGGGCTGGGGCTCTGGGCAAAAAAAGCAGGAATTTAGTCCTGACAGAGTTGGGGCAGAGGTTGGTGCTGCAAGGTAAGCATGATTCATCAGGCACAAAGTACACTGGAGATCAGAAAAACCTCACAAGATAGGTGCTCTGTAATTAATATTCCTCCAAGTCTCTCCTGTTTTAGAGCCTGATGGTGCCTTGGAAGTGCCTTTACCAGACTGCCACCTCAGGCAGGTGCTCTGCCATGTGCCACCTCTGATGATCATCCCTGGCATCTGATTCACGGGCAGCTTTGGGCCCTTGGTGCCTGGCATCTGCAGCTGACCTGCTGTTTGTGCAAAGAGAGGAGCAAGGGACAGCCACGGACTCCTCCCTTTGTACTGAAACGAGCCCAACACGCCTTTCTGCCACCACCTTCCAAGTGAGCTGCTGCCAGCCCTGTCTCACCAGCCTTCAGGGAACGTGGTCACAAAGGATCTCCTTGCAGGAACAAGTGCAGTGCTGAGCAGGAGGTGTTTGCTTGACAGCACCCATAACATAAAACCCAGACATGAATTCTGCCCTTGTCTTCTGCTGTAGGGATTTATCAGCTGTCTTTTCAGAGTCAAATATTTAAGGGAGAATCCTTGCTGTTCTCCCCTGTTTTGGCCAAGACTGAACTCAATTGCGAGTAGAAAAAAGCCCATTAAAAAAGAAAGAAAATTTTGGGCTGAATCTGAAATTTGACATATATGCTTGACACATTTTATTTATAATGTGCATCCTTTGAGCAGCAGGAGAATTGGAGCTGAGCAAGGTCACTGTAGGTATTAGGCTCTAGTGCAGAGGAAGGTGATAATTTTTTGGCTTGGAGGAGTTGGTTGCACGGCTGGTTTAACAGCCTTCTATAACCTGCAGAGCAAATGTATTTGCTTTGGCTCCTGAACAACCTAAACACTTGGAGAGCTTTGGCTGTGCTGTGCACAGTGGGTTCATCTGCATTTCTGTCAGAGCTGTGTCAGAGTCGCAGCCAGTGGCTCCTCCAGCATAATCTCATCCTCATCTGCTGGAACAGGCAGGCAAATCCACCTGGGTGCAGAGGGCCCAACGATGCTGCACATCCCTGCAGCTCAACAGCCATGATCCAGCCTGACTTACACATACCTCACCCACCCTCCCTGCTGTAATTGCTCTTGGATACACCTACAAAGGGATCGAGGTAGGACTGGGATGCTCTGGTCTGAAACTCCTAAAGCCCCTGGAGACACTGCTGCTGTGCTGGTACTTGATAGCCAGCTCTGGAGCTCCTCTGAAGCTGAGGTTTGGCAGCTGGCTTGCCCAGCAGCTCCTGCCCTGGACAGTGTTGAGCTGGGTTGGGAAACAGCTGCTTGGTAAATAAGGAGCTCCCATCCTGCCCTGAATGGGAGGCTGGGGCTGGCCAGTGGTCCCCTCCTGTGCCCATTGGGGACACCTCCAACCCGTGGCATGCTAGTAAAGCTATAAGCATAGTCCTGTGGAGAGTGTTGTTTCTTTGCTTGTTTCTTTGCTCTTAAACAAATCCATGTGCTACCACTTCCTTTCCACTTTGCTTCTCTGAGCGTTCTGGAATATGGGTACCAAAGGCACGAGGCTTTGGGAGCAGCCATCAGCACACTGGGCTCCCTGCCTGCGGCCAGGGATGAAAGCAAAACGAGGAGTGGAGTGTGTTGAGTGATGCTTCAAGTTGCGTTTGTGTGCAGCTTTCCAAGACAAACACGAGCCTGCTTCCCTGCTAGCCCTTCTCCCTCCAGACTCCCAGAGCATGACTAGAGCAGGGGTAGCAGATACCAAAGGAAAGTGCCAAATTCATTATTTGACTTTGTCAGCTCGGTAAAACAGTCTGATGTTGGTAGGAGGTTATGTTTTCATAGAGAAAGCCTTGAAGAAAATAAAACAAACCCAACTCACCCTCCCATCCCGGGGCCTCCTGTCCCGGGTTTCAGGTCGGGGCCAAGGCTGCTGACTCATTGAATGTGCAGGTGCTGGAGCCTTCCCATGGGGAGCACCACCTCACCACCTGCCCTCTGGGACAGTTTTTAGGCTTTTCTTTAAGCTTTTGCCTTGATTTTCACAGCAGACCAGATCCTGGATCACCTTATTCTTCCGGGTGCAGGTCCACCAGTTTGCAGAGCATTGCTTTGCATCAGCGGCATGTGTCTGCTCCAGCACATAATTTGGCCCCGTGCCTCTCTCCTTTCCTTTTTCTGTACCACAGGAAGCAGCATTTATAAAATCCCTAATGATCCTGTCAGCTTTTATACATTTCCTGTCTTGCTTTTTAAACGAAAGAGGAAAACACAGCACTTTTGACCTGAATTACTTCGGATTGTGTTTGCTGGATGTCGTATCAGTCACTAGTCTGCTTTGCCTCCGTCATCCATGATGCCAGGGTGGCTGTGTCTGCTTCCATGTCCTTAGCAAAATCCTGGCAACTTCAATGTTTCCATAACAGCCCTTCTTCCTCCTTCTGATTCAGGGGGAATCTGAGTGAGAAAACTGCTTTACCTGTTGGAGTCATAGAGAAAACCTGGAAAACGTGAATCTTTGTCACTCTACAGACTCAGTACCAGCAGGCAAACAAATAGAATTTATGTTCTGTTCCTAGAGATGAAAGACCCTTCATTTTTAAGCTAAGATAGATTGGGGTTTGTGTAAATGTCTTGTTTGAGACCACAGGGCTGACCTACCCAACGCACATTCTGAATTACGTCTTTGCAGGAGACTGTCTGGTTTGACACATGCATTCTTGAGGCCATAAATGGATTTATTGGAGGATTCAAGAAGTCCTGAGAGTGCTAATTACATACCCGACGGTAGTTTTGAACCCTACATTAGTGCTGTCTCTATTTTCTGTGGTGCAGCTAACAAAGAGCAACCCAGCCTCTGTTTTCCTCTGCCAACAGCCAAGGATTTCAGGGGTTTTCACAGGCAGCCCTCATCCACAGGGTGAATGGAGCCATACATGTGCAAAACTCCTCAAAGCCAAGGGTTGTAGAGGTTTGCCATTCTTGATGGGTGCTGTTGTGTTCCAGCAATCCATGCTCATCCAAGGGACCATGTCCCACCAGTGCTCATGATGCCTCAGGAGGCTGATTCCTGTGGCACCTTGCAGGGCATGGGGCAGGACAGGGGTTTTCTCCTGGAGCACTCTTTGGGGTGTATAAGAGCAGCAAATTTTGTACCTCTTCATGGCTAAGGATGGGGGAAGACTGGCTCTTGTATCCTCGTTACCTTGAACCTTCCCAAAGTTATTTCCTGAGCTGGTGGAAAACTTAAAAGCCCAGACTAGACATTAACTGCTGAACTGAAAGATATGTTATTCCATTCCCTCTCTTTGCTGCCTTGTTTTTTTCCTTCAGAAGGTCTCTTGGAATACCATTCCTACCCATAACTTTGTGAAACATGGGGGCCAAGTGCCTGGAAACTGTATCAGGCCAGCTTCTAAGCTGACTTGCAGGCAGCGTTGGAAATAAAAGTAATTCCTGTAGTCATTGGAGCTTAACCAGACTGAAAACTAGACTAAGTAAGCAGAAAAATCCTGTCCTGACTGCTATAAAGAGGCTTTATTCTATAGCAGCTATGAAATGGCAATGCTATAACCAGGTGTCTTGAGCAAGGAAAAAGTGGTTGAAGTGGTACATAAAAAACTTCAAGCTTGCTTTCTTCATCCAAAATAGGGAGCAAATGGCCAAGGATATCACCGGTTAAACAGGCTGTTAAATCAGCTTTGAGGGGAGCTGGATGCAGTTTTGGAAGGGGAAGAAATCAGGAGGACCAGCTGTGAGCTGGACAGTTCGCAGCTGAGATGAGGTAATATGGTCAAATATGTGCCTCTGCAAGTGAGGTTAGTTATTTATTCTCTTTAAAGACTTTCCTATGTCTACGCAGTCTGAAAATTATTTTTACAGTTAATACCAGCCTGGCCCAGGCCAGACTTGGTTGCTGTTGGTACTGCTAAAGCAGCAGAGGAGCAGCCAGATCTGCAGCCCAGCTCGGGGATCCTTTGATCAGGGTCTGTAGGATCCCCAGTGACCCAGAGGAAGCCACGAGTGCAGATTATCCTTATCAGGCACTTGAACTGAGGTCACATGAAGTCACTCAGAAAGCAGCTGGGCTGCTCCTGCTGTGTTTGACTCTATCAGTGGCCAAGAATGGGAAGATTTGGGGAGCTGTGCTGAGGTTACCAGGGAAGGGAATCCCCAGTTTACCTTGTGCTGGGTGGAGTATCCCCAGCTTGGTGCGGCCTCCCTGGGAATCACACCACGCATGCACAGTCTGCTCTTTCTATTGGTGTCCTAAGGTGCAGTTTTTTGTCTTCAGGACCAAGTGGAAGAACACCTTGATGCTTGTCCAGCCTGCTCAGCTCCACTGGCCTGGCTCTTGGGTGTCTGGAGCCCCCACGGTGCCCCAGCACAGGGAGCTGAGGAGCTCCAGGGGTTGCTGTGGTGTGAGCTGGAGCAGGGGATGGCCCAGTCCCAGACCATAGAGAGCAGTGGCACCCAACTTCTTTAAAACCAACACCAGTCTGTGGCACAGCACAGAGCCCTGAGACCCCAAACCTTGTTGTGCCGGTTGCCTTGTGCCTGTTGACCCCAACCCTTGCTGTGTGGCCCCCAGTGTTGGTGGGAGGCAGGCTGTGGGTGAGCTGAGGCCAGTTACCTGGTCTCTGCTGCCAACACAGGCTGTAGTGACCACTCCGGTGCACCAGGGATTAAATCACCTTAAATGCAGCCCAGAATGGGGTTTGACACCCACGAAGGGTGGGGAAAGCACCAATGCTGTGTTTTTATGGTGGTTAACAGCTCTGGTGCCATGGTCTGTGCTGTTCCCCACGTCTCTTTTGAGGAGTTTCACCACTCTTGTTGGAGCTGGGCTCCTGCCACCCATCGTGTCTGCTCCAGAAATAAGGGTGTAAAAGTGCAGGGGCTGGGCCTGCCTCACCCCCAGTGAAGGGCTAGAGCAAAGACAATGTCCGTGGTCATCGTGCCCACCCTCTGCACCCAGCGGAGATCAGCTAATCCATGTCTAAGCTTGGGTTTTACACTGTGGAGAGTGAAAGATGGAAAAGATTGTTCTGTTGCTGCGTGTGCTCTCTGGTGTTGGGAAATGTGCTCAGTACCCTGTAAGGAGCCTTTCAGCAAATTTCAGACTTGGGTGAGATGAAAGGAGACTTCTGAGAAGCCTGGCCAAAAAGGGGAGGAAAAAAAAAAAAAGCCAAAAAAGAAATATTTGCTTTGAGGTTCTGCTTTGAGAGACTTGGGGTTATCTGGGTTTGCAACATTTAAATTAAGGGAGGAGTCAGAGAAATAAAAGACATCACCAGGACATTTTGATGCAAGGCGATTTCTTAACACACACAGATCACTCCTGACATTGGGAGATTTACCCACACTGAGCTTAGAGGCTGGAATTGGAAACAAACATCGGGGTGATTAGGTTTCTTACCAGCGGGTTTGGTTTGCAGCTCCCGATCTTACACAACCCAGTCTCTCCAGTGCCTCTGCTGAGCTTTCCATCACATGCCCCCCTCCTCCTGCTGTGCCTGATGCTTATGTTACTCAATTTTGAGACCTCAAGAACACAGGCATCTATAATTCAATCCCATTTCCAGTTCTTCCTGGGTTCTTCAGGACCTTTTCCTTCCAGGGCTCCTTGCATGGGAGTCTCAGACAGATTGCTGCCTGTTTGTGGCACTGCTGGCTGCCGTGTCCCCTGCCAGCCCTGCCCCTTGTCACCAGCATGCTGGCATCAGTTTTGGGCTGCCTGGAACAGCACATCAATGCCCTGGAAAGCAGTGGGAAAACAGCAAAGAACATGTTGGAGCTTTATTTTTCTTTCTTGTTTTGACAACCTCTGGCAAGAATCTAGATGGAAACAGAGGGGCTGCAGGAATGATTGAGGAGGGATTTTTCTGTGTGGTGTTTTTCTTTAAGATAGGATTTGCCCAGAAAGCCACCCACCTGTTCAGACAAGGCCTCGATTGTGGTAGATGGTGGTGAACAACTGAGTGCCTGTGTTCCCCTCCAAGAGCCACAATTCCTGGGTTATTTTTAGCAGATTTGCGCACCTCTGTTTATTTGCTTTCCCTGGTGCACATTCCTCAGTCCCTGTGACTTCCTCCATAATGTGGTCAAAGCTGGAGGCAGAGGAACTTTCTGTGAGCAAATACCATTCCAATGGGAAGGGATGGGTACACTGAGTTTTATCCCAGCACTCATTCAGTATAAATCACAGTTGTGGGCTTCACCTCTGGGCATCCCTGAGTCCTGTCCTGTCACTGTGCAAATGCCCTGCCACCTCTCCTGTGCCTCTCGGGATCTTTTTGGAGCTTATAGGAACTGTGTCTTCATCTGCTTTTCATTTCTTTGGATGCTGCTGGGCTGTCAGCTTGTTTTGTCCTTCATGGCAAGCTGCTGCTCCACAAAGTCTTTCAAGACAAGGGAGGTGTTTAGTCTGCTGTGGGTTTTTTCTGTGCTCATCAAATAAGGGAGACAGTAACTGATGTCTTGGGGGTGGAGGGAAGGGATTTATCAGTGGAGAAAATCGGGCTGACCTGGAGGTATCTCATTAGATGTGGATGAGTCCTTAAGTGGTAAAAATAATTAGTCAGCTGCCTAAAACAAAATGCTCGTGGCCTTGGGTGTTGCTGTCAGAGCAATCGGTGTGGTCTCCTCAACACAGTCCCCGAGAGCCTCGTTGATGCTGCTGTGCATCTTCTCAGTGTGCCAGTGAAACAGGAAAGGAATGTCTTATCCTTGTCATGGGATGGAGCTGAGCAGGGAGGGATTGCTCTCTGTCTGCCCTGTGGGACACATCAGGCTCCCAAGGCCACCCTGATCCAACAGTTTTGGCTTGGCCTCTGTGAGCTGCCCAAGGTCATGCAGGAAAGTCCATCTCAAAGTGCAGACTTTCAGTGCAGGAATACTAAATTCCTTCTGTTTCCTGCCCTTTACTGCTGTTGCTGTTGCCTTGCTCCTTGGTTGGGTTCCTACTCTTTTTCTTTGTGATTGGGACATCGTTACTGATTTGCACAGGTAGGAAGGCTGTTGGACAATTCTGTTTCTTTTCATTCTGTATTTTCTCTCAGGGTTTGTGTTACCCCTTGATCTGGTACATTTTCAGTGTGAGCCTGAGCTCCTTACAGCAAGATCTTTGGCTGCAGCAGTGAGGCCACTTGGGAAGGTTTAGCAGTCTGAGGATCAGGTTTGAAGTATTCAGACTCATGAACGACAGTGGAAGTGGCTCAGCTCTTCCCTGTTTTACATCAGAGCCAGCTCCACTCGGTTACAGGGACACAGCACCTGGGCTGGGTCAGGTATGAGCAAATCCAGTGGGATTTTTCTTAGGAATTTCCTTGCTGGCCTTGGCAGACCTGTAACCATGCTGCTGTTATCACAGCCACTCCTCAGGAGATGTGTCCATTGGCCTCCCTGCAGCTGATGTTGGCTGATGCAAAGGAGGATCTTGGAAACCAGTGGTCTATGTGATATTCACCTCTGCCACCCTGCACACTTCTGCCTCCACACCCTGAGCTGAAATTTGCCATCTCATTTGCTGCTGTGCCCTCCAGCTGTCCCTGTGCCTGGCAGTTGGGTTAGAGCTGTGTGAAAAGGGAATTTTTTACACATTAATTTTTGTGGTGGACAAGCCCCAGAGTTCTGTGGGATGTAGTTAGGATGTAGACTGGCAGCCTAGGCCCAGCTTTGTTTGCAGGAAGGTTATAGGATCACAGGGATGTTTTTATTGGAAATGTAGTACAGTTGCACTGTCTGTAACATACATCGTGTGTGAGGGAATACATGGGGAAGAGAGCCAGGTCCTGGTAGAGCACCTCACTTGTTTCTTGTCCTCCTCTCAAGGCAAAAGCACCTTTTTCTGGGCTGGCTAAGTCCTCAGTGGACTTTGCATGTGGATGGGGACATCTGCTTTTGCTGCAGTTGGAGACTGTTTTTGTAAAGAAATGATGACCTCTCACATCTATCCCAACTGCTGGGTGGTGATTCCTTGGTGATCCAAGGCACAGGCTCAGTATCTAAACATGAAATGGTGTCAGGGATCCTGATGCTGCTGGGATAAGCCGTGTCTCTCCCCTCCTGCGACCTACCACTCCTTGCAGCAGCGGGGCTAGAAACAATGGGAGCAAATTCCCCATCCTGCTTTAATGTGGCTTGGCCATGAAACTATGTACACTCTAACCAGTTTGCTGCACGTTAAACAAACAGGGAGACTCCTCATTGTAGTGAAAGCACAACCATTAATAACATTGTTTATAATGTGCTTATTTGCTGATTTGGAGGTCAAGCATGTTTGACATTCCCACTGCTGGAAGGGGGCTGGTCCTTAGCAAGGACCTCTGCTTTACAGCGGACACTTCTCTGTTTTTGCAAACCACATCTACATGTTCCTGAGAAATGTTTATGGTTTGGAGGTCGCTGACATAGTTTTAAACATCTGCTCAGCTCAGAAAGGGAGAAATTGTAATTGTTTTTGCTATGGCCCTCCTAAGTGTCAGCTTCTTTCAGGCACAGTGATTCATGTGTCTCTCTCCTGCTTGCTGTGAACATGCAAACAGTGGGCACTCCAGAGCCAGCGAAGGCAAACAGCTCAGTACCTGCCACTTCCACACTGTCCTGAGGCCTCAAAGAAGGCTCTTGAAATTACATTTTCATGTGTGTGGGATGCCAGGCCTTGATGGTGAAGGGCAAGGGGGTTTTGCCTTCAGCCTCCAGTGCCAGTCAAACAAGGAAGATCTGGACACTCGTTGCTGAACTCCATACCTGTGGAAGGACCAGCTGGGAGGTCACCTGGCAGGCACTGTTTGTGCTGGCCATTGGTCCTGTGGAGGCCTTCCACTGCTTTAGCAGTAACAGAGACACCTTTTGAGAGCTGAGTGTGGTTATGGGAAGAGCCCTGGTCTGTGCCTGTGGTTTGGCTGCTGATTCATTTCTGTGTGATGTCGTTGAGGGTCTCTGCACTGCTGTCCTGGCTCAGAAGGGCTATGGGTCAATAGGAAGAGATGGTGGCTGCTCA
>NW_008239785.1:476770-530639 GCF_000691975.1 Corvus brachyrhynchos | reverse complement strand
GTGCCTGACCCAAACGTGTTGGAAAGACGCTCTAATTTTTGTGTGCTGTGCCCTACGTCCTTCTCAGTCAGCTAAATGGGACTGTGTTATCACTCAAAGCCTGAAGTGGACGTGGAGTTTGATGTGATGATGCCTCTGGAAAATGGCTGATGACAATGACATGATGAGGGATTTACAGAGGTAGTTTCTATTTTTTGAGAACACTCTGTTTCTCTGCACACCGTCACACAAACAAGGCAAGGGAAGCGGATGCATTATCAAACCTATGAAACAAACTGGGCTGCTTTACAAATGTGAAAAAGATACCCAAGGGCTGCCAAAATGCATTTTGGTGAGGAAAACAAGATGACAAACTGCTTTTGCTGTAGAGAGAACAGGCCAGGATTCAGAGTTGTGCATCTACCACCTCTAGAGAGGTGCGTGCAGAAATCTGTGTCTCAATGCTTCTATAATGATCAGGAATAGACCGAAACATAAGTATGGGGTGCTCTGTCCTTTAGAAATCTGTCCCTCTTGTGGGTCCTACACTCAGAAATTCCAGCTATGAGGTTTGCCATTTGAAAAATCTTTGTAGAGGTGGGTGTGGAGCTGTGTGTCAGCCCGTATCTGTGTTCTGGCTGGGCAAGGAGAGAAGCTTTGTCTGCCTTTCCTGCATTGTCAGGATTCTTCCTCTCAGCCAGGTGCTGATTTTCCAAAACCATGCAGTGACTCTGCCTGGAGCACTTGCACCTATGTCTTGCTGATCCCAGCCAGCTGAATACAAACCTTTCTGGGGCTGCAGAGAGGCTTGCAGGGTGTGATCACAAAAGACTTGTTTCTTTACAAAAGTCAACTAAAAATAGGAAATGATGTAGACTCTCATGGCAGATTTTCAAGTTCTAAACAGTATTTGAATTTTATTTTAATCCTAGTTCCCCGAGGAGGAAAGGCTGGTGTGCTCATGTGGGGCTGTGTGTGTGTGTGTTTGCATGTGTTTGTTTATCCATCCACATTCACTCCTACGTGCTGCTTTTTGAGCCCCTGGACAAATTTCAGCAAAAAAGTGACATTTTGATAGTGTTCTTGGAGTCTATAGATCTCTAAAGTTGTGTGAAATACGCAGTTCAAAAGATAAAAAGCACTTCTATTAACAACCACCGCGAGAAGATTGACATCTAAGCTCAACCCTTAGTAGACTGCAGAGAATCCACATAGGGGGATGCTATAAATGCTCCAACCACAGAAGGAGTTTCAATCACAGCACATCCTTTATCGTGCACCAGAGAATCCAACCACAATGCAGAAATCCCCAGGAAACTACCCTGTGTTATTTCTGCTGCTTATAGAGCAACTCATCTGCTCTGTTTGTTTATTTGTGTGTTGGGTGTTTTTTAAATTTCGTGGAGAAGCCGCAGGGCATGACATTTTAAATTAGGATTAGATTGCTATAGGAAATGGTGAGAAAGGTCACAGAAATATCCCTGTCTTGGCAACGAAAGGCCTTTAAAACCACGTCCAGGCTATGCTCTGCTGAGCAGGGTGTTGAAGATGTGCTCAGTCGAGGCGTGGGAACGGCGAGCAGTGTTCTGGGCAGCTTCTCAGGAGGCAGTGGGAATCTTTGGGAGGTTCATGTGGCCTGGCAGCACCGTGCTGTGTTCAGTTGCTGTGCTCCCTGCCATGCTGCTGCTCCTTCCCCTGGGTGAATAGTGCTTTGGGCAAATAGAGGCTGTCATAATACAGGGCCCAAGGGTGCACCAGCCTTTCATATGATAGTGATAGTGGGAGTCATCTCACCAAACTGTAGCTGCCTACAAGATATCCAAGGCTAAGTTGTTATTTTCTTTGTGATCAGAATAAATAGGTTCAAAATAGAGTAACTTCCCCCTGGAGGTGCTTCATCCTAGGACAGGTGGGGGCCCATCTGCTGGGGTGACTGCTTGTCATCATGGACTTCACCAGTGCTCAGGGTGACTAGATTTGGTCATCTCACTTGTAGACACCCTGTTGAAGGCAGACGAACCCCACTCAAGCTGTCCCAGTTCACAGTGGTGGCTTAACCAAAAAGGGGTGTTTTAATGCAGGGCTTTAGTCCACCTCTACCAACGAGCTCAGCCTGAGACTGAGATCAAGCTGATGAGCAGATATTGCCACCAGCCGGTTGCTATGAGATGCCCACACTGCTCTGAAGCATCTGACAGGGTAGGATGCTGCTAGATGGTCCTACAGTCTGAGCTGTCTCCGAAAATAAAGTGCAATAGCTTCTTGAATGGAGATACCGTGATCAGGACAAGCAGGTGGTTGTGGGGGTGTGCTCTGAGGATGCTCGTGTCCTTCTGCTCACTAAGGGAGACTTACAGGTGTGCTTGATGCTGCTGGCTATGAGCATTTTAGCACTCTTCATAGTGACAGCAAAGGACACACATTGGAGATGATGAAATTCTAACTAGTGGGGGCTTTTCTGGTTCTTCTGACAACTAACAATGATATTTTTCTTTTATTTTCTTCTTTTCTCTCTGCTGATATTCTCAGCACGATGGGGAAGCAGTTACACTGCTGCTGCTAATCAAGCCCAGCTGATTCTTTCGAAGAGTTTCTGCTTGGAATTACAATGCTTTTCTTGTAATTTTATTACAAGAACATGGCAGCCTCTAGTTCTCCTTTTGCCATTTCTATCTGTGGCTGTATTTCCGAGTGTGGAGCTGTGTAACCGTAAGTACACTCGCTCTTTTATGGATACTCTGCCCTGGTCTGTTTTCACTGTTTCTGTTATTTCTGCACGCTGTAAAAGTTATGAAACTTGAAGGAAGAAGCCAGCAGTGTGGCCAGTTCTAGGCAGAGATGAATTTTCTGTGTGGGGACTGGGGTGTTGGAAAGACTGACACTTGTTTTTGTAATAAAAATTGCTTTTGCTAACTCCAGTCTGGCTTAGTAATACCTCCACGAGATCCTTGGCAGTTCCAAATACCCTTTTGCTATGCTCTGTGCAATTGTTTATTTTATGGTGTCAACTACTTTGTATTGTTAGGACATCGTTGCAGGCCAATATTTTACTTGGCAAAACTCTTTGAGTCACAAGCTTGGGCTCTCTCAAAATTTCCTAGTGTGAGTGATCAGTGGAACCAAAGCATGCTCTGACATCTGTGAAGGGCTTGTGGGTAAAAAGGGGAATTAGCAAAGAGGTGATCTCAGCTGCCTGCACTTTGCATGCAGCACATGGGGTAATTGAACCATCCTAAAGTGCTGCAAGATGATTTTTGTGGATCCTCCCCAGTGCCTACAGCTGTGAAGTGCTAAAATGCTCCTCTCTCTGCTTTATTGGAGGCTGGAGACCAAAACCAGTTGGAAATTCAAAATGAAAACTTCTTCCTCATTGAATTGGTCGTCCCTGAGGGGTGACTGCACACCCTGGGTGTGTACACACACCCCGGGGCTCCCAGAGAGCCACCAGTGGCTTCAGTGACAGAGATGGGTGGAGAAGGATCTGGTGTTGAGAGGTTTGGTCTGGTGGAGTTTCTTTTATTACAAAGAACTGAAACTCTCGTCTGGAACAGGATGTCCTGACAGGTAGAGCAATGTGTGCTACAAACTTGGAGCTGGTGTTTGCTGAATGCTGAGATGGCTCAGCGTGGATGTGTTATCAGCACGCCCTTGCTCAGAGTTGGAGACTGTAGGAATGATCACTCTATTCTCACTGAACCCTTGGCATGTATCTTGTTTTTTGCTGTCAGTCTTGCTTCTGTTTGCTCTGGATGAGCCCTGTACCTACTGTTTTTCAGAGAAGTCACCGTGTCCTGGTGAACTGGAGCAGAATCCTGCTGCAGTGAGTTGCAAGGTGGAGTACACAGCACAGTGTAAACCCTCTTCTTCCGCAGCAGCTACGCTCCTCATGGTGCTCCTGCTTGTGGGAAACACAACTGGCCAAATCTCCTCCAGCTTCTCTGTTCCACAAGAGCTTCTTACCCAGTAAATGTTTTTTTCTCCTGTCTTGCCAAACTGTCTCACCACCAGCACTGGTACCTGTGATGGGACCGGGTGCTGCTTCATCCTGGTTCAGGTGGTCCCTGGCTGCAGGGGATCTCACAGACTTAAGGAAACTTGCCCTGTGCTTAGAGGTTTGGGGTCTGGAGACACCAACCACCAGCAGAGGAGTCCTGATTGTAGGAACGAACCATCAAAGCTCAGTTTTGTTAGTCAGAAGCACATCTAAGCCTGGAGTGCTCGAGAAGCAGAGAGTGGGTTGTTTTATCCCAGGAGAATTTTGTGGGTTATTTTGGCAGAGCACAATGGAAAAAGCACGGACTGTGGCTGCCTTTGCATCTCTTGGCTGTGTGGGTGACAAAATTTGCCTTCTGGCCTGCCAGGCCTTTTTGCCTTCATTAGCACAAACTTATTTTGGAGCCTTTTTTTTTTTTTGAAGTTTTTATTTTTACTTTCTTTCAGTCTCCTCTGGCTGGTCTTTGTCCCTGAAGCCCACATTGATGGGAGCATCCAGGAGATAAGAAAATGGTGAGTTATGTTTTGCATCATCTATGGTTGGAATTTCAGTGCTGCAGGGTCAGTTTTAAATTATCCCTGGAGGGTTGGTTGTGTTTTATAAGCTGGATGGCTTGGCTTGCAGCCGTTTGATTTTTCCAAATAGTATAAATCTATAGACATTTGCCTTTGGCACAAAAAAATCTCCCCACTTCGAAGTCAAGAATAATTATTTTCCCAGAGCCAAGGTCAGCAGCTGGATTCAAATAATGGGATGGAAAAAGCCACTCTTGTTGCTTTTCACATGATTTTTAAAAAGTAATTCTCAAAAGTAATCTCAGTGCATCAGCATCTGCCCCTTGCTCCCATGGTAGCCCTGACAGAGTTCCCTAACCCAGGTACAGCTCCCAGTATCCTCCAACAGGGCAGGAATTTCCTCTGAAGCTCCACCTGCAGCAACAAACACACAGAAGATCACAAGAAATGGTACACAGCCACTCTTCCCCTTGCCTAATAGTGGCCTAATAGTTTCCCTAAGATCTTCCAAATTAGTCTAAAAACTCACCATTCCTTTTTTTTTTTTTAAATTTATTTTTATGGTGAACTGGAACCAACATAGTTCACATCAACTGAAATCTTTCATTTATATTTCTCCTTTTCCAGAAGGAAATACTCTTTGCAAGTAACTTGCACTAAAAATGCCAGTTTAGGCATGGGTCCCTGGACAGCACTTTCCACCTGGCTCTGCAGGGAGCACTTGGGATGCAGGAGGGAAGTCTCCCACCACTGGCCTGATGAGTGGTTTGGAGGAGAAAAATATACCCTGCATCTGTATGGGACATGGGCTGTATCTAGCCTGATTTTCCTTCTTGAAGCTATTGAGTTTATTAAGGATTATTATTTCAGGCATCCTTTCCCCTGCTACTGAAAGTCCATTAAGATGGAAAACAAACCCTTCTCTCTTTGAGCACGTGGATGGTTTTGGTCTGGACCAACTTGTGTCAGCGTGACATAACCCAAAAAACCAGTAGGAACCATTTGACTGAAGCTCTGCTGCCAGAAATATTGAAGGTTAAAATAATTCTTGGCAGGGTCTCCCTCCCCTGTGGATCCCAGGTGCTGGACATGCAGATTCCAGCTCTGCCTTTGCTGCTTTGGCCTCTTGCGTGTCTGTGAAGGAATTCATGGCAGAGAAAGCAAAGGGTGAAGAGCTGTGGCTGAGGGGACAGGCTGGGCTGGGGCCAGCACACGTCTCCCTCTCCAGCTCTGTGGCTCCTCGTGCTCTTGGCTCAGTATGGATTTAGCTGTGTCCTGGTGGTGCTGTTGTGCCTGGGCTTTGAGGGCTTTTCCTGGGCTAGAGCAGGAGGCACCTTGGGCTTCTCCACGAGCCAGGCCAGGATGCAGCTCCTTGCTGTGCAAAATGAGGAAAGTGGGCAAAAACCAGATCAGACAACAGTGGTGAGGTACAAAAAGGTTCTGTGCTGAAAACCACAGGTGATGGCTGAGGGGAGGTGGTGGGTATTGCTTGTCAGTCACAGGGATATCTTTGTTCCACGGAGGTGTGCTCTTTCTTTCCCTTTTTGTTATGTATGGCAATGCTGCAGGTGTTTGTTATCTTTCCTGCACAGGTAATGTGTTTCCCCCTTCAGCTTCCTCAGCACCAGTTATATTTCCTGCGTAAACATTGTTCTTCCCCTGCTAAAAACTGACCCCTCAGGCTGATGGGGGTATCAGCCAACACAACAGGCTCGAGGGGATGGGTGACTGAGGTGGCTGATGCCCCTGGAGACCTCAGGAAAGTAACCCCAACATTTATCATGAGCCTGAGTAATTCACTGCTTCTTTCTTCGCCTCCCTTCCAGATCTGTTAAATAATAGAAAAAAAGTACTCCTCTCTTCTAAGTTGTGCCAAGGGCTGGGTGATCAGGACAGTGGTAAATCGGGACAGTGTTGTCACAGTCACTCAGAGCTGAGCTGTTTTGTACCAGCTGGGGATGAGCCCCCAGACATCCACTTTGCAGCTTTACATATGGGCAGGTCACTTTGTAAAGTGTGAATACACTTTTCAAGTGAATGAAATCTCTTTGTGTAGAGAGCTTTCATATCAATGGATATATCATCTTCCATTCTAACACTTAATAAAACTTTCCATCTTCAAAGGAATCTCTGAAGATTTCCTGATGAAGACTTAAATTCCCCCTTCGGCAGCAAGCAAGTTTTTTAGTCCCATTTTACACAGAGGCAAACCAGCACGGGGGTGAAGGCTGACATTTTGGAAAGGTGCCTCTGATTCTGGGAGCATTCAGGTTTTATCCTCCGACATGCCAGGGGTGCTGTTACCATGTCACAACACAGTGTCTGATCTTCAGCTCATGCTGAGAAGTGGGAGAGTGATGGCAAAGCTGAGGGAGGAAAGGCAGTTTGGGTGATGGATACCCACGAGCCGTGCAGTTGCTCTTGGGATCATCATCCACCACGGATTCCCAGCTCACCCCAGAGCCTCCTTTGGGGCAGGGGGACCAGATTTGGTGTTCTCCTAATTTGTTTCTACACTGGCCATTGCCCTTTGGGCTGTTCCCTGTAATTCCTGGTATCAGCTGGGGAGCCCTCGCCCAAGGGAGTGAGGCTGCCTGGTTGTCTGTCCGTTTCTCCATCTCTCTGCACCTGGTGTTGCCATTCCTGCCTGTCCCGAGTGGGTGTGTAATAGCTCCCACTCGCATTTCACAGGCGCCCTGGGTGAATAAACAAGGTGAGGGCTGGTTTGGTCTGGCTCAGAGAGACGAGATGAACAAACCTTCCTGCACTGCTTACACCAACCCCAGTCTCTGTGGGAGCCATGGGTCATTCCCTACCCAGTTACCCACAGAGTTTCACTGTTTGAGCGCCATAACCGAGTCATGCAGAGAAGACTCCAGTAAACACTCAGCAAAAGGGCAGCTCTCCCTCGCCAGTCCTAAGCCCAGCAGGGCATTGAGGGGTTTATTTAAGAGGCTGAGCAGGATATGTGTTTTCCACATAATAAGAAGGATGTTGGCCAGGTTTGTTCACTTCAGGCTGCCCAAGGTGTGCTTTTTTGTGGGCATGAGCCCCCCCCCAAACCAAACATGGGGCACAGTCCTTGCCTTACAAGGTGTGCACTTGGTGTGATCTGTCCCTTGCTTTAAACCTCATCCATTGCCAATATTTCTTGGGAAACCAAAAGTTAGTACCAAGTTTCTCCCTTGTGGATGATCACTTCTGATTTCCCTGGGCTTTTTACCCGTGTTGGACTGACAGAAGTGGAAACAGGAGTAGGTACAGTTCCACGGGGGGCCACAGCTTCAGGGGAGTTTTGAAGAGAGACAACTGCAAAACCTCAACCCTGATTAAGCCACCTTGGCCTCAGGTGGTGCTTGTGGATTCTGGTGTGTGGGTACAGAGCACCCCTTCCAGCAGGCAGAGTGCAGCATGTGGGGAACCGTGGTGGGAGGAGAGGAGGTAGGGCTGGGGAGACCCAGGCTGAATCAGCAAACCATGGTGGGGGCCCAAAGTGTTCAATAAAGTGACAAAAACCAAAGCTAGTTGTGGGAAGAAGGCGCAGATTAATAGAAAGATACTTTGGCAGACAGAGGTTGGCCCAAGAATGGGGTTTAATCTGGTGGCTCTCCCATCACTAAAGCCATGGATTAAATACAGGATGGGGGAGTTGGTGTACAGGGGAGGCCTGAGGCATCTTGGGGTTGCCAGACTGAAGCAGCTTGTTTCAAGCTATGGAAGTCAGTCTGTCATATTCACAGAGATGCCAGGACCCTTTGCACTGAGTTATCAGGAACGAGCAGTTCTCTGAGCAGTAGCTTGATGTAGTGTCAGATAGGATATCAGTATCTGTTGGAACTAGAATTTGATTTTCTTTTTAGTGTTTTTTCTCCTCTGTGCCATCAAGGGTGAGGTCTGTGGGAGCAATTTATCTGTCTGCTGGTGCAAAATTAAGTTCAGATACTGGTAAATCTTCTCTTCTGCTCATAGGCCCACCTTTTCCACCCTCATAAACATTGAAGTAAATTTTCCTGTGACAGAAAAGACCAAAGAGCTGTGGAAGAGACAAACATTGGACTGGAACGACAGGAAGAAATGGTGCCACCCAGAATTAAGTCCAGCTTTGTTTGTCATTTTGGCCCCATGCAAATGAGTGGTAAAATTTGCATCAGCTTGGGCTGAGCTGAGATAAACCTTAATCCATTACAGATCGTAACTCCTTGCTGCTCATATTGTGAGCAGTGTGAATAAGGGTTTCTAGGCTTCAGGCAAGTCTGATCGTGGCTTGGATCACAGCTGCCTCACCGAAGCCAATTGCAAAAGTTATGTTGACTTCAATGCGACCAGGTTCGGGCCCTGGGGCAAGCCTGGCCCTTTAGTCAGCCAAGATCAAGTGTGATATTAATTTAATACCTGATGAATCACCTTGTAGGATATAATTTTTCCCATTGCAGGCAAAAGGGTGTATTTGACAACCCAATATGATCCCTCCCTGTTTAACTACTAATCCAGCTAAATCTTCTGGCAGCAGACATCTGAAAAACACTGGAAACTGCCATGCCACAAACGTGGCGATGTGCTGTAAAAATAGATTTACACTGAAATGCTATTTTATTACAGCAGTTGCTATAGTTTCTGGATCTGGCAGAGATTCCTTCCCCATAAACCCTGACTTTAAAGGGGGAGTGTTGTAAGTCAGCTGTTGTGATTCCCATTAGGCTGAAACTTGGCACCAAGTCCATCTGTACGTTAAACTCATCCCCTGCAGGTCTTCTGAGCTTTCTCAAAGTGTTTGTGTGTGACCAGTGTGCAGGAGAAATACCAGCCCAGATCCACTGACTGCTCTAAAAGACTCATTTCTGGGTTCCTGAGAGGCAGGAGCAGCCCTAAGAGCAGCCAAGGTCAGGAGAGACTCGGCGTAGGCGCAGCCGTGTCAGAGGGAATGCCACGGTGAAGGTCAACTTCATTATTACTGTCTGTCCCTGTTTTATGTATTATACCTCGCTCTTTCCAAAGTGACAAAGTAGAAAATGAGAAAACCCATATGTGTTCCTGGAGCTCTGCTTCTCTGCACAACCTCTGTCTGTCCTGAGCAGTGAGATGTGGAAGATGCAGGGAAAAACTGAGAGCAAAGGAGGCCTTTGCCAGCCAGGTCTCAGCTCAGTTTGAGCTCCACAGCAGCAGGAGAGCAGGTGGGTGCAGAGAAATTCCCCATGGGCATGCCAACAATGCCAGGGAGAATCTCAGAATGAAGCACTGGTGTATCTTCCACCTCCCATGAGCTGCACAGAGGACCAGTGCTGGCCTCTCTGTAGAAGGCAGATGTTCTCTTGGGGCTTATTCAGAAGGACTGGAGGCCAAGGTGTGGACAAGACAGCCAAATTGTTGATCTCCTGACAGCAGTTTGCAGTCACTTTTAGTTATCAGGAGCCAAGTAAGGGTTTGTGGGGTTTTCAGTTAGCATGAAGCAAGTCACCACTAGAAATCTTCCACCTGTAGGCCAGTGTTCCTCATGAAGGTGAAGATGTGTCAGTGCACGATGTCAGGTGAACTAAAACCTGGGAGTGAATGATTTATTTGGGGTCACTGTACAATGGAGCTAAGCAGAAAATGCAATTATTTGGGTCATGGCCTGTTGCTGTCAGTTTGGGTCCTGAACACAACCTTGCTCATTTTCATACCAAGGATCAGGGTCTGCACTGCTGCAGAAAGCTGTTGGTGGTGGAGGGGGCTGGGCACCATCCCTTGGGGGATGTGAATCCACACACAGCTCTTGGGAATCTCCAGCTTGGAGAGGCTCAGGTCGGGTCTGCCATGTCAGAGCTGCAGGGAAGGGAAGGGGCAGGAAGATCTTTAAAAACATCAGACAAATAAATAAATAATCCTTTCCATCCCCTGGTGCCTCTGATCCCACGTTGTGTCAATGCTCAGGAACCACCCACGTGGTACGGGCAGTGCTGGGGGTTCCTATGGCCCCAGTGCAGCCAGGTCACTCCACAGGCTTCTCTTTGAAGTTTAGGCAAGGTCTGGATATTTCTTTTCTCTTTTTCTTTTCTTTACTTCTCCCCTTGGAGGGACAAATGCTCTCGTGTTGTCTCAGAGCCAGCTGTGCTCTATGCAAACCAGATGCCCATCACTGACAGCTGTCAGGTGTTGCTGCCCCTGGCTGGCTTGTGCCATGATCTGTGCCTGAGAGGTCAGTTTGGGAAAGCTGAAGTTCTGCTCCAGTCCGGTGCCCATCCCATGGCAGCACCACGTCCTTGCCAAGGCACAGAGGCTCCACGGGACCCACATTTCTGCAGCATCTCCCAGAGGTGCCTCAGGTGGGACCCACCGGAGCCTGATGCGCAGCCGCTGCCTGGGGGAACAGATGCTTTCAGGTAAAGGGAGGGCAAGGATGCGTTAGTGAGGGAAATGCAAGATGGCCTATGGAAATCACTTGGCTCCTGCAGAGCCCTGAGCAGGCAGGGGACAGGAGGTGCCTTCCTCTCCCTCCTAAGCCAGGGTTTGCATATGAAAAATGAACCACATGCCCCGGTCCTCGCCACCAACGCCTTTCCTTGTGGCTTTCTGTGTGCTGCAGTTGCATTTTGCAGACATCTGGATTCAATAACCCTGCTGATACAGCCCATAAAATTAGAAACCGAACACTGTGGAAGGCAGAGGTCAGTGAGTGATTCATCCTGATATAATGTGCTGGGGCTGGAGCGCTCCATGACTCAGGATGGGGCTCTGCGGGACCCTGGGGTGCAGCGGGGCAGCCCCCTGCCCACGGCTCCCTGTGCTCTGTGAGGAGAGGTGGGAAAGCAGGGGGAGGCATTGGTTGCCTCCGGCATTTCCCTGACCTCCGAGCAGGAGTCCTGGCACCTCCCTCCTCCAAGAATCTCTGCGGCTTACAGAGGAAGTGCCGTGCATCCCCTTATTGGGGGGATAATCAAGGACTTGGAAAAATCGGGCTCGTTTCCTCTCCACAAACTTCTTGTGTAACTACAAAGCCCTGCTTTCCTTCTGGCTGGAAACGCAGGGCTTGAGCCTGCTGAAAGTCCCATTTTGGGTGGAGAAGCTCCATGTGTGCCTTAGCTTATCCCTGCAGTGCGCTGGGCAGCGAGGCTGAGCTGCAGCCTGGGGCTGGTCTTCCCTGTCCTTGCAACGCTCTCCAAGCATCTGAGCCACCATCCCCCAGGAGAAGGAGGTGGCTGCAGTGTCCCCAGGCTGGACAAAGCCCTGGCTGGAGCTGGGTTCTGCCCGACAGGTTTCTTGTTGCCAGCTGGCATTGGTGATCTGTGCCCTGAGCCTTGGGTAGATGGTTTCACCACCCCAAATTCCTTCCTGCCACAGTGGCTGTGGATCATCACTACCTCTGGCCTCGTGTGGGGAGGTGAGAAGTCCGATTCCCTCTTTGCAGCACCCTGTGACTCCTGTCTCTGTGGTGAGCAGAGCTGGAGCTGATGTTCTGTTCTGCAGTGCACCAGCCCCAGGCTTGAGCAGGGACCAAGAGATGGGTGTGGGTTAGAATGCACATGGAGGGGGGTTAAAGCTCAAACTTTAATATATGTAAACAGATAATATATTAAAATGGAGAATGGAAGCAGAGAGAAGGGGGTGGAAAAGATCAGAGTGCAGAGAATAGATTTGATGCTGTTCTGCTGTGCAAAAATGCAGAAAGCCCATGGATACCCTCTTGCTGCAAGCACAGCTGTGCATGCTGGACGGTGTGTGCAGGATGGTGAGCACGTGTGTGCTCAGGATTTGCCTCCTGATTTCTGAGCCTCAGTGGTACTTGTTCACTTTGGTTCTCTCTGCAGCCAAGAGACAGAGAAACTGTCATATTTTTGTGGTGACAGCATGCAACCCGCTGTCTCCAGAGAGCGAAGGCACAGCCAGGGGGATGAAGGATTGTTTTCATCATCGAGCATGCAGGCAGTGACTCACACAAGGACGATGGATGGTGAGGGGGGATTTCAAAGCCAGGAGCAGAGCCAAAGGCTGAATCCTGCCTGCAGCCCTTACCTGCAGGGCTGCACAGACTCTGAGATGGTGTCCCTTGTGACCTAGGATGGAAGGGGGTTATGACCCACACGTGGGACTGGGCTCTTGCAGGACAGGATGGTCAGAGCAAGGACTGGCGTTCGGGCTGGTGGCAGCAGCAAGAGGCTGGTGATGTCACACCAGCTCAGACTGGGGATGAGCACTGGCCAAACTGGGGGGCAGGACCAGGGCTTGGTACCGCTGCTTTGGTTCTCACAGAACTCTGCAGGACCCAGTCTGGTGAGAGGTTTTCAATAATATTGGTTTTATCACAATGGTTCTCTGATTTTCACTTCAATCTCTTGACCTCAACACATTGAGACCACTGGTCCTGTTGGCCCGAAACCGTGTTTTCCTGCTACTCTGTAGCTGAGATGATAATCTCTGGAGCCACTTCCTGGGCAATTTTGGGGTGAATAATATCTGTGGTTTCCTTGTGTTTGCACAAGTATTTCTATTTGCAAACACACAGAGAAACTCTCAGCCCCTGCTACTGCAGAGAAGCATCTTAAACTTCCAAGAGCTGTTGTCCCAAAGACTTCTCCTTCCCCCAAACCTCCAGCTGGGGCAAAGCTGTTAATCTCCCAGCTTGAGACACACTCCTTCACACCCGCTATGCTAAATCCCTCGCCTTGCTAGGACAGAGCTTGACTAAAACCTGCAGGGTTTAGAGCCACCCGGGTGCTCTGGAGCAGAGGGGTTCTGCACCTCATGTTACTCCTCAGGGCTCTCAGGGGAGGAGGCACAAGACACATCGCCTGTGGGGCTGCCTTCCCCGACGTGTTTTTTGTGGAAATGGAGCCTTGTGGCATTGCATGAGCACAGCTGGAGCAGCAGCAGGGGATAATGAGATCCAGGAGGTGGTTTGCCTCCAGCCTGCAGGATCCATCCTGGTGTGAAGTCCTGGGCATGCTCCTCACCATCATTTTTGCTGTTGCTGGTGTGAGGGGGATTCTTTAAGGTTAGGTTTTTGTGCAAAAATGTCATCATCCGGTGCTGGGTAAATGAGTTACCAAGAGAATGTTTTGCCATGAGGCTCTAGGCTGAACTCAGCAGATTAAGCTGGGTGCTGCAGGCAGAGAGGCTCTTTCTGCTTCAGCTGATCACAGAATTTAATGCTGGATTGGCAGGTGCTGCAGTAGCCCGGACCTCAGCCAGGAGAGTGTAAAGTTTGGCTGCCTGAAGTGCTGCAAATGTGTGCCCAGAGTGTGCCTGGGAGCTGCCCTGTGGTGCCAGCTCAACATCCGTCAGCTTCAAGGGACAGCTCTCCATCACTTCCCCACCCTGTGCAGATATTGCTCCTTTTGAGGTGACTCTTAATCCCATCTAAATTTGCAGAAGGAAAGCTGATATTCCCTGAGGAGCCACAGGCAGGATCAAAGACGAGCAAGATTCTTATTCTGCAAAGTTTGGCTGGATTAGGCTCAGCTTTTATAAATATGCAGATCAAGTACCATGACCTGCATTTCATTTCAAGGATATTTTTTTAACTTTATTTTTCTGACTTGTCATGGCTTGAGTGTGGCTTGGCTGAATGGATTCAGACTGTTAGCAGCCTTGGCCTTGGCGTGAGCTTGTGCTGTTAAGTAATTTGCAATGGGTTTCTGTAACTACAAATGCTCTTACTTCTTCATCTTGTCACAGTCTGCATGGCAGATACAGATTTTTAAAAACCACGTGCCTCAGCCACGAGGGATTTGTAGAAGCTGTGGCTCAGCTGGGAGTGCAGGCATGGGCCACGCAGCCATCAGGACATCTGCTGGCAGAGGACCAGGCACACACTGGGAACTCCAAAAAGAAAAGTGGGGTATAGAGCTCTCAGCAAGAGGATGGAAGCCCAGAACTGCTGAGAAATCACACCCAAGGAGTCCCAAATGATGCAGCCACAGTTGTCAGCTGCAGATGGAAAACCCCCGTGTTTATCTCTCTGCAGCAGAGTTTCTGCTCTGCAGTGACAGCTGCGAATGTTTTGGAACCTGCAGAGCCATGCGGAGGCTGAGGCACCTTTGCAGGGTGGTGTCTGGGGGGGAAACGCCCAGCCAGGGAGGAAAAACAAATTAAATAAAAGCTCTTGCTGTTTTCCTAATTGTTGCTGTTTCAAATAAAAACACAAACAAACCTCAGAGGAGTTCGTGGTGGGACAGGAGCTCAGTTTACTGTGCTGTAACCCTGGTTCCAGTAATGCTGCTCTTGGCACTGGCGGGCTTTGGGGGGAACAGGAGCAAATGGGGCTGTTGGGAGAGGCAAGTGCTGAAACAAAAGACTGTGCTGGCAGCTCAGTGGGCTGGAGAGGCTGTGGAGCCCTGGCTGTGAAGAAATCAGCTGCAGAGGGGAGGAGAAGTTAATTAGATGGAATAAATCACGTCACAGCATGTGCTGGGGTAGGGGCGCAGGAAAGCTGTGGTGGGTAAGGAGCAGCTGTGCATGGGGGGCAGCAAGGTGGGCAGCACGGCAGGCAGGGCATCCTTGTCTGGCCACACTGTCCCAGAACTGGGTGATCTGACCCACTGGCACCGAGGACACTTCATCAGAGCCAGGGGAAGGATCTGGGCTTTAGGTGCTGCAGGTTTAACCTCAAGGTACGAGGAAGGTGTGGGGATGTTTGGCATTTGGCAGGTCCAGCTGCCCTTCTCCTGCTGCACTTTTTGCTCGGTGTCCACCCTACAGGTGATGTGTGTCAGGGAGGGGGCCCATGTGACACAGGGGACTGGAGCCCCTCTGCCCTGGAGACAAAGCTGGGAGAGCTGGGGTTATTCAGCCTGGGGAAGAGAAGGCTCCAGGGAGACCTAAGGTGCTAAAGGAGCTCCAGGAGAGCTGGAGAAGGGCTTTGGACAAGGGCCTGGAGTGACAGGACAAGGGGGAATGACTTCAAACTGCCAGAGGGCAGGGCTAGATGGGATATTGGGAAGAAATTCTTCCCTGTGAGGGTGGGCAGGCCCTGGCACAGGGTGCCCTGAGAAGCTGTGGCTGCCCCTGGATCCCTGGCAGTGTCCATTCCCACCCAAACCATTCTGTGATTCTGTGATGTGCAGGCACTGTGTGGGCTGAGAAGGCTGGCTCCTCCATGGACACTGAAAGCATTCTGCTTTCGTGTCCTGGTCCAGTCCCATGGAGCAGCCTGGATGTGGAGCACAGCAGGAGCTCCTTTATCCTGCTCTGGCTCTGCCTGGCCAAACCACACATGCTCTGAGGCAGTGCAACTCCGATCTGAATAAATAAAAAGCTCTTCCAATTCCACCCCCCATCCCTCCCTTGCCTCACCCCCAGCTCTGAAAGAAAAAGGAGAGTTCAGGAGTTTCACACAGCATCCAGTTTCAGGCAAATGTTTTCTGTAAAGCTAATTGAAAATGTTCCTCTCTGCTGTTCCCACTCACACGAGGCTGTCGGGGAGGTCAGGGCTGTGGCGATGCTCCTGTGCCTCCCTGGTCTGGAACTCAGTGGCCACAGTCCAGTACACGGTGCTGAGGAAGGTACTGAGTGATTACAGCAGGAGCTGGGAGGTTTTGTCAGGTCCTCATAAACTCTTGGAGCATTATAGCAAGTGCCCAGCCCCAGAGAACAGCCATCCCAAAGAATTTATGATGCAAATGTTCATTGCAGACTTTTCAGGGGCAAGCATGAAATGGCTCAAATCATCGGGATTTGCATAGCACGAGCTGATTGGGATGTGTGGCTCCCCGGGAAAACGTTTTCAGCAAAGCCTCTCTCCCTTATCTCTCTCCTCTTTGATGCTCCCCTGGCTCAGCAAGGCCTTGAGAGTGCCCAGGCTGGGAGCCACCCCCAGGGATTCGCACTGGTGACAGTGCAGAAGGCAGTGGCTGATGTGTGCACACCACCAAGGGTCCCTGGGCTGTTTGGATGGGCTGGATGTGTCCACAGGCAGCTGATGGGCCCCCCTGCCTGGGTGCAGCCCCATTCCCTGGCTCCCCTGGTGCTGGGTTTGGGCACACACAGGGGCTGTGGCAGGAGCGCGGCTCCGTGCGAAGGCTCAGGTTTAGGAGCCGGGCATTGACTTTTGGTGAATTACCTTCATATTCTTAGTTCTCCACTTGCTCACGAGTGTCACAACAAGAGAGCCTGGAAAGACGCCCAAACACACCAGAAAGGAATCTAATTTCTTTTCGAGGGAGTTGCTGCAGAAAAACATTTGAGTTATTTGCTAAGCTCTAATAATGATACTTTACATTTGCATTGCAGCTTCCACCTAAGGGCATCTTGGCACAGCCGGTAATTAAACCTCCAAGTCCTTGTGAGTGAGACAAAGCCCTTTTCTAACATTTGACAGACAGCTAAACTTCGGGCCAGGGTCAGATTAAGTGGCTTGCTCGGAGATGTACATTGAGTGTGCAGCAAATCCAAAATCAAACAAGAGCCTTGCTCAGCCCAAGGAGACATTTGGGATTCTGCTCCCTCTGCTCTGCTCCAGTTGGCTTTTGTTAGCCTCTGTGGTTTGATGGCAGTTCAGAGACATCCCTTCTTGGTACTAAATGCAGGAAGGTCTTTTGTCAGATTTAGGCAACAAGGCGAGCTAATTGCAAATTCAGTTTTGGTTTAGAAATTGAATCTCAGTCTCCATCGCCTTAGCAGCCACAGAGGTATCTCTCAGGACTTTGCTCCAGCACTAGATTAATTTCAGGTCTGTCTTCTTTAGAGCTTTATGGTCAGTAATTAATGGTATAATTACACACCGACATAATGACAGCTCCTGACATGGCAGAGCTCAGGGGCAGGGCACTGAGTGTCGCTCCTTGTTTGCTCCTGTTTCTTTATTTTGGAGGGTGAAAGCTGGCAGCTCTGGGGTTTGCTCAGAGCCCAGCTCCAGTGGGGGAAGCCCTTTTGCACCAGTGCTGTGTCCAAAGGCACCAGCACCCCACAGAAACCCGCATGTTCCTTTGCTGTGCTGGCGAGTGTCCTGTCATTCCTTATTGCCCATCCGGCTCACTGGCCATCATCATCCCCTGGGCAAATCCTCAATGGGACAAACCAGTGGGGATCCAGAACACTTGGCCACCCTTTAGGGGCAGAGCTGAACGAGGCGGGGCTGTTTGAGCCGAGGGAGTTTTCTCTGTGCCTCTGGGCTCTTCCTGGGGTTTCCAAATTTTCCCTCCATGCAGCGTCTTGGCTGAACACAAGCAGACCTGGGTGGTGGGTGCCGAGTGCTCTCAGGAGGTTACACCGTGCAGGTACAGGCAAGCAGGGCATGTGATGGGCTCTGAGGGCTCTCTTTCCTGCCCTTGGCCATAGTTTCACTGGGTAGTGGTGCTGCAGCCACCTGGACCTGGATCTCCTCTCTGGTCCTCTTTAAACTTCCCCATCAAGCAGCGAGGACATCCACGATGAGGACAGGTCTCTCCACCCTGGATTATTGGGGACAGGCAGACCCCAGGGACATCTGGTGGAGTTATTTTAGGGTTTATCCCTACACTTGCTGCCCTAGGGATGACACTTAAACTCTGGGGTGTTTCCTCTGCATCCAAGTCATGCAGCCCCTATCTCAGCCTGCACATGGCCAGTACAGCCACCAGTGAATGCCCCCTGAGCCCTGACAACCATCAGGGCACGGCCAGGCTGGAGGAACACGGTTGCCCATGGATCAGCGATCAGACCTTGGCTGCTCTTCCATCCCCATCTACTGGCCAGCCTGGAAAAGAGTTTCCTGGGGAAATTTCACGTGGCTGCTCAGCTCCTGTATGGGTGTGTTGGGCACAGCACCTGACTCGGCGATCCTTGTGCCACCCCTGCTTGGCCCCGGTCAGGATGCTGGGACCAGTGGTGGGTTTGTCTGTGAGGAGAAAGCAGTTCACTCTGATTTTTGGTGGGATCTTGCGAGACCCTGCGCAGTCTGTACGCTGAGAGGGAAACTGCTTTGTGCTCAGCTCTCAGCTCTGATCCATGCTGGGTCTCTAACCCTCTCTGGGAGTTTCTTGTCCTCCTTCCTGTGCTGAGTTTTAGAGGAGAAAGTAATGCTGGAGGGCCAGGAGTGGGACAGCATCTCCATTGCCCTGGCCCACTGTGAACTCTACACACCTTCGGTCAAATTCTCTGCTTTCTCTGTATTTTTACAAAAAAAAACCCCAGACTAGCAAAACCTTCCTGCCTCACTGAGAGGCTGCTGGAAACATGTGAGTGAGGCTGGTTCAATCTTGTTTTCTGGTCTCCTGGTTTGTCCCAGCTGGAATCAGAGTTATGCAAGCTGATGGCAGCAATGTTGCGAGGGTGTTTTACTGGTGGAGCTTGTTCCCAGAGGTGGGGATGGGAGAGGGACGCTGTGGGCACTGGGCAGGCAGCTGCAGATTGGCAGTGTGGTGGTGGACAGTGTCTCCTTTGCAGGCAGAGGAGTTGGGCCAGGGTGATGAAAGAGGGACAGCAGCTGCACAGGGACTTCCTGAAGAGAAATCACCTTGGAGAGGTCCTGGGGAACTACCACCAGCAGGTTCTGCAGGTTCCTGGCTTTTGTGGCTGAACCCCAGCCCTCCCTTGAAGGGCTTGGCTCCCCAGAGCACAGCACTGACCCCTGGTTTTAACTGGTTTTTTAATTTGGTTGATCTCTCCATCTCAGCACTTAGGGAGAAAAATCTTCTGGCTTTTGCAGACATAGATATGAAAGGAAGAGAAAACCTTGCAGCTCTGAGGAAAGAAAATCCATAGGTTGCTCCAACTAGTGCCAACCAGCAGATGCCCTGAATAATTTTGAGATCCAGATGCCACGGACTGCATTTGCAGTGAGGTCAGCTTATCCCATGCTGATGAACGGGAAGCAAGAGCTGTGCTGAGAGGAGCCACCCCAAACCCCAAACCAGCCACAGCCTTCTCTATGCTCCAAGACTGAGGCACAGCCCAGGCTGGTTTGTTCAGAGACACATCTGTGCTGTCAGGGCCTGCTTGGCCTCAATAAACTCCAAAGATTGCACAGCTAAAGCACAACCACTCTGATCTCGGGTCCAAGTTCAACTTCTCATGTTTCAGAGAAAAAAGGCAAGTCCTCTGAAAGACACAGCCAAAGCAGTGGTGCAGAACCCGTGGGTGGGTTGTGTGGTTATGGATGCTGGCTGCAAAGTTCGCATGGGTTATCCTAAAAGGATGATGTGCAGTTGCAGATGGGTTACCAAGCATCTACTTCATGTATCTACTCTTAGAAAAAGTGATCAGAGGTGGTTTCTGCTCCTTTGAGGGCCGATTCTCTTATTCTGCTTCCGCTCATTGTGCAAATGCTGCTGCACCTGCAGTCTGCCCTTCCTCAAGGACAACTTCTTCCATTTCTAAGACTGTGCTGCTCTCAACAGGTGGTCAAACAGCCCAAGCCTTCAGTGTCCTCCTTCAGAGCACCTACCTGGCATCAACTTGGAAAACTGCAAGCCTTGCTCTGCTATCACAGCCTGTGGATTTTTTCCAAGGTCCCTCAGATTGGCTTGAAGCAGGTGCTGAAGGCTTAATGAAAGGTGTCCCCTAATACAACTTCCAAGTGTTTTCAGGACTACTTAGGTGCTGGGAGAAATCACCTTAACCAGAACCAGCTCTAGAGACCTGTGATGTGGGACTTGGATGGCAGAGAAAGTTGTGGCTGCTGATTTGCTCCTAAAGAAAGTTGGCTGTGGCAGTGCAGGGCTGTGGCTGCATTTTTACAGAATATAGAATATTTATGAGTTTGGCAGTTATGGAAGTGCCTGGGTTAGTCTGTGGAAAGAGGCAGGTGACCCTCCCAGAGGCCTTAGGAAGGTGCCTCCATCTGCTGAGTGGGGAGAGCCTCGGGGTCTCAGCAAGAGGGACTGGACCATGGGGGAGCACTGCTGTAGGAGGTCAGTACCTGAATAACTCCTCTGTTTCTCTCTGGTCATTCACCTTGCTGGGACCAGGGATGGGCCACAGCTAAAAGCTTTCAGAAATGCCTTTACCCTTCCCAGGAGTGTGCCCATGTCGCCACACTCCCCCACGGTAGCTGCCCAAAATATGTTGGGCCCTGCCTGCCACCCCAGAAGGATGGGGAGCCCTGCAAACCAAACCCAGGGTGAGGGTGTGTTTGTGTGAGCTCCAGCAGTGGTGGGGAATCACCACGGAGGCTGTGGTGAATCCCAGGGTAGGGTTGGTTATCTATCCCTTGATCTCTAAATGCACACTGAGCCCATCTGCCAATTCTGTAACAGAGCCTATCTTTACAATTATCTGTGATCCCCAGTGATATGAGACATTTAATCTGTGTCTCCTGACTTCTTGTCAGATTAATTACCATCAGCACAAGTGTTTTCTGCTGTTTTCAGGAGAATCCAGTCATGGGAAAGTGAAGAAACAGCTCTGCTTATTTCAGCAGGGCTGGAAGGAGGAGGGAGGGCACTGAGGGTCTTGTGGTGCTGCAGTGGGGCTTCTGCAGGTCCCTGCAGCCCATCCTGCAGCTCTGGTCGGACTTGATGATCTTAGAGGTCTTTCCCAGCCTTACTGATTCTATGACCCCATGGCTTTGCAGGCAATGTCAGCAGGATCACGTCTGGCTTGCCAACATCTCCTTCTCTGCAGGACTCCTTTCCTGCCCGCGGGAGCAGCGCCGCAATCTCTCCTGCTCACGGGGCTGAGCCCTTGTGCAGCACTCGGCCTTGGCCAGGAGGGATGGCTGCGCGTGGGAGGAGAGGGGAAAGGGAATGGGAAAATGTGTTTGGGCTCCTGGAGAATGGCACGAGGCTCTTCCCTCTTCAGTCTGTGGGCAGTGATAATTTTGGCAGCTGCTCCGGTGACTGCGTGGGCTGTTCTCGTGTGCGTGCGACTCTTCCTGGTTTCTCAGGCTGCAGCCCCCTCTGAAAGCGAGCTGAGGGGTGGAAACCTAATCCTGTGTGTGGGCGGAGAGCCCATCCCCGAATGCTTTTGGAATGGCCGCTGCCCGGTTTTTTTCTCAGTAAATCCAAAGGGATGCTCAGCAGTGGGGGATGCGGAGGATGTGGTACTCGCCAGGGATCTGGGCTGTGCAAAGGAGCAGAGAAAGCAGGGAGATGCTGAGGCTGTGGAGAGCAGCAAGGAGAGCTGCCAAGCCCTGCTTCTCCCAGCTGTCCTGATCAGGAACCCGGCGTGCTGGGACCAAGCAGCAGCACAATCTCATTTTCACGGGTGTCACCGGGCCAAGGCACCCCAGGCCCTGGCGAAGGGCACTGTCCCTGCTGTGTGTTGTGAGAGTGGCGTGCTGGGCTTCACCACCTCCTCCTCCCCGCTGGCTGCAGCCAAGGGATGTGATGCCTCCAGCCGGCAGCATGGCTTGGGGAAGAAAACCCCCTTGTGGGGTCATATGGTGTGCATAACATCAACCTGCGCTGGTCCCTGCGTGGCTGCAGGCAGCTCTGGGTGGATGTGTTGGAGAGGATAAACTGCAGCTCACAAAAGACAAGCCTAAATTCACTCTTTTCTTCGGGTAGTGTCTCCCTTGAACCAATCCGTGGAGATGCTGGGGGGGAACAGCTAGCTCTGCATGGAGTGTGGGAAATGCCTGGCTGGGAAGCTCCTGAGGTTGGAGCCACTTTGTTCTTTTCCAAAAATTAGATAAAATCTAAGATATTTTCCCAGAAAACTCTCTGTCTCTTCCCCCCGTCCCTGACAGAGGCTGCAGAGCAGAAATGCATTTGGAGCCCCTTGGGCTTTTCCCATTGAGCACTTGGTTTGTTAAAATATTTGGCATCAGGGTTCTTTATTACCTGCAATAAAAAGCCTCTGCTAATCTTTAACATGCAGTGTGTCAGAGAAAAAGGATTGCATTAAAAACCTGTTTATGGGAGTGTTACTAAAACTTGTAAAAAGGAGTAAAAGTGAATGATGACTGAAAAAACTTCACTTTGTAACAGCAAAGGTGCTGCCCAGCCAGGCAGTGCCCAGGAAAAGTGTAGTCCTGAACCCAAGGCTCAGTGCAAGGAGGAGCTTGCACCTTGCTCCCTCTCCACCTTTGATTTGCAGAGATTCCCAAGCCTGCTGCTTTTCTCCCCAGCAGTCTTAATTCAAAACTTCTTCAGCAAACCACCCTGGACACATGTCTGTGTTGAAGAGCACAGCCTGTCTGGGGGCATGACTGGAGCTCCAGCACTGCCCTGTCCCTCTGGCACTTGGGTTCAGCATTTAATGACAGCTTTCCCTCCTTTATGTAGTTTGGAGAGGTTTGAATGCTGCAAAATTAGGCTTTCCTGCAGCATTTAGGTTTTTACAACGCTGCCTTTTAACACAATACCTCAATGCCTTGTGGGTTTTGGTATTTTCATCTGTTCTCCCCACTACAGGAGGGTGGAACAGAGCGATGGGCTCTGGTCCCAGGGTGAGATGGCAGCACCATACCTGCTGCTTCAGTAACCTCATAAAAACATTTCAGTCCTCTAGAAGGACAATTTCATCTCAGTTTCTGTTCAAGACAAGGTCTGGGAGTGTCTGAGCTGTAATCACATGGACATGCCTGTTCCCAGCACTCAGCTATTGGATTTCAGACAAGGGAGAAGAACAACATCAGGTGTCAATTTTTTTTTCCTGATCTTTCTGCTCCACAGACTATTTTTAATATTATTTTTATTGCGTTGTAGATAAACAGCAAGTGGATGAGTTCCCACGAGAATCAGGGTCCAGCCACCATTCACATCAGTTTAGCTGAGGGGGAAGTACAGTTGCATGAGAGACTCCAGTTCTTTCGTGCTGAAATTTCCCCTCTTTTTATGATTTCATTATATTTACCAAAGCTGGTTCACATTAAGCCATGAAGCCAGTGCTGCATCACCCCATGGTGGGGGGAGGAGTGGGAAAGTGTTGTTTCAACAACTTTGTCACCCCAACTGCTGCTGACAGCAGCTCTCAGCAGGGCAGGGGGGTTGAAAAGGCTGCAGGACCCTCTTCTGACTTCCCCTGTGTGATTGTAGAGTGGGGCCAACGTGTCCTTGCTTTCCCCAATGCTTTGATCTGCAAGAGGGTGTTTGAATTGGTCCAAAGCAGGGTATTTATGGTAGCACTGATCTGACCTAGGCTTGGGAGATGCACCATGGCTCTGTGTCCCATCAGCCCTGGAGAAGAAGCTCCAGTGCATGTGTTGTGCTGGCTCATCCCCATCTGGGAGGGAAATGCCAGCTGCCTCAGATGCTTGCACAGGACAGGGATGTTGTTTACCTCATTGGCCTGAGTGTGACTTGGGCACTGTGAGTCTGGCCATGAATTCGACAGATCAGCTGACCTGCGGACATGCTGGCGTCTTCAGTGTGTGGTGAATTCCAGAAGGTCCCAGGTGGATACGCCCTGGGAAAGTGGTTTTTGAAGGACAGATGCTGTTGAGTGCTGGGACTGTGTGTGCTCGGGCAGGGAGACTGAGCATGAGGTCAACAATAGGATGTGTGTGACCCACAGGAAGTCTCCATCCATGTGTGATGCTGATGAATTTGGTGACAGACCCAGCAGACAGCAGCGTAAGGAGTGGGAAGGAGATGTGGGAAAGAGCTGGTGGATGCAGAAGGCATCGGAGAGCTGGAGCATCTTCTGCAACTGCAGCCAGGATAGCGTCTGGAAGTGGGACTGCTGCCATCTGGGGAGATGAGTGATGTCAGACAGAACCAGAGGGGACCCTACTTTATGTCACATCTGCCCCTGGGAGTTACAGCATTAGATCTGGAAGAGTTTCTTGGTTTTATGCTGGAAGCTGAGACCTCAGAGCAAGGACCCTGCCAGATGAGGCCTGGAGAGAAAAATTCTTTTCTGTGGTTGCATTTTTGAGAAGCCAAAAGTCAGAGGGTGGTTCTTCAAAGGCAGGCCCTGCTCTGCAGATGGGCTGCCTCCCACTCCCAAGCATCTCCCTCTGGTGAGCACAGACCAGGCTGGAGCTGCTCAGATCTGAGCTGCTGCCCCAAGTCATATGTGAGACAGCTGTAGGAAATCCATAGGTGAAGGGCTGGAACTGGGATCTCCATGAGGGTGTTAATACGGTGTTTAGTGCAGGCTGTGGAGGATGAGGCTTTGGTTTAGGGAGCCCCAGCAGGGTTCTGGGGGGTGTTGCTCATCCCCTGTGTCCCTGGTGGGGGTGGCACAGCCCCGGATCTCCAAGGGATCAGTGGTTCATCACTGGGGCACCTTTTAACGGGATGGCAGCACTGCAGTGGTAGTGCTGTGTGACCCCATGCTCAGGGATGCTCAGACCTTGCCCTCTGGGCCTGCTTCCAGCTCCTGACTTGGCCAATGTGTCACCCTTTCTCGTGACCCAGGGGTGACACACCGGCTGGGTCTCTGCCCTGGGCACTGCCCTGCTCCAAGCTGGGTGCAGGAGCTAAAGCCCCGTGGATGAGCAGAGCCATGAACCTGCTCAACAGGAAATGCAGCCTCCCTATCTCCATGAAATCTGCTCCCCACCTCTTGGCCTGAGGCTAGGGCCGGGCCTGGGGGCATAAATAGATGGTAACTGAGGAAGTCAGGAGGTGAGATGAGAGCAGTCTCGGTGCTCTGGAGGGTGACAAACCTCTCTCAGGAGGAGTTTCTGAATGTCTCCCCTAGCTGCAGCATGACACCCTGCCTGCCGGACGGAGCGGAGGGAGGGATCCTGCATTTGAGCTCCTTCTTGTCCCTCCCCAGAGCCACAAGCTGGTGGCCCTGGGACTGTGCTCTCCATGTGTGTGCCCAAGTACCTGTGCTGCCCTTCCTGCCGTGGCCCCATCAGCACAGCAGGGCTGCAGACACGGAGTCTCCGTGTTTCCCAGTTATCCGCTCCCTGCCTGGCCTGAGTCGCCATCTCCTGGCTGCGAACCCAGCACAAGGTTTCGTTTCACACCTTGCAGCCTCTCCGTGTTTTCTTGCTGCTCCCTGCAGCTGGGAGATGCTTAAAGACTCCGGTGCCTCCCTGATCTGTCTCAGAGGGGAGCAGAGATTTCCCCCTGCGTGCCTCGATTAAACATGGGATTTGCTTCCCGGAGCAGGGCAGAGGGTTGGTACCCCCCCAAACCTGCTCTGGCAGGAATTTATGGCACCCGCTGGGAGCTCCCCACCACCGTGTCCTCCCTCGGGGGCCTCCTGGCATCTGCTGAGAGGAACCAAGCAGCACTTAGGGCCCACGGGCCGAGGTGGAGTTGAATGCCTCCTTTGACACCAAGAACCAGACCGAAACTATGTCAACGGAGAGAGCCGGGGCGGCTTTTCCTGTTTTTCCTGTCGGAGGCTTTGAACTGTGTCCTGCAGGGTCAGCGCACGGGGAGACACCCTGGGCTGGGATGGGGAGGGTCTGAAATCCTAGACCCTGGGAAAGGGGAGACCAGTTTGCCTGGGAGAGCCCTGAGAGCCCATCCATCTCCAGGGCATTAGCCAGGAAGAAGAATTTGGGGGCAAGTAGTGACCCATGATTTATCCGAGAAGCTGCATCCACCCTCCATGCAATGCCATTTTGGGTGGTTTAGCAGCTATAGGTAAGAGTGTGGTTTGGAAGGGAAACTTTGAATGTCCCAAACTCTTGGGCATCTCCACACAGTGGTGTAACGTGAAGGGGACCCCATGGCTGCTGCCTGCCTCTGGGTTTGGGAATCCCACATGGATATTTCGGGATGTGCTCTAAGACACTCCCTGACCGGACCAGGCAGGTGGCCCCAAGTCAAGAGTGCAATGAAGGTACAGCTGAGTCTGTAGGGGCAGATTTTTGGGGTGGGGGTTTCCTAAGGCTCAGTGATCCGTTCTCCTGCTCTTGTACAGAGATGCCAGCGCAGGACCTCAACTCTCCCAGCTGTCAGTCCTGTGCAAAAGTGGGTAAAAGCTGCTGGGACATGGTGACAGCCCAGCTCAGGACAAGCAGGTACAGCCTTGGGGTGGCTTATTACACTGATTCAGTTCCCTCTACTGCAAGGGCTGCAGTCTGAGTTTATTGCTGCATAAACCATAAAGATACAAAAGCTGATAGCACGGGACTGTTTCTCCTGGTGTAGAAAGGTGTTTGATACCGCAGTTTGTTGTTCTGCTGGTGGAGCAAGGGGCAGGTCATAATCCCCAGCTTCAAAGGTGTCTGCAGGAGAAGCTGGGGAGCAGTGCTGGGTGGTTAAATCAGCTCTGCTAGAGAGGCTGGGCCCTGGGCCAGCAGCAGATCCCCCACCACTGAAAATGAGTGGGCAAAAGAAATTCTGTTTTGCTGTCCCTGAGTGTCTCAGGATTCTGCTGATGCAGATGAGTCAGTCCAGGGTTGTGGCTTTCTCCATCCAGGACTTACAGAGACACCAAGTCTCCTCTGGGTGGGTTCTCCCTGCCAGCCTCTGCCCAGTCTGGTTATTGCAGCAGCAAATGGATTTATTGGTGTCAGGTTGTGAGTTTTAGCGGCCCAGTGGAAACCCCTGCCAGGTCTAAGCTGGAGCACCAGAGTGATTTTTATTCTTCTGCTGACATCTAGCGAGTGAAAACCTGTAGCACAGTGTATTCAGTGGGTTGGGAGATCTGGATATGGGAAAAATGGGTCTGTTTCTTGCCATATTCATGGCCAAGCAGATATCAGCATCTGCCTCCAGTTCCTCTGTGGGAGCCTCAGTGACCCAGGTGACCACTAGCAAGGGGGGATCCTGCAGGCTGCTACTGGCTGGTATTTCCAGGTAGAGCTGCTGAAAATGAATCCTAACCAGAGTAGGAGGATGAATTTGAAGCGGATTGTCATCCAAGCCTCCTGCTTGAGGCGCTGTGTTTAATGGGTGGTGAATGTGCCAGTGGAGATCAGGAGCTGCTGTATGTCACAGAGATGTGTCCCCTGCTCAGGGCCCAGTCTGGGATGGCAGCTTCTCGAGGAGGCTCAGTGCTGTGTGTCTGTGCTGCATGGGGAGGAGAGGGAGAAAGTGGAGCACTCTTGGCTTTGGCTCCCTCCCCCTTATTCTACTTCTGGCCCGTTTCCAAAAGTTACCTCAGGTCAGTGAGTTCTCCTGTTAAAATAAGTAGCTTTTAATGTTTAATGGTGGTGAACGAAGCTTATTAATGTCAGCAAATATCCTGGCTTGGTGCTCCTGCCACCTGTCTCGATGCACAGAGTGTTGCAGGTTGCTGATGGTGCCCTGGACGTGGGATTGGGAACAGTGGCTCCATCTCCTGATGCTGCACGAGGGGCACAGAGTATCCTGTGGAGGTGACAGGACACTGCCTGCCCTTGGCACTGCCCCAGCACATTTCCCTCCCCGGTGGTTTAATCGTTTTTCATTTCCTTGTGTTTCTCCTCTGTTGTGACAGGAGCCCACCTTTTGGCCTGCAGGGCTGTTACCACTTTATCACCCTTTATCACCCCTCCAACATTCAACTTGCTGGTCTGGAGCACCCAAAATGACCCAAATTGAGACTTGAGACAGCAAGCTTTGCACATCCCAAAGTATCATCAAGGATGGAGTGGACCTGCCCCGTGTCCTGACTGGTCTTGTCCCTATGGCACCCACAGGTGGGTGCTCCTGGCCCACATGAGAGTGCTGGTGCCTTTTCCCAGCCTGGTAAACGCTCCTGCCACTCTTATGGGATGTCTGGTGGCTTCAGGGCTCTGTCCTGTCACATCACAGGATGGAGCCAAGTAGATGCTCCTCTGTCCTCGCATGTAAAATGGGCTTTAAGGTACAAAGTGCTGTGGGAAATCTCATGCTGAAGCTTTTACACTGCTGTTCACATGATTTTGTTTTGTACAAAACCTCTCAAATCTTGCCAGAAGTCAAGGTTTATTTCCCCAACCTGAGGGTATTTAATCCTCATCTCATTAACTTGGATTTTCATGTGCAATTGCTGAGGAGAGAAGACAACCAAAACATTTTGTATTAGGGAGCAGATCAGACATAAATTTATCCTGAAGCCATCCAAGATGCTTATCAGCATGTTTTTCTCTCTTCCCTAGCTGCATGAGCTTGCAGAAAAACTGGTTTTGCTTGGCTTTGGCTTTCTGAAAGAAGAAATGCTTGGTGGAGAAATTCCTTGGGTAGCACATCCCTGCTTAGGAGGGGTTGATGGTTTGAGCATGGGACAGGAGACAAAAAGCATCACTGCATGGGATCTAGCTGGGGTACCCTGGGCAATGGAAGGACTTGGATCTTGAAAAGGAGAGAGACTTTTTTCCCAAAAGTTTATGCAGAAAAGTGTCCTCTGAATGGGGTGCAACTTACTCCTGCAGTTAAAACCATCTGCTTCTTGCTTTCAGCCACAACCAGCTCAGGTTTATAAAATGAAAAAGAGGTGTTAAGTGTGATCATTAAGCCAAATCTCACACTCTCCCTCAGATTTTGCTGAGGCTGTACCCAGGCACAGGCTGTCTGGAGGCAGAGCACATTAGGGCGCTCGACCAGCCCAACACTCAGCTTTGCTCTGAGTAATGGGTGAAAACTAGCTCTGGTAAAATCTTTTTTTTTGCAAAATTGGGATGAACTCTGCTTTAAAACTGCTTGAAAACCAAACTTCTGCCAAAAGGAACTTTTGCCTAACATCACGTCAGCAAAAAATAATTGGAAAGGGCAGTTATTTTTTCCTATTTTGGTACTTTCCATCCACCATCCCCTGGTGATTCCTACTACCTGTATGAGGTTAGAAAGGAGAAAATGCCCCCACTGCTGCAGGTGTACACACTGAGAGGTGAAAGGGGGAAGGTTGAGATGGCTTGGAGGGAAGATTGGGCTGAGCAGGTTCCTTGCAGAGTTGTCCTGCCATAATGAGGGTAGGGTTAAGCCACAGCATTCCTGGGGGGTCTCAGGAGCTCAGGTGTGGCCTCCAGGATAACAGCACCAGCTTGCCAGGCTTTGGGGGCAACTTAGAACATGTTTCTCCCAGGAGAACTGCCCTCAAACCTGAGGCTGGAGTGTCCATCCCTGTGGTGTGGGGCCATGAGGGACAAAGCTGGCCCAGAGGACATTGTTGGTGGGGAAGGCAAAGCAAAGGGTGCACCTGTTGGAATTGTAAAAAGAAGAAAGGCCCGGCTCCGGTGGGGGGAGAAGATTGCAGACCAAAACCAATGTGGTTGATAAGAGCAAGCTCCGTTTATTAGCAATCCAAGGGCACTTATATAGTATACCAGCTTGTTAACTCTTAAGTGGCTTAAAACTTATCAAAGTGAATTTCTACTTCTGCATAATTGGACTTACATTGGCAAGCTTCTACAGTTATGATTAAAAGAATTCAGAGTTCACCTCCCTTCTCTCCCAGTCTTACCTGAACAGCTGCAAATCTTCAAGCTCCCTCTTTGTTCCCAGCCCTGTTTTTTCTTCACACAAGAATTTTCTCATGGAGCGTTTTTCTCACACACAGGTCTTTTGCTTACAGGCCTATTGCTACAGTTCTTTTATTGATCCCATAATTCTATCAATGATCCATGCCCCTGATCCTTTAATAATTGCAACATGCACCCAGATTTGCCCTGTGCAGGCTGGTGTTGAAGGGCTCAGAGGAAGCAGCCAGTGCCCAGGAGAGCAGAAAGGATGGAGGTGGTGACATCCTGCACTTTGGAGCTGCCCTGGGGAACAGCGAGCTGTGGATCTGCTGGACCTGCAGCCCCTCCGAGGATACTGAGCTGACAGCCTGTGGATTGGAGCACTGAACTCTACACCCAGAAACCTGATCATGAGTGATCAGCCCAAGTAAGTGAAGAGCAAATGTTTTCAAGTATAGCCCCAGGAGCAAGTTTGAGAGGCAAGCAGGAAGAGTGAGGTTTGGGAAACACTGGTCTCTGTCCTTTGCCTGTATGGATTTACTTTCTCCCCTCGGGAGGAGCAGGTCTCCACTTGTAAAAAAAGTGTAGGGATGGAAAGTTTAGTAAAACTTACGGTAAAAAAGGGAAAACTTTGTGGTGCTGTGCTATGGATGATCTGCCCTGCACCTTCCTGGCTGCCTGGAAAGCTCTGCTCATGGGTGAGGGTCCAATGGCCTGAGTGTGAGTCCAGGCCTGCAGAGCCTTACCCTGGCAGGGTTCCCTGTGCCTGCTCTTTTCCACCTGGCCTGAGATGCTCTGGAGCAGTTGGCAGGGCTGGACCATGCACCAGCTCTCCGAGGCCGGGCACTGACTGTCTGGCAGGTCTTCTTCCACCACTCTCCAGATTTTGGGTTTGAATCTCTTCCCCCAGCTAAGAGCTTGGATGGGATGGCTGTTTTATACTCCCCTTCCAGCAGTTTTTAAAGTCATGGATGGCAGGATTGCATTCGTACAAGGAACATTGCCTGAGTTCATTTATTAGCAGAAATTTTATTTCCTGCTGCAACCTGCAAGATGCCTCTGACACAAGCATCGTGGCCAAAACCAGGGGACCTTTCTGTTTATTTTGTGTCTAGGAGTGCTGTGAACTCAGGAATTCCTCCATGTGGATGTTGAAGGACAAACTGTCTCTAAGCAGGTGAGTTGTGGAGTCTGATGCCTGTTTTTACTCATTTTTTGCAAAGTTGCGTCTGAGGGCACGTCTTGCTTATAAACAGCTCGCTGCTGTCACCAAGTGGAAAAAGCAAATCGCAGAAAATCGCACGTGAGCCAGGCTGGAACCCACCAGAGCCCACCAGGGCACCATTACCTTTCTGTGTGATAAGGTCACCACTTTGGATTTGCAGCATCCCACTGGCTGCCGTGACAGCAAGCACAGCAGGCTGGCAAATTCATGGATTTTTGTTTTTTTAATTAATTGCTAAAAGTGGAACTTTTCAGAAGTCCTGATAAAACTTCCCTGGAGAACGTTTTCCAAATCCAGGAGGGACTTTCTTGTCAGGCCCAGAGAGAATGAGAGACAGCCAGATAAAAAGGCCACGAACCCGCAGTGTGAGCAACAAAGACCAAACTCCCGGCCCATCTCACTCAAGACAAGATGCATGAACTCAGCATCCTGGTGAGTCCCCCAAGACCAGGGTCAGGCTGGGAGCTAACTCTGCTTTATCTACTGCTGAATAATTCCAGGTCTCATCTTGACAGGGAATGGGAAAACCGTGGTGATTACAAGATGTTTTCAGGGCTGTTTCTTGCCCCACTTTAGTGACAGGCTGTGATGAGGTGTTAGCAGGTTGTGGGGTGATCAAAGGCAGAGGGGAGGAATTCCCCCTACCAAGAGGGATGCTGGGTCTCACTCCAATGCCACCTTAGAGCAGAGGGCAAGAAAGACCAAGGTTTTATGCTCCCCCACTTTGACTTTGTCCTGGTCTTTCTTTACAGTGATAAACAGCAGCAGTCAGCTGATGGTGATTTATTACGTGGAAAGCCAGAGCTTTATCGGTGTCCCTATCCCGGCTCCTTTTAAGTCTCCAGCAGAAATCCCAGCAAGATAAGAACTGGCTGGGTTTGTATCTACACAAGGTAATGTGGCTGAGCCTCATAAATCCCAGCAGTGTATAATATCACCCCAGTTTCCTCAGCAAAGGCAAAACTACTGGGTACCAGCAGTGATGAGGAGGAGGGCTTGTGCTGCCTGGGATCAGTGCTGGAAAGTGCTTTGCACCCCAAATGTCAGCAGAGATGGGACTCAAGCACGAATCTCATGGTGTGTTTAGGATGCTGAACCAGCCTCTCCCGGTGTCAGGCAGGAATAATTTCTCATGAAAATGAGAGGGAAGGCAGCCATGCAAAACAGCCTTGATGCCTGCAGGCGGCACGAGAGCGTGTCTGATGCGGGCTGGACAAGCAGCCCTGGGCTGCGTGCAGCTCTGCGGGAGCCACCTGCCCATCTTGGCATCATGAAGACCCTTCTGGTCTCAGTCCTCCATCCCTGTACGTGGTTGTGGGTTGGACGATGCAGGGGTGCAGGGCAGAGCACCCCGAGCCCCAGGCTGTCCCCCAAAGCGCTGCGAGGCTGACGTGGGGTTGCCCAGCGTGAAGCTGGAATCAGGCCCCACATCTGCAGGTGCTCACAAAATCCTCCCTCCTGTGCTGGCCAGCAATTTCTCATCCTCTGGACAACACAAGGAGCTGTTCCTGCACAGCCAGGGCCTGTTGTCCCAGTCCCCACACTGAGCGAGTCCCAGGTACCACAGCCCCGGTAGTGCTGGGCAGTGATCATCGCTCCCTTTCTTTTTGCTCCTGAAGAGACCTGTGCGATCAAAATGATGGTGTTTGCAACTGGACCACGCACCCATCACACCTCTGCCCCCCAGGCAAAGACAGGGAGTGATTTCCTCAAGTGCAGGTCCTGGGTTTGGTGGTTTTTTTTACTGTCCTGTGTTTTAGGGGGAGTTTGCTGAGAGATTCCCTGGAGATGCTGAGTGAAATGCCTCTCACCTGTCTTGGACACACACCTCTGTCAGCAGCGGTGCAGCACATTCCAGTGGTATCTGTCTCCTGCCACTGACTGCAGAGAAAGCCTCAGGTATTGGCTAAGGACACTTAGGAAAGAAAATCAAAATTAAATAAATGTTTATGGATTAAACTCCTTGGTAGGAGGCTCTTACAAGGGATTCAGTTTACTTTCATTCATTTAAGGAGAACTAAACTGAGTCATGGTCATTTTAATTCTGCTAAAAACAGTACAAAGAAGCAAAATGTGACTTATCTTAATCCACTTGAAAAATCAATTCAGTTTAATTTTCTTGAGTGTCTTGCATAGTTTGCCTTTGATTTTTCACATGTTAATTAGTTTTATTGTGGCTGACTGAAACCTAGCATGGTCATAGCTTCCCTCAGTCACAGAAAATGCTGCTGTGGCTGTGTGCAGACTGGAAAGCAAAGCTGCTACGTTGGGTACCCAGGATGGAGGATGATCCTGTGTAGGTCCCATGAACAATTGCACAGGATCACTGTGGTTAGAAGGTGCCTCTGGAAGGTTCAAGTCCAGCCCCTCTGCTTAGAGAAGGCTCAACTGGAACAAACTGCTCAGGACCATGTCCAGTTGGGTTTGAATATCTGCAAGGATGGACACTCCAAAACCTCTTTGGGCAAATTTTTCCAGTATTAGACCATCCTAACACTAAAGAAAAAAGGTTTCTCTGATGTTTTAAACTTACTCTTTTCTATTTTTTCTGTTTCCCCCAGCGTGTGACACATAGCTGGAGACAACCAAGAAGTGACCATCACTGCAGGGGAACTGCTGCAAGAGAGGGAGGTGCTGTAAGAGGTCTGCTCTGGGCACCCAAAGTCACCTTTGCAGCCCCTTACACCCAGGGCCAGGACAGAAATGGGTGGGAAGCTGACAAAACTCCCTGCACACACCATGGCTCTTCAGCAGGGTGGATCAAGCTGAGAGCAGAGATTGGTGGAGCTGCACAGAGTGCTGAGAAACCCAAAATTTCCATCCCCCAGAAGCCAGCAGAGCCATGAGATAAAGGGGCTTTTGCAAAGCACTTTGCAGAGTAGGTGAATCCATCATCTCTTCATTCTGCAGGTGGGGGAAACGAGGCAGGACTTAAAGAAACGACTTGCCAGTGGTTACCTGGCAGAGAAATGCATCCAGGTGCCTCCTCAGCACTGGGCCAAGTCACTGCCTTTATCCCAGCTACTTCCAGCCTTGGGGCTGTGATGGAGAAATGCTTATTGTGCTCATAGTTTTAAAAAGACTTGGACAAAAGCCAGATTTTAATTTTTGATGGTTTTCCTGGAGAGAAAAATACCAATAAAATTCAAAAAAAAGGCCAAAACAAAGCCATTGGCTGTTGAAATCCAAATGTTTTAAGTTTACTCCCTTTAAACCTCTTTAGAAGTACATGAAATGGGAAAAGAAATTGGCTTTCTTATGATCCAATAAGTCATAGAATCATTAAGGTTGGAAAAGACCTCCAAACTGATCGAATCATAAAATGGTCCAACAGGATCCAGTGTCTTGGGGATGAAACTGGACAGTGGCACCCATTTCCAAAGTAAGGGCAGTAACAACAACATCCCCTTAGCAGCTCCGGGGTGGCTTTTCCACTGCCAAAGGCCAGGGAACGAGGGGCTGTGTAGCCAAAGGAGGAGCTGCTGTGGAGATGTGCAGGGTGTGTAACAGCTGGTGCTTAGAGAGGCTGTTTGGTCTGTGCTGTGAGAAATGCCAAATTACACAATTAAATCAGTCCCAGTTGGTTTTAAGCCTTATGGATCTATATTCCCGAGGGTGGACTGATGGATTTACTGCTGTCTCACCAGTGCTCATTACAGGAGTGTTTTGTTCCAAGATGCTGGAGCAGAGGGGCTGTAAATCGCACCCCCATCAGCCCCAGCAGAAGAGGATCTGATGCTGTGGAGGGTCCAAAGGGAACAGTGTGGATGAAGCAGAGGTTTCCCACTGGCTCTGCAGCCTCAGGGGGCTTTGAAATGAGGATTTGAGAAGCACTGGGACTTAAGTGAGCCTTCAGCAATCCCAGGGACAGGGCAGAGCACTCTTCTCTCTTCTCTTCTCTTCTCTTCTCTTCTCTTCTCTTCTTCTCTCTTCTCTCTTCTCTCTTCTCTCTTCTCTCTTCTCTCTTCTCTCTTCTCTCTTCTCTCTTCTCTCTTCTCTCTTCTCTCTTCTCTCTTCTCCCTTCCCTTCCCTTCCCTTCCCTTCCCCTCCCCTCTCTCTTCTTTTCCTGGAGCTTCCTTCCTCCTGACTGTGTTGTGCTCCTGTGGGTGCACCACAGCTGGAACATCCCCAGCTGTGTCCAGGCCTGCGCTTGTCCTTCAACAAACAGGATTTCATGTAAGCGAGATGTGCTCCAGTTCCCTCCGATGTGGATAAAAGGAGAAACAGACACAAAACTCGTGCATTTGAGCTGTTGCAGACATGGCACCCAGCCACAGACCCAGCTCCCACATTCAGCTGCAAAACCAACTCCTGTATCCAGGCTCAGGCTCCTCATCCCCAAATTCCATTTCCCAGCACCGGTGTGTGGGTGCTCCAGGCTGCAGGAAGGGATCATGGTGGTGACACTGCGTGCAGCCCATGTCCCAGTGCCACAGCTAAGGGCAGAGCTGCTGGAAACTCCACCCAAGGCTGGCTCTGCTGCTCTGCTCAGCTCTCACTTGAGCTTGGCAGCCCGTGCCTGGAAGTTACATATTTTATCCCCTGCATGCCAAGCTGCTCCATCCCCAGGCTTCGTTCAGGGATTGCCATGCAAATAAGCCCACTGCTGCCTCAGACTGTGATAATTAAAAGTGAAGTTGTAAAACAAGCAGCATCAATTTTTGGTGCACGTCCCCAGCAACACATGGTGATTGCACTGAGCTAGGAGACATTTCCAGCTACGCAGCAAACTCTAAATAGCCTGGAGAGAATACACGGGAATTTAGCTTGTGCAGCAATTTCAGATGTCAAAACAAGTTTCCTTGTTACTATGAAACTATTTGGACTTTGCATTTTTAATTAAAGCTTTTAATTATCCAACGGCATTTTATTAGCTTTTATGAAGACAGCTGCTTTAAACGCTATAAGCCAAATCTGTGCTCTGAAGCACTATTTGTCCGAGACAGGGTTTCAGATGCAAACAGCCTTCATCGTGAGTAAATGGGGTAGTTTAATTTAAACTAGAGTTTACTGTCCCAGCTTGATTGAAAACCTTTTATGGCAGAGCCCATAAACAGCCTCGATGGGAGTGTTTGTGCACCCACAGCAGGGAAGGGATGCTGTGCCTGTCAGCCCTTCCCAGCTGAGCAGCAGCTGCCTCTGGAAGGGATTTCTCTGCCCACCCCACCTCCCTTCTCCTGTTGTTGTGTCTTTGAGCACTAGATTGAGACTGGAAGGTCCTGGGTGGAAGCCTTTTGCACCCCTGTGATGGGTTTTGAGGTGCCTGGTGGGTCCCCAGCAGTCCCCCTCTCCAGCACAGGAACTCCGGGGAAGTCACGGGGCTCTGGTCTGCAGGTCAGGCTCCAGAGCTGTTCTGCTGTGCTTGCTCTGCAACACTGTGAGCACACCTTTGTCAAGAAGCAGGTGGCACTTGTGGCCCTGCTCCTCACCTGAATTACTTATTCACTGGGATCATGTTGTTTGCAGCTGCAGTGTGGCCTCCCTTGGTTTACATCGTGACAAAGGTTGAAGAGGTTGTGGAAGCCTTTAAGTCCTGCCTGCGCAGGAGATCAGGCAAAGAGCAGAATCCCCATTGCAAGGGAAGAGCTGACAATCAGGGCGGGATTCTGGCTGGAGCACAGCCCCGTGCTGAGCTCAGCGCTCCAGTTTGAGACCTTATTCGTCATCATTGTCAAAAATCATCAAAACTTCTGGCTGGAGCACAGCCCCGTGCTGAGCTCAGTGCTCCAGTTTGAGACCTTACTCTTCATCATTGTCAAAAATCATCAAAATGTTCTAAAATCATCTGTAATTTGCCAAGAAGAAAGGCAAAGCAGGCAGCTTTTGAGCAGTGATGCAGGTCAGTCCAGAGACGTGGCAGGATCAGGGGCTGAAGAGATGATAGCTGTGCCTGAAGCTGAAAGGGCAGCTCAAGACCCCCTGCATGCATTTCTGTGCTAGAGGACAGGTCAGAAGCTCTGGTGCTGGCCAAGGCTGTTCTCCGCAGACCTGAAGCAGCTGCTGGTGCTGAACTTTCTTCTGCCCTCTTTTGTGTTTTGGGGGGCTTAAGGTGGGATTGGTACAGGTGGAATGTTGCTCAGAGGAGATGTCACTACCCTGCTTGGCATGTAGGGGCCACGGGACAGCGATGGGGATGCTGCTCACGGACACGTCCACAGGCTTGTGTGAGGGCTGGAAGATCAGGGAAACTCCTGCATCAAAGACATTCTGAGACAGGGCAGATCTTGCCCTAACAGCACCAAGGCTGGGAAGGAGACCCCAGGGCTTAAAATTCCCTTTCCAGCAAGTAGTTTTGTCCCAATACCAAACCACGGGGTTTTATTCACCCCTTGCTTGCCCTCTTTTGTTTCTTCTTCCCCCTTGGGATCTTTAAGGGAAGGTTTCCAGAAAAAGGTGCAGTATTCTGTGTCAGTATCCAGCCTTGCTGCAGTCTCTCAAGGGCTCCTAATGATGAAGATTTAATGCAAATCGAATGGACTTTTCATCTTAGCAGAAAAGTATTTACAGCCCATTAAGTAGATGGGAAAACTGGTCATTTTTTTTGGAGGGCAGCAGAGGAAAAAAAAATAGTGCTCTGTAAAAATGTGGCCACAAAAGGCTCTTAGCTTGAGAAATTTAGCCTGAGAAATTTATCAGCTTTGAGGATGGAAAACTCATCATTTATATATAAAAATATATCACTTTTAATTGCACATCCAACTTCAGCTTTACTCATTAGCTACTCACGCTACTCTGCCAAGTTACACAGTGGCGAGCTGGCTGGAGTATTTTATATGGCATTTCATCCTGGACCAGAAAAGTCAGCATATGGCTCCATCAGCCTTTGTTTTCTTCGGTCACAGGATAGGGAAATGAATTCAGGAAAATGGAGAAAGGCTGAGAGGCAGGACAGGAAGAGGAAGGGAATGCCTGGGAATGCTCTAATGCAGCAGTCAGGGATGAGCAGCTCTGGTGCTCGCAGGTGTCTTTGTGGCTGCAGGGCTCTGTGTCTGCTCCAAGGCCGTGTAGCAGGGCTGATGGTGAGCTATCAGACATGGGAACATCTTGGGTGAGGGGGGTTTTAAACCCCTTTAGGAGGTCTGACCCCTGTCCTTCCCCCAGTCACACCCGCATGCCCCTCCAACGAGTGCTTACAGCACCTTCAAATACCTCTGCTAAGGCCCTGACTCTGCTGGGACAGCCAATTTCTGCACCTAATCACTCTCACTTCTCAGACACTTTTTCTTAATGCCTTTCCTGAAATATGTCCATTTGTAGCTCCTGGCCCCAGCTCTCTCCTTGTTTTACTGTTTCCAGATCATTTGAATAATCCCCCTCTCTCCTTTGATGGTATTTCCCTGGAGGTATTTATAGCATTATCACACTCCCCATTTAATCTCCTTTCTTACAAGCTGTATAAAATTAAATTTCCCATCTCCTCTCCTCTGCCTGCTGTGCTCCTTCAGCTTTGTGTGTTTGTGGCAGCTTGGTTTGAGCTGTCTCCACTTCGGGGTGACTCCTTCCAGTTTGCTGCTGCTCCTTCCCCACTGCCTCCCTGTTCTTGGAGGCAGGAGATCTCAGTCCATTCACATCGAGTCAGCTGCAGCCCCCAGACCCTGTGGGTGAGGAGCAGGGGACTGCACCAGTGAGAATTTTTAAATTGAAATGCTTTTTTACCCTGTGGGTGAGGAGCAGGGGACTACGCCAGTGAGAAGGTTTAAATTGAAATGCTTTTTTAAGGGGCAAACCACATCTCTGGAAACAAAAGTCCCATAGGAAATGTCTGCTCTGTATTTTTGCATTCTGGAAGAAAAGTAAAAAAAAAAAAAAAAATTAAAAAAAAAATCCAGTGAAAATGGAAAATGGTTGATCATTTCAGAGCTTTCCCCAAAGAAGGAAGACCTGCACTGCTTTTTTTTACCTGGTCTCCCAGGCCAAGCTGGATGCTGCACAAAGCTACTGGAAGCCTGCAGGACCTGGGTTAGAAGCATGTGGCTTTACCTCTGCAATATCCCAGCTCCAGAGGTCTTGTTTCTTCCAGGTCCTTCCATGAGAGATATGATAATACTAATTTAATAGTAGCTATACTAATGATAGCTCCTTTGCAGTGTGGGGAAGCCTGAAGCCGTGGGCAGCAGTGGGGAATGGGGCTGCTCAGGGGACAATGCCTGCATCGAGATGGATGTGATCCCCCTCAGTGGGCAGAACCAGCTTACTGGGGAGAGGGAGAAGCAAACCTTTGAAATCCTCGTATCTAATCAGTAACTTTGGAAAGATGAGATAGCAGCAGCCTGATGCTGACAGACAGAAGGTTTTGGGTAATATGGGTAGATGAATACAGCTTTTTGCCTTGAATGTGAAATACTGCCTTCAAATAAATTTAAAAAAAAAATCATTTTCCTTCCCCACTTTCTGGCAGAGAAATTAGAAATGGGAGCCTGTGGACAGGGCCCAGTGGCAATGTACAAACTGAAGGTTCTTACTGAAACAAAGAGAGAATTTGTGGCTCCCGTGGCCGAGCCTTGGGTGGGACCTGCCTGGTTTTGTGGCACACGTCCCTCTTTTTCCCCCACTGGAAGCAGTGCTGGCCATGCACACAGCACTGGTGTCTGCAGGACAGGAGGCTGAGAGCTCTGCCTCACGTTCCTTTCTGGCTCATAGCACCCAACACCTTGTGCCACCCAGCGAACTGGGATTAATGGGTAAAGTTCACAGTAACATCATTGTTTTGTGGGTGTGGGATGCCGAAGGCAGCCCTCCCTTTCACAGTTACCTAACTGGCAAGAAATCACGGGACGCTCAGAGCAAAAAGAAAAAAAAACCCAACCAAACACAACAAACCTCTAAAAACCTCAAGTCTTGTGTCAAACCTTAAGTCAAAGGACAGAACAGTAAATAATGGGCCTGGTGACCTAGACTTGCAAATATTTACATTCCCTTGGCTTGGCTGATAGCAGGGCTTCCTCTCACCATGTCTCACCTAATTAGCAGCGGGCTGCAAGAATCCAGCAGTGGGTTCTGGCTTCTCTTTCACCTCGTTTGTAACGTGTGCCGCTCTCTGCTGGGCCATGCAGTTGGCATGTCAGGAATAACACGTGGGAAGGGTGTGTGGTGACACCAGAGACTGGCAGGACTCAAGTGCACCAGAGACTTGGGGGACGAGGACAAGTTTCCACAGCCACCCGAGGATTGCAGGTCTTGATCCCCCTTAGTCCTGATTATAAAACCTGTCTGAGGGCTGCCAGAGATGCAAAGCTCACAAAGGACTGAGAGCTCCTTGATTTCAGCTGGTTGGATCTGTTCTCCTAATAAAATATTGGCTGTGCCACTGCTTCCAAGCAGGCTTCTCTTTACTCCCTTTACAGTGAGTTACAAGCAAAACAACTGCCTGTTGTTGGAAAGCTGGAATAAACCCATCCTTCTCTACCTTCAGTGGCCTTTTCTCACTGGGATGCCAAGGAAAGAGCTAATGAGGAGTGACCTGGAGCAGCTGAGGGCCTGGAGATCCAACCACAAAGCTGTGGAGATGGACTCAGTGGTGCAGCAGAGCCCAGGCTCTGAGTGAGGCTGTGGAGGTGCACAGTGAGGAGGTGGATATGAGGGGACACGGCACGGACGTGGGAGCACAGGACGTGTCTGTGGCTAGCTGGGGTTTCCAAGAACGTTCAGCTGTTTTCCCTGCCACGTGTGTCACATAACTTCCTTTTGGCTTCTCCTCCCTAAGTCACACATTTTCTCTCCAGGGCTGACGGGGGTCTGTCCCCCTCTGGCTTTCAAAGGTGAGTTTGATAATGACATTTTGTGCAGTCAGAAAAGAGCCACATTTCCCCAGGGGCAGCCCAAGGACCTGCATTGAAATGGTGACCTATTGGACCTTCAGCTACTGTGTGCTGGACCCCACACAGCCCTGTGAATGCCTCTTTATCTTCCTTTGCCATGCTCTCTGCTTGTCTGGGCTGGGGCCTTGCATCATTCTTACAACACTCCTCAGGCTGACGTGCAGTGCCCTGAGCTGTACGAACAGGCACATGAGTGAATGTTATTCATGTCGTGTACAGCTATGTCCTGGGCAGTGTGTTCAGAAAAACCAGCAGAACGAAGCCCAGACAGCTTTACCCAAGGGCCATCCCCTCTTCTTGTGCTGCAGCCAAGGAGGCTCCGCTGGGGCTGTGATTTGTAGCTCACAAAAGCTCTCTGTGTCACACAGGGCATGGAGGAAGCTTCCCCTCACAGGGCAGTGGCTGCAGCGGCACAGCCACAGTGAGCTGGAGTCCTGGGCAGGAGCATCCTGGGGGCTGCAGCAGCTGGACACTGCTGAAGGTGTTGGATGCAGAGTGAGTCTGATCACTCCATCCCAGCCTCCCAGCTATGACATGCTTAGGTCTGCACTGCTCCTCACCTTTTGCAACCAGATGTTGCCAGGGAGCTGAAATCCTGGAGTGACCCATCCCAACAGCTCAGCTCAGCCAAAGGCCCCCTGCACACCCCCAACAACAGAAAACTCCAAGCAGAGGCATCAGCCATGCTAAAATCTGAATTGTGACTGCAACTCCTTTTCCTAAATTTGCAAGGCCAGGTTTTTGTCTTTCAATATTGAGTAAATTAAGCCTGATGTTGAGACATGCTGGCTTGGTGATAAATGGTGTGTTGAGAGATAGTTTACGGGGCCATCACGGGCCACTTTATCTGCTGCCACATGCAAGTTGCCGATTCATTCCTTTTTTATTTTCAGAGTTAATTTTTATTGATTTCTTCCCCTTGCATTCCCCCAGCCACAGAGAATGAGGGAAGAACAAACAGAAGTGGGTGCAGGAGGATGGGACATCAGTCAGACTGCACTTGCCACCCTGGGTCACTGGGTGGGCTGGGGTGGGAGGGGGGGCTGAGCACTGGTAGCTGCCCAGCTGGCTCCCTGTGACCTGTGTGACATCAGCTGCTGGCCCTGACTGTGGCTCCAAGGACAGCTCCTGCTGCAGAACCCATCCCCAGGCTGGGATGCACATCAGTGTGAATGAGGGCTGGGTGACTACGGGAGAGGGATGGGAAGGGGTTTGGATGTGGGTGATCCTGCAGTCCCACAGCTGCCAGCCAGTCCAGCCCCCATTTTAACACAGGGTTTAGAGTGGGGTGTAAAATACCAGATTAGAGGGAAAACATGATTTTTAAAGAAGGAACAAGAAAACCCCTGGATGGAGCAGGCACAGGAGGAAATGCTGGTGAGCAGCTTTTCCTTGCTGACGCCCCTCAGCCCTGTCTGGGTGCAGGGACCCCAAGCATGGTGTGGGCTGGGGGGAGATGGCTGGGCACCAGGAGGTCAGGGCCTTCATGAGGGGTCAGTGCCGTGGGGTTTGGGGCCGTGCAGGGGGGAAGGGTCCAGGGAGCCTTGGTACCCCCATGGGAAACATGTGGGGACCCCAGTGGCACAGGGATGGTAGAACGCAGAAGCTGTGGGGCACTGGGCTCCTGCAAGGAGTCCCTCCATCCCTGAGGAGCTGTGCCCTGCAGCAGCCAGGCTGTGGCAGTGACCATGCCTGTCACTGGCTGCAGTGCCTCACACTCGCCCAGAAACCTCACAGCAGCAGCTGCTGTCTTGTCTGAAGATGATCCCCATTCCTGTGGATTGTGTGGGTGGGTGCTGGTGACCACGATGCCACCTCCTCCCCGTGCAGTACCACCTGCTCTGCACAACTGATGGGAGGGCACAGGAGGAATCACTGCAATTAACCTCTGGTGCCCTGACTAATCAACTGGCAGATCATCCAAACTGAGCCCCACTGATCCTGGGGAGCAAAAGTGGGGGGAGAGTGGCCACTTGAGAGCACTGAGTGGCCTCTTCTCTCCCATCCCCATGGACATGCACTTGCATTAGGGGGCCTGAGTGCTTTTATTTTGCTGAACCACTTTGAAGTGGAAACCAAATTGCACCTCCCGGCTCCCCTGAGCCCTGCCGGTTTTAATTAGTTCCATCTGATGTTCATAGGCTTCCAAGAAATAAATGTGCTTTGAAACTACTTAAAAAAGCCCGGTGGTGGCAGAGCACAGGGAGCTGTCTCAGCGACACACGGGGTGACAGGGGACACGTGGTGAGCACAGCTCTGCCTGCAGCCAGGCTTGATCTCCCCCTCTGGCCACGGAGATGTCTCTGCCGTGCGTGTTTTCCATGTCCATGGGCTGAAGTTTGCAGCTGGGTCCCTTTTTGTGCTGAGGTCAAGGATCGTGGAGAAAGATGCTTTAATCTTTTTGCTGCACAGGCATCAGTGTTCTTCCTTCTGCTCCTCCATCCACTCCCACTTTGGTCCAAGGTTTCTGTCTGTAGTTCAGTTTCTCAGCCCAGGCTGAAAGAAGCATTAATGAGAAAGAAGCTGTCTTGTTTCACTGCCTACAGATGCTTTCTGTACACAAGTCTTTGCTGATAAAGACATCATCATCCCTGTTGGGGCGTGGAATGATTTGAAAATGGAGTCCTAACTCACTGGATTAGCAGAAAAAGGCCACAGTCTCGCAGGAGCTCTGCTCACCAGAGTCCTTTGAAGCAACAAGGACAAAACCTCCTTTGAGGCTTGCACTCCCCTCTCCATTCCTATGCTGCATACAGTCCTCAGGACAAGCTGCCCAAGGAGGGTTTTATTCCCACATGTCTGAACTTTTACCTTGGTTTCCCTTGTTCTCTTGATAAGCAAAGCCAGTAAATCTTAGCAGTGTTTTTTCTTTTGATCTGGGGAACAGTGAGTTGGAGTATATCCCTCCTATCTTGTCGCAATTAATCTGCTGTCTTCTGTTCTGGTTGTCAGCTCTTGAGCTGCAGTGTGCCTGTGACTGGGGATTAGGTGAATGAGCTGATTGAGACTGCACCTCCAGGTCCTGCCAGTGTCCCAGTAAAATTCCAGGTGCTCTTACTGCAACTTGAGCTCGTCTGGCAGGGAGGGAACCACAGCCTTCTTCAGACAGCCCATCCCACGAGCATCCTAACCAGGCACCTCAGAGCTACCTAGAGGAACCAGACACGGAGGGGTAAGCCTCATCCTGCCACCACAAAATGAGTGTATTTCCCGTCTGCCTTCCCTCCATAGGGCACCCTTTGGGTTTCCCTGCTCCAGAGGGTCCTGGTGTAGCAGAAAGCTCCCACTGCTCTGGGGTGGGGATCCCCTGGAGGAACTGCTGCCAGTCTCAGTGACAGAGACTCCAGTGCTGCTTTGACTCCTTGTCACATGCTCTGGCTCAGGGCACTGGGACCCTCTACAACCCAGCAGGTACCATTTGTCACATCCCCAAGCTGTGGGGTGTCACACACTGACTGACATCCAGCTGCTCCAGAAGTTACTCTCCATATCTATGGAATGCTATAAACTCCACGTGGCTGCCTGGGCCCCCGCTGCATCCTTGGCTCCACATTTTACACTTTCCTACATTTTTACACATCCTGTTAGAACTGCCAGGCTGGGAGGGGTCCTCCAGCATCCTCTCCTTAAAATTCTCCCTCTCCCACACCAAGGCAGGATCACAGCCGGCCTCTGCTTTTGGGAGGATGCAGCTCAGCCCCCTTCCTCCTCCACTGCCCCTGCAGCATGTAGCACCCTAGAATTTGGGCTATTCCGCCCAGGATCATGCCCCAAAGAGTGCAGATTAGCAGCAAATTTGTTTTTTCTGGACGTGCTGTTTGCCTTTCAGCTTTATATCTGTAGGTATTATGTGTTTGGGGTTTTTTTAAAAAATTTTTTGTCAGTTCAGTGCACTTGTCTTGGTAGAAGATCTTCTGTTTTGTTAACAAAAGCTCGACAAGCACAGAAATCTTCCAGTGCTGCTGGAGTGGAGTCCTGCTCAATCACAGCCCATCTCCTGGAGTGATTTCCTCCAGAGAACTCTTCTGCTATCAAGTGTGACTGTGTGGTGTCACATTAGTGAGAGCTCTGCAGCTGTGGTTCCAGCTGCTCTTTCCCAGACAGTATCCTGTTTATGATTAAAAAAATATATGAAGCAACAAGCAGATTTAATCACTTGGTGTCCATGTTGTATCTTCAGACAACAGACTGGGAGGAGGAGAGGAGGCTCTAAGGGAAGTGTTTTAGAGCATGGTTCAGTGCTCTAAAACATTGTGTATCAGTTAATTATGCAAAAAAAAACCCCAAAAAAACAACCCCCAAACCCTTGGAAACATTCAGTTTTTACAACCAGACATTTTCATTTTGTTTTCAGATCTGGTTCAAGACCTGGAATTTGCTCTCTGAAGCCCTGGATGATCTACAAATCAATGCAGACTTGGGAAAGAATTGAGGGGACAGTGTTGGTTTTCTCTGAATTTATGTTGGTATTGACAACTCACAAATCATGACTCAGTGCAATCAGGGTTAATTAAGGGCAGCCTGAGCTGGTGTTGGAAATGCAGTCACCTAACAAGGAAATAGGAAACACCATTCTCTCCCAGCCTGTTGATTACTGTGCTTGTTTCTGGTTTGCTTCCTTAGCCCTTCCTCCACGCAGCTTGAAGTTTGATTTTAAGGCAGAGCAGTATTTCTTGCCTCTTGGTCTTGGGATTTTTTTCCTGGACTTGGGAGTCAGCAGCACAGTCTGGGTGGTAGCTGGTCATGTTGGTTTGCATGTCTCTGGGCTGTCACAGGAGCAGGTTCTCAGCCTGTTGGCATGTGGCTGAAGAGGAAAGGTAATGCCAGAGGATGCTGTGTTGCTGTGCCAGGAGCACCCAGTGGAAAACACTATTTACAATCCACTGGTTTGGTTGCTCTTCATGGAAATACCCTTGGGTGTTTCAGGGTCCCAGAGGGCTCCTTGCAGTTCTGTAGGTCCCAGCTCCCACAGGTGATGGATGTTGCAGCACTCAGACCATCAAATTAGTACCAAGTGTCTAAAGCCTCCTCTCCTCTGCAGTAGTTGTTCAGCCAGGGTGGATGGACTCTGTGATACGCCATTGAGGTAATTCTTCTCTTAAATACATATATTTATATAAGTGTTTTCATTAACATGTTAAAAGGAAAGGTTGGAAACTCTGAAATGGTGTTGTCATTTTTGGTATTGCTTAGGACTGAGTCTGTCAGAGTCAGTCACACCAATACTTTGAAAGAGCTGCACTGGGGATCGAAAGGTGCAAGAGAACACTAAGGCACTGCAGGGTTTAGTTGAAGGCCACTGGCTGAAAACTCATTCTCTGGCAGTGAGATCTGCTGAGAACTAACACTGGTGAAATGTGAGGAGAGCCGAGGCATTGAGAGCTTTGGAATGTGACTTTGTCTGCAGAAGAACAGATGAATGAGTTGTGTTTTCACAGGCCACGTGTTTTGTGCTGTGTCAGGTCCTGGAGACCTGTGCCTTCAGGCTGCAGCTCAGTGCCTCATCATTTGCTGTGCTCTGCCTCTCTGCCCACAGTGCTGAGCTTAATGCCCCCAGCAGTGCACCAGGCACTATATTGGTCTCTAAATATATTAATAATCTTCTTGTTATGGGGTTTAAGTTTCGTTCTTTGGACAGAGCTCTTGTGTGGGTCCCATCCCGCTGAATGGGCAGCAGCCAGGGAGACACTGTGGCCCTCGTCTCTCATCAGCTTCCACAGGTCCTGGTGCATCACTGGAGTCAAGCCCAGCATGATTTGTACCAACTCCTGAGAGTGAAATGTTGCTGATGTTCTGCAGCTCTCAGCACTCTGTGCATGTGCTGTGGTCTGGTCAGCCCCAGGTGCTGAGTGTGCTGATCCCAGACATGTGGATTCCCTGGACTTCTCCCTGACCTGCTGGTCCTGCCCCTGTGTCTGTCTCTACCCACCTGACCCTTTAAGCTCTCTCAATCTGGGTTTTTTTCCATCTTTGTTTCTCCTTTCCATGCAGATTCTCTTTGTGCTAATTAGCCTTGGTACAATACATCCTCCCAAACAGCTTGAAGCTATCTGGGAAAATAATTTGACCAGAGACACTTGAAATTTTTGGTAAAAGATGAGATGACTCGATGAGATTACACTGTTTCAGATATTAGTCCTTGAATGGAAAGATTTTTATGCCACTGCAGTTTAACCAGAATATTTTATTTGAGCTTTGATTTCAGCCGCTTTGGTTATACTGGAAATGTTGGCAAGATAATGCTGAGTCTTCAGATCAGAACAGAGCCAAATTTAGAAATCTCTTTCACTGAGGATTAGGTTTGTTTTTCCAGCAGTTGGAGGGTCTATCCAAGCTTTTGCCTAATTTCATTGGCTGGGCAGGGTAAGTTGCCCTAGCAAGTGAATACTGACTCTCACTGAAGTTTGCAAAACAGCAACATTGTTATAATTAAGTTAACTTATGGTAAGACCTTGGTCCTAAGATCTAGTCAAATGAACCAACAAGAGGCTTGAACTCTCTGAACGCCACTGTCAGCTCTCTGTACTTTTGCAGACATATTTTCTTTTCTTAAAAAGTAGCTTTTCCTTGGAAAAGGTACACTGTCTTCATCGGTTTGGGAAGCTGGAATTGCCTCTTTGGAAGATGTTCTCTAATACAGTTTTGTAGCGTGCTGGTTTTGCTTTCAGATTCATTTCAGTTGCAATAATATTTTCACAGTTGCTCCTTCCAGTTCTGTTCCTTACAATCTGTAGATCTGCAGTGGATGGTGTCTCTAATCCTAAACAAAGCTCTTAGGCCTGTGGGCTTTGGGGTTTCGTGGAAGTTGCTTTTCATCACGTCTTATACAGCTATAATTTAAGAGCAAAACGCTGTGAATTCAGAGTTACAAAACTGATGCTCTTGCCTTTAATAAATACTTGATGCTGTGATTTAATGTCTTGAGTTGTTCAGCAAGAGCAGAGCAGTTACTGTGCTCTGCTCTGGATTACCAAAGCACGGCCTTGTACAGGGCAGCACTGAAGTATGTGCTCAGCTTCAGCCGCAGGAGGAATTGCACTGAGCTCAAGGCATCAATGCAGGTTGGAAGTGAAGCACTTGCTCAACTGCTCGGCGTGATTGGAACATATTAAATTTCCATAAATCAGAAATGCCCGTGTCCCACCCTTCAGCCCTGCAGGAACCTGTTCTTGCTCCTTTAACATTCATATTTTGCAGCGCCCTCTGATCCAGTGAGCTGCCCTGAAATGCAACCTTGCAGGGAGTGTCTCGTAGCGATCTTCAACAGGGCATGCAGAAGCTGAAGAAGTTCAGATTTAAATTAGTCATCTATTATGCTACTTCTGCAGGCAGTTGCACATGAGCCCTCAATGTGGGCTCCTGTTAGGAAAGAAAGGAGCTTGTCTGCAAAGGTTTCCTCTGGGAAGCAGCGTGTTCTCCTGACTCAAGGCAAGCCCGCATTACACTTTGAAAAGCGTTTATTAAAATATCTTTCACGTATTCCTTGCCTGGGAGATGTGAAATCCTTTTCCTTTCATGAAAGGCAGCGGGATGGGGGGAGCAGGAGGTGAATGGTTTGCCTTGCAGCTCAGCTGGTAGACTGTCTGGAAGGGAGCCAGGGGGCCTGGGTTCAGTCCTCTGATAAGTCATCAATTTCTTTCTCACCAAAAACATCTGGTTTTGGATGCTGAGTTATGAGCTAATATTAAATACAAAAGTTTATAGCATCACATATATAATATTGTTGATTAGAAGCATCAAGTAAAGTAATTGACCAGAGGGGATTTGGTGTGAGCAGCTGGTAGAGCATCTGGAGGGGAGCCAAGGGGCCTGGGTTTAATTCTCAGGTCATCTATTTCTTTCTCACCAGAAACATCTGGATCTGGATGATGCAGAGCTACAGACTATTGTCTCATGCAAACGTTGCTGAGATCACACTTTATTTTTATGGTAATGTGTTTCCAGGAATATTTCCATTAAGTATTTGCACCCAGAGAATCCCGTAAGAGTGACAAGGAAAAAGTGCATTCCCGGCCCCTGCGAAAGTCAAAAGCAAAGTTTGTTTTTGTGGAGTTGTGGTTTTTAACCAGATTCTGCATTAGTGCTGCTATGAGTAGCCTGAAGCAAGTATTGAGTTTGACCCTGCAAGCCTGAAACACAGCAAATTCAGTGGTTTGCCTGCATGATGGGTGCTGATGGCTGCCAGGGGGTGAGGGGCTATTGTGGCCGGGCACAGGGAGGGACTGGACCTGCCTGTCCCAGGCTCTGGGCACCAGGTGTCAGGAGAAGATCACACGTGCTGGATGAGGCTTGGTGGCAGTGCCAGGGCTCCTGAGCTTCCCACAGCGCGGGACGTGGGGGATGTGTTCTCAGTGAGGCTTGCAGGAGGTGCAAATCTCTGCTGTCTGCAAATACTTTGGTAGGGGCTGTGATGTTGGATGGGGAAAAAGCAAGATCACCTGTAGAGCATGGTGCTGCTGCTCTCTGCTTGTCATGGAAACAGAATGGTTTGGGTTGAAGGGATCTTAAAGCTTATCTCATCCCACCCCCTGCCATGGGCAGGGACACCTTCCACTATCCCAGGCTGCTCCAAGCCCTGCCCAGCCTCGCCTGGAATATTTCCAGGTATTATCCTTAGCTCCTTTCCCCCTGTGATTGCTCCATCACACCAAGAGCGTGGAGGCCTCTGGTCTCTCTGTGGAAACAAAGGGTCAATCCTCCCAAGGAGAGAAGAAGCCCATTCCTAAAAATTTGCGTTTTACCCCTACTGCAAAGTCCTGCCTTGATTTCCCAGGCAGTGCTTGCTGTTGGCATCCAGCACCAGGGGTTGGATCTCTGAAGTGGCAAGCTCGCTAGCTGTGGTAAAGTGACACTGATTAGCAGGAGCTGCAGGTCTGGCCTCTGTGAATTATATCAAGGAGTTATTAATAACTTGACAACGAGTGTGATTTACAGGTGATCAGTCAGGATGGAGGTATGGCACAGCGCTTGGGAAAACTCTTCTTTTACACGATTCTGTCAACCTCTGCAGTTACTTTTTACTGGCCCTCTGCCTGTGCAACCTGCCAAGGTGTCTCCTGAGCCAGTGGAGAGAGGGCTCTGCATTACCTGTCCACTGGAGAGACCCGTGGTTGTGAACCCCTGCCTGGCCCACTCGCATTACTGGAGTTCATGTTGTCTCTTATTTAGCTGTCAAGCAATGCTGGTGTGAGAAGACACTGAGGAGGGAGCCATTCTCCAGTCCTTTGGCATTTTTGCCTTTATTTTCTTGGGAAGACAGACAGCCATATCCTTAATTATTCTGCCAGAATTCTCACAAGGGTCTCATCTCAGTTTTGGTAAAAGAAATAAAAGGCCAAATGGAAATAAAATATTAGTCTACCTGACTTTACCAGCTGAAATGGTTTAGAACACCATTACTAGGCTCATTCCTGTCCCTTCCTCTCAATAAAAATACCATCTAAAAAAAGAACCAGAATGGGACATTTCCAGAGGAATATTACATTTCATAAGTATGGATTTTAACAGCCAATCTCAACCAAACAACGCACTGTGTGGTGCCAGAAATAATAAATCAGCACAGCCCTCAGGACTGAAATGGAGAATTGCCTCTCCTCTTGTAGCCCTTTGGAACTTTAATCTGAAATATGCCATGAATCAAAGGGTAACTTATTGGTACACAAGAATTCCCATGATTAGTCAAATCTGATTTCCACAGAGTCTGGCACTTTGCTGCTCATGGTGGCCAGAGCCAGAGAAAGGACCAAAAAGAGTTGTTAGCAGAGGAATGTTTGCAGTAATGTGTCTGCAGAGAACACTTAATTCTGATAACTTTCAGCATTTAGGAAGGACTTCAATACACCTGATCTTAGCCATGTAGGAATTGCTGCCTTTTTTGGTGGAGAGAGACACAGGAGCCTCTAGGAGGTAATTCACCCCATTCTGAGAAAAATTAAGACTTGTTATTGATTTGGTTAGAGAAAATCTTGATGTTGTCTAAACAAAAGTGCCTCAACTAAGGCAGGAGGAATCCCAGTGGCCTTTTTCTGCCCAGGAGGGTGGCACTGCTGTCACAGCATCCTGCAAAGGTCTTGGCTATGGGGGTACCCACTCACATCCAGATAATTTCATCTTACTGGGAGGGCTTCAAGTTTTTGAGGGGACTGTTTCTTACACACCAACTGTCTTCTATAATTTGGGGCATATCTGATAGCTTCGAGGCAGTTGGGAACTTGTCTCCAATTTGTTAGTGCAGTGAAAATGGTCACACAACAGTTCTTTCTCATGAAGGTTTTGCAGAGTGGGAAAAGCCATTTTTGGGTCTGGTCCATCTGCCCTGCTCAGGAGAGGAGTTTCTAAGGGCATTTTCCCTGGTATTTTATTTTTTAATCCCCAATAGGGGATAGTTGGTGAGTTTGGTATCAGAGCTGCTCTTGTAGATGTGTCATGGCTCAGTTCATCTGAAAGATTCATTTTTGTGCACTGAGGAAGTGGAATTCACCTTTGCTATGCATTGTGCTGTTTTGAGCTGTTACATAATTGTAGGAATTGGAATGAAAAAATCATGATTTTTGCAATCACTCTATGTGATTATCTCACCAGAACTAAAATAATTCCTGTTCTTGGCTGGGAGTTGAATATGAACCTGCCTGTCCCCTTCCTATCCAGGCTGAAATAGTGCAGACAGGGTACTCCAGGGCAGGGTGTACACAGAGTGCATCTTATGTTTTAGTGCTGCTCTCACTTGGATTTCACAGCATTTACCTTTAGTTTGCTTATTTTGGCCACTGGGCAGTGACTTATATTTTTCCATAGCTGCCCACAATGCCTGCATTTTTTCTGGTTTACAGAATTTTTTCAGGACTTGTTTGCTTCAGCTGCTTTTCAGTGTGCTGTATTTGTCAGGCTGAAATCTGCTCTTTATAAAGGGGGAGGTTGATATTTTCTCCTCACTCACCTCCCTATATAATCACCCAGCTCCAGTGTGCCCCAGGCTGTGTGAGATCCCAATATTATCATTATTAACAGCACTCCCTCATCCCAAGAATGTGCAGCTACTTCCCAGCATAGCCAGGCAAGGCCAACCACGAAGTCAACAGGAGGACCTGATTATTCATGTGCTTAAGTGTTTGCAGGCACTGAAGCTTAGATTTTCACAAGCAATTAGCGCTGTTGTGTGCCTCGGCTTTGATGCTTCGTTCAACACGTTTTGGACGGGCCTGTTCTTTGCAGAGCACCAGCTCTGCCCTTGGAGCACCGGGCCCCTTTGGGCTGTCTGGCTGGGCCATCAGAACTGGAGGAATTTTCTGGTCAGCCAGCTCTTGGATTAAGAGCTCTGGCTGAGAGCTTGTCAAATGGTGTGTGTCTGTAAACGTCTTGGATGGATTGAGGCTAAATGAGTTATCCCTTACTCCTCCCTTTCCTTTCAGTAGAGACACCATTCCCTTTGATGCCTTTTCCTGGTCTTAAAATCAAGAGTCAAACACGGTTAGAAGGGAAAAAGGGATTTTACCTTGGTGTTTATTTTAAGGATCCTTAAATGCACACATCCAGGTCATATGCATCGAGATGCACCCCACAATGCCCACCCCCAAAAGATCTGGTCTAACACTATAGGTGTTACTAATTAGCAGATCTATCAAAGATTCCCCAATGAGAGGCTGGAACGAGCCCCCCTCCCCAAGGAGCCTTCCCCTGGATGGTTCTATCTTGGTTTACAGAATGTGTTCTGGAGAGGACCTTGGGCTCTGGGGCACACTGATCCCTGGCTACGAAGCTTCTGAGGAGTTTTGTCTCCTAGCTTAACAAACAAGTCCAAGAATGTAGGCAAAAAGCTCTAGGAATACAGAAGTTGTAAAAAGGTATAAAAGGGGTATAAAAGAAAAGGCAAAAAGATCATCATATTCATGTAATATAGACACCTTCTCTGTCTGTATTAGAGCAGATCTCCTTTATGATCCTGTGTGCTCTCATGGGACACAGTTGTCATTTAGCAGGCACTGTGGTGCGCTGACCTATTTTTGTCCCTCTCTAGACAACGTATCTGCAGATATTTATCCCTATTTCAAGAATTAAATATATATTTCAAAAGCAGTCGTGGAAATAAAGCACCGAATTTATTCTTTTCAGTTACAGTATAAAAGTACCACCTAATCTGTCCTTGCAAAACTCAGCTTGTTGGCCTGAAGACAATAACTTTGCAGACAAATTAATAAAATACCTTTTCTCTAAGTATGTATCCTGCACGTATGTCTTAACAGAGGAATTTCTGTGATAGCACTGCCAGGCTTGCTCAGACTGGGTGCCTGAACAGTTTTGGGGTGGGCACATCCTTGTTCAGCTGAGGTAAGTTTTACACTTGTTTAATTTTTAAAGTGAAGAAATCTTGGGTTAAGCTTAGAATTGTAGAAGGATTAAAAGGCTTTTGAAGGGGAGCTTATTGGCTGTCTGCTGGGAAAGGCAGTGTAAAAATGAGACCTGGGCTTGGGTTGTGTTTTGATTGAGAGCCAGTTTCAGGTGCTGCTGAATAGGATTTGAAAATGGGGTGTGACTGCTGACTGTACAGTCTGTGCAGCCTAAGCTAAAATAATAAAACCCAGGATCATGCAAATATTTCAGTGGGACTCGGAAACCTGAGCTGGATCTGGGCCCAGCTCTGTCGTGAGGAGCTGGGGCTGTCTTGTGGCCCAAGCAGAGGGAACCCATCAGGGGATTGTGTCGGGAACATAATGAGCTCTGCTTGATTCTGGATTAACTTTGGCTGGCAGTTAACATGTCAGGCATTTTGGCAATGGTGAACCCTGTTCCTTTTCTCCAGCCTCTCTCTTTAGGGCAGATTTCAACAAAAAGCGAGTTCTTTGTATGAGCTGAACTCTGTAGAAGACTTAAGGGCCTGTGGTTCAGATGCAGCTTTCCCCACAGTGCCCAGCAGATGTTCTGAAGTGCTTATGAACTACACAGAAGTGCTGCTGTTTTGAACTCCTGCAAACAGTCACCAGATTCACATGGGAAATTAAATGAGTGCAATTTTGTGGAGGGATACTGAATGTGGCTGCTAAATGAGCGCCACCAAAATAAAACACAACCAACAAGGGCTGTTTGCTGGAGCAGCTGGGGAGGGACATAAATGATAAGTGAAGGACGTGACGACTTGTGAATTGGCTCCTCTGATTGCTTAAAAACTTCACTTTAGAAAAAATCTGGCATTTACTGGGAGCCTGCAAGGAAGCCTTTGTGGGGTAGGGAACC
>NW_008239785.1:471101-476750 GCF_000691975.1 Corvus brachyrhynchos | reverse complement strand
GGGAACCTGGAGAAAGTGCTGGAGAGATGAGATTTGGAAGGCTGGTAGAGGAGCAGCAGGAACCAGGGAGATGTAAAGTAGGGGAGAGCCAGAGAGGAAGATCTGAAGCATGCTGGGGAGAAGGGGGCTGTGAGAGTAATTGGGATGATATCCAGGGGCATGGCTGTGACTCCAGGTCATGGCATCTGTGAGGGCCCCATCTACTCTACATTGGATTGTATAAATCCAATCATGCCCTTTAATGTTCCTTGCTGTGGAAGAATGCCAAGTGGTTCCCATTGCATGAAATTTCCAGGATTTTTGTGGTGCTTTTCTGATGTCCTGGGAAGTGCAGGCTGTCTCCAAGTTTGTATAACCTCAGCTTCTGCCTCTGTGCAGTTTTGAATCTTGCCTTCATCTATAATACCCAATTAGTGCTTTGAAGTATGTATGGGGCAAGAAACCAAATAACCTTTCAGGCTATTGATAAATGGCTCTTTTATTGAATGGAAATCACTGCTTACAAAGGTATTTTCATTTGTAATGACTATTAAAAAAATACTGACAAGTTGCATCTGAGCCATCCGAGCAATACTGAAATGACTTGTCACCTGTCATGTAACCTGTAAATAGGGCTCTAATCCTCTTAATATTTTTGTTATTTTTAATGCAAATTTGAAAAAGAGCATGACTTCATTTTTCCCCAGAAGCAACTTACAATATATTGACATGAAAATAGTTTTGAGGGCAATTTGGATTTCATTTTTGGCTGCTTTTGGTCCAACCCTGTTTTCTAGGAAGGAACAGTCAACACCTAAGCTGAGGCAACAAAGCTTGGTCCTATTTCTACTACTGAAGCTTCAACCTCAATCTTTTATTCCCCTGGGTAACTATTATAAACCCACAGGGTTTTTTTCCAGCATTGTTCCCTGACTGCTCATTGGTGGGGAGAGGAGCAATGTGTCTGCAATGCACCGGGTTTTCCCTGGAAACAGGGGAAGGATTGCCTGGCCTGTGTGGTGTGGGCTCCTTTCCATTCTCATGCCCTTTGTGAATGTGAGAATTCCTTGCAGGGAATACCCACTTGACCATCTGGTTTATGTTTGGTGCTGCTGATAAGGAGGAGAATGTTTTGGAAGGGTCTTGTGGGAATCCTGTTCCTCGTGTTGATGCTGTTTTGGTTTTTACCTTTTTTTCTTTTCTATATTCCCTCTGTTCTTTACCCATATATTTGTAGCTTTGTAGCTTAGCTTCAGCATTTTTCTAGGCAGGAAGACCAAACACAGTCTGAGGTTGTTATCTTAGTTCTCCTTAGAAACCAAGGCTGAAAAGCAGCTTTTTGAGACACATTTTCATCAACAAAGTACAGACCCATCTGAGGAGGGGGGAGGACTTAGAAGGGGCTTGGACTGGGGGGGAATTGCATCAGTTCTTGTGCTCCTAATTGGTGCTTTTTTGTCAATTATGCTAATTTACTAAACTTTATAAAACTGTATGCACCCCCATGGGGGGTGGGCTTTTGTGGACATTTTCCACGACTGCCCTGGTGGCCTCCAATAAAGATCCACTTTTATATTACCTCCTCTATTAACATTATCTCCAAAGCGTGTGTTGTTTCATTTCTAGGTTGAAGAAGGCATCATTGTAAGCCAAACCCCACCAGGAGCACTCTGGGGGCTGCAGGTTCCTGCTGACCCTGAGTGGCCTCCCCAGGCAGGAGGAACGTGGAGGAGCTCAGTCTGTGCTGACCCAGCTCTGTTCTGGTATGGGCTGTGTCACAACAAGGGGCTCTTCAGTGGCATGATGAAAGCCACGTTCCTGTGAGTGCATAACCTGTGGACACAGCTCTGTAACATCGCTTTTCTGAACGTGATACAAATTGGATGCAGAGGCTTAGCCTCTTTGGCAACAGCTTTTTGAGGGTTATTATTTTTATTTATAGTATGATTTTGCTTGACTCCCTCATCTGAAGGCCTTGTATTTACCTTGGGACTGCTCTGGGATTAACCCCTTGAAGCTCTGTGTACCCTGACTCTGCCTGGTACCCAGGTGGTTGCACAGCTGAGTTGTGCGTCAGTAGTTTTCACATCTGGGTGGATAACAAAAGTATTCCCAGCTCCAGCAGCTGTAAATGCCACAAACCCTTGTTCTTCAGAGCATGAAGGAACCACTGCTTGATGAGGATTAGGAAGGAGTGTTTAGTACAGGCCTTTCTTCACCCTTTCCAGAATTAAATACCAATGGCCCGACAGCACAGAGTGGACAGCTGGTCCATCTGGGGCCTGACAGACTGCACAGATGGGCAATGGCTCTGCAGAGGACTTGTTCTGCTGGGAGCAGAGCCACCACTGCTCCCTGCTCGTAGGGAGAGCAGAGACACAACACTCTTGCCCAAAGCAGCAGCAGCTTTCCCCTTAGTGCTGCCATGGAGTAAAATGGGATCGGAATCTCCTCATCTCACAGCTGGTGCTCAGGCTCTGGTGTTCTGATGTGGAATTGCTTTGATGCTCCTCTTTAGGATGAAAGGTGTGATTCTTTCTTTTCCCTCTGTGAGCTGACTTTTCTTGCTGGTGTCCTCAATTTAAATGGGACAGTAGAAACCCAGCCATGAGAGCTGAAGGATTTTATAAGCTGTAGTGAACTTGAATTAAAAAAGTGTAACTCATATTTGAGCAGGGAAGTTGAGGAAGGAAGACACTTGATTGCAACAAGAATTGATTTCCTCTACTTGCATTCCTGGCTATTTTTCCCTCTCCCCTGATGATTACAGGTACTGTATTTTGGGTTTAATTGGGAATTTTCCCACCCAGTACTGAAGTGGACTGAGATGTACACTTCCCACCCTCACATAATCACCACTGGGCTTTTCCAGGGTGGTTTGACTGTCTTCTCATTTCATCATCATCCTGCTTGAAGTGCAACAAAATATTTATTTCTTGAACTGTACTGGAGTGTGCACCTGAGCTTTTTATTCCTCAGCCGAAGCTGTGACTTCACTTGGGCTCTGTAATTTGTACACTTCAACAGTTCTTAACTTCACACCAAAGGCAACAGAAGGGCAAAGCTGGTGTTTGCCTCGCACTGATAGTGATATTTCAGGGCAGATTTTCCTTGGAGATCTCAAAAATTAAATGCTGTTGGCTCTGCTTCACAAGTGCTTGGTAGGGGCACAGAGAGATACTTTGCAGAGGATCACAAGACCAAGAGGGAATCCTTAGGGTGGGGAAGAGACTCCCCACATCCTAATCCTCTATCCACAGGGCCACAGTGCTCATATTGCGGGTGCTCAGCCTCCTGTGGGGCTGTTGTGGCACAGGGGTGCAAATAATTTCGCCTCTGCTTGTACTGATTTAACTCTGGTAGATCTGCCAAAGCCAGTAAATCTGCTGGGCTGGAACAGCCTGAAATGGGGAAAGATCTGAGGATAAACCTTTCAAAAAGTCTAGGACCCCTGTGGCCCCAAGCTCTTTGATAGCATCCTAAATTGGGTTTCAGCAGCCCAGCAGTCGGGAGGACACTGGCTGGATGACCTTGGGGAAACTTTCTCCAGGAATGCTGTGGGAAGTGGTGTCAAAGGCTTTACTCAGGTCTAGGCAGACACATTCACAGCTTTTCCCTCTCATTTTGTAGCAACAAAGTGATGACATCAGCCTTAGGTTACTCAAAGTTTTGAGCTAAAGGTGAAGGTAAGGATATAAATAATCTTATCTTTGTTTTTCAGCTGTCTTCTCACTTTTGCTGATCTATTTGTCCTCAGACCACCCATTTCTCTGCTTTACTTGGAGTAAAAGATGGTTTGGATAGGTTTTTGAATTTTGTCGTCTTTTTAAGGGGAAATTCACAGAGCTTTGCAGTCGTTTGTTTCTTGGATTTGAGCTGGTCTATGTCTGTCTCTCTGCGCAGCACCCAGGCTCCAACTTCCAGACACACGCACATAAAATACGGTCACCAAACAGCTGTTTAAACAATAACCACAGGGACAGCAGCAACGTTAGCAATACCAACAGGAGTTGTGGCCCCCAGCAAATTCAAGTTACGCAACTGATCTTGAATTCATTCATAAAAAAAGTCTTGAGTTTTGCAGAGCTAAATTACCACACGAGGCCAAGAGAGGGCTCCATTGAACTAGGTTTCCTTTACTCTGAATTAAGGGATTTGGGAAGATCACAAGGGAGGAGGAAGAACAAGAAAAGTGCAAAGGCATGAGAGAAAAGGAAAAAGAGAGCGAGAGGGGGAAAAAAAAGAAAATCTCTGATAATATCTAGTGTTCCATCTTTATTTTCTATAAGACTCTAGAAAAGAAAAACATGCACATAAATAAACTCTGTAAGTGTACATGAACAAGGAGCAAAAATGTAGCAGGAGGAAGAAGAACTTGTGGCTGGTGCTCTGGGAAAACAACTTTCCTGATGGAGAAAATGGAAAAAGTCAGAGAAGGCTCCAGACAAGGAAATTTGGCAGTGTCACATAACTGGCAAATCTATGGTTTAGCACAAAGCTAAGTCTTTCTGTCAAGCAAAATGTATAATCCACCTTTAATTAGTTACAGCCACGTTTTCGCTTAAATTGGTAAGAAAGAACTTATGTTACTGCGGGTTGCCGAAGAAAATTTAAATGCCGAACTTCCCAACCATTTTTTAAAAATAATCTCAGCTCAGAGCCTCCTTATTTCCTGAAGCTTAAGGACTGTGATGATGGGACTGTTGGTTGCACTGTGTTGCTTTAGAATTTCTCTCTCTTTGCACAGTACAGTTGAAAGCATCTGATACTCTGAGGCAAAACCCACTTGGATCACAGAGAAAATTCTTCTACGCCTGTCTTTTCCCTTCTCAGAACCCCCTTCAAGGTGACAGCGCTTGACTTTCACAAGGATTTTAACCATTCACACTTTGGCACAACTTTAAAGCATTTCACACAGGTGCTCCACTGAGTTATAATCATTAAGTATGAAGTTGAATCATGCTAAACCATGACAGAAGTGCATCATTGTGTTTTGGGACACTTGTTCAAGGTGAAGAGCTCATGGCAGAACACGGCACAGCAAGGACTGCAGGATGCTGGTGGTCAACAAAAAAGAAAGCTGGAAGGATGTAAAAGGCAGCAGGCATTCAAGCTGCTGACTGATAAGCAAAAATTGGGGGAATAAAGAATGAAAGCCTTAGAGGAAAGACAGCCTGGATAGCCTTCAGGATCTCAGATTGGGTTTAGAAGGTCCTACGAATCCAGTGGAGGCATTTCAGGAGATGTTAAACACCACTGAAGCACGGGGTGGGAGAGATTTCCTTGGCAAGAGCACCACTGGTTTTCTTCTTGCCATTTAAAATTTCTAGTTCTATGACTGAGAGGTGCCGTTTAAAGCCTTGATGGCCCTACAAGGTGCCATTTCCAGCTTCACTGAGGTGCAGTCCAGCCTACTTAACAGAATAACCTTTCTATGCCAGCAAATGAAGAGTCTCTAATTGGCCTGTTGAGAATTAATCACTGCAAAAAACAATACAAGCCATAAGTGCAGCAGCTTTCTGAACAGCATTACCCTGATAACCCAGCCCCAGTCTGGGTAAGGACACTGACCAGGGATTTTAAAAGTCTTTTATAGAAAGCTTCGTGGACAGTTGCAGTTTCAGGAGCCCTTTGATCCAAGCATCAAAAATAGATGGAGAATTTCCTGCT
>NW_008239785.1:436235-471083 GCF_000691975.1 Corvus brachyrhynchos | reverse complement strand
CTGAAATGCCAGTCACAAGCACTGAAAGAACAGTCTGCTAACCTTCCACAAGCCAGACTGACACAAATCTCTTGCTGATTTTTAATTTTTTTTTGTTTGTTTTAGACCAGGTAACACGAAACTCTGAATTTTTCCTCATCCAGTGTGTCCACTGGGAAGAGGGGGAAGTATTCTGGAGGCCTTTTTTATGCATCAGGCCAAACATTTTTCCAGGTCTCTGAGGTCTGTGCTGCCCAGGTGCAATAGAGGACACCTGAGTGCAATACCAGCTTCCTCCCAGCAGCAGTAAGCCTCTGAGATAACACAAGCAGAGCAGCTGTATGCAAAGGAGTTCATTTTCCCAGCCTTGGCACTGTCAGCAAAAGAGGCCAACAAGAATCCCAGGCAAAGAAATTTATTAACTAGTGATGGGGATTTGACTTTTTCACGTATACACACTGGATAATGTAAAGACAGTGTTGTAAAACTTGCTTTATCATGCTGACTTCCCATGTATGTATCACTTCTCTTTTTTGCCTTCTTTCTCTGTCCCTGGAAATTAACTCCCCGCTGTCTCCTGAGCACACTTCTAAGGATTGTCACGTTTGCTCTGTGCCAGGCAGTGAAGATGGAGCTAACACCTTAAAACGCTGCGTTTCCTGCAGTGCAGCAACATTCATTACCTGTTTCTTAAATTCTGAGCTGATCTATGGGGCGTGGTGGTTGTCAGGGGTGAGTCCTTTCCTGGAGGAGCTGATCTTTGTAGTAGGTCTGGGAGCTGGGCTGTAACTGGTCTGTTAGCAGCAATCTGGTATTTTCAGCTCCCTGCACAGCTTCCCTGGTGTGGCCTCTTTTGTCTTTCTGAGCAGGTTGTCTCTGCTTCAGTGATTTGTTGGGCCCATTGAAAACTTGCCCACTTGGCACAGTGTTTGAATGTGGTGCAGTGATGGTGGTGAAGGTTCCTGCTGGGCTCTGGGTAAAGCCACCCCTGCTCCTGCTGAGGGCTTGAGTGCTCGGGGTGTTTGCTAGAGCTGAAAATGGGAAATGGGCATAGGTCGGATATGGGCAGGTTGGGGCTGCTGCAGCTGGGGGATCTCCTGTGCAGGAGTGATGCCACCAGCACAAGGAGCCCTCCATTCCCCACCTCTCCCTTGATGCTGTTGTTTCTTCCTTTGGGAGTTCAGCAGTCTGCAGGAACAGATCCCGCCAGGACATGAAGCTTCTCCCCAGGTTTGCAGGGAGAGCTGTCCCCTGAACAGGCTTGTTCCATGTCAGCAGCTCAGCCCGTGTTTCACTTGTTAGTGCAGAGCTTGACAGTCCTTCTGGCTCCTCATTAAGGGGCACACCAGGTCTGGTTGTCTTTGTCTTGTTCTCCCTTTTACTGAAGGACTCCTGGATCTGTTCTGAAAGAGGCCCTCGTGCCTCATTCAGGTGGTGCCTACTCAGGGTTGTGGGTCTGCTCACAATCCAGTGCTGCTGCTGTTAATTGGTGCTTAATGTCAGGGCCAGGAAACATTGGCTTGTCTCTACTTCTTTTTATTTCTCTCTCCGTTTATTTCCTCGGATTTTCTTTCAGGTGGCAGTAGCATGTGTGGGGACACCTGTGCTGCCACCTTCTATGCCATCACAGGGGTCAGCCAAAGAACATTATTGTTATGCTCCCATCACTTCCAAACTCTGAATTTTCTCAAGCCCAGGAAACTCTTAAAATGCTGCTTGAGCAAACCTGCTGCTGTATCTAGCAAATCTTGGGATCCCTCACACAACTGCACCTTCCCAGCCTTGACCAGTCCTTTACCAAGTGGATGTGCCAGGTGCTGGGAAATCTGAGCCCCCCTTGGACCATTCACGTGCTGGGGGAGATGGCTCTGCAGTTTCCATGCCAGAGAGGAGATAAGCTGGTGTTTGTCTAAGACAAGGCATACATGAAGGGACACTGCCTTTGTACCAACAGGGATGTGGCTCTTGATTTGCAAAATTTATTTCTGTGTTAGCAATGGCACCAAAAGACAAGGAAACCTTTTTTTGTTTGTTTTGGTCTGACTCTCACTGTTTTTATATTAAAATAATAATAATCAAATCTTGCCAACTCTTGACTAAACATTCTGGTTCTAAAAAATACACTTAAAAGAATGATGTTGCCTCTGAAAAATTTAGCATAGTTCAACTCAGGGACACCTACCCTCATTTAGAAGTGAATTACCATTAGAAATTTAATTTCAAGTTTTTCCCTTTTTTAGAAGTGAATTACCATTAGAAATCTAATTTCAGGTTTTTCCCTTGGCAGAAACATTAGAGGTTCATTTGACCTAAAGTTGTGAAGGGCTTAAGTCCATGTGAATGAGCAAACTGTTGCTGAGCAGGATTTTTGGTAACGCATGGTCTAGTCCCCGTGCAGCACATGGTATTTGAGGTAGTGCAAATAACCCCAGATACTGTTTGGAGATCCATACCTTGTCCCTCAGCCCTCGAGGGTGTTTGTAATCTCAGCCCAAGATTACTCTCGTGCTCCTGAAATAACTCATATTGTTTCTCCCAGGGAAAAGGGCTCCTCTCTCCCTCCTCCCTTGCACCATTTGCAAACACTTGTGAAGAAGGAGGCAGCGTGGATTTATATTCTAATGGGGGGGATTTGGCTGTGGGACATCTAAATGAATACAATCTGATGAGTTTCATTAAGGCTACACCTCATTCTTTTAATTAACTTCTTGTTCTTGTCCTTGGTGAAGTAGTAATTATTTTTTAATTAGCCCAACACTGCATTGCAGAGCTAGCCAACCCTAGCCTCATCTTGGAGAGGTGTCATAAGAATTAAGTTAATTAGCTTGTCACCATCCCTGTAAAATATGGCTATGTTTGGCAAAAAGGAAGAAAAGAAGACCCTTTGCTGTTCCAAGGTTAATTAAAAACCACAGTGCACAGGAAAGAGGCAGATCCTGGGGTTTGGTGAGTGCTGTGGGTCACATCCTCGATGGGCTCAGAGGCAGAAACCCAGCGGCAGAAATCCCCTGTTCCTGGTGGTCCTCCTGCATCCTGGGACCACAGCACTGGCATTGTGGCTGTGGATGGAGAGAGCAAGTCCAGGAGCTGTGGCCAGCCTGGTCTGCAAAGCAGAGCTGTAGAATCATGGAATGGGTTGGGTTGGGAGGGATCTTAAAGCTCATCTCATTCCACCCCTCCCTGCCATGGCAGGGACACCTCCCACTGTCCCAGGCTGCTCCAAGCCCCATCCAGCCTGGCCCTGGACACTGCCAGGGACCCAGGGGCAGCCACAGCTTCTCTGGGATTCTGGATTCTCTGGATTCTGGCTGTGATTGTGGAGGTGGGAAGGAATCCGAGACCTGAGCCTGTCACTGTATGCTTTTCTGTGTCAATTCCGTGAAACTGCAATTTCTGAAATTTTTGCTGGTGAACAAATTATACTTCAGGTTATAGCTTCTCTCAGAGTCAACACCAGAGGGAAAAAACCCCCACAAACATTTAAGAATTTGTAGAACTCATCCATTACCCCCAGTTGTTTTCATTAAACTGAAAGAAGTTCTGAAAAATGAACTTAAGAGTTGAAAAATCTATTTTCTCTGTCAGACCCCATCTCAGTGAGAGATTTTTCACCACCTTTTGGCAAACTCTGATCTTTGCACACCCATGCTTCTACACTCAAAAGTATTCTGGTGTGCTGTGGCAGCTTCTTTGCCTTTCACAGAGAGTCCAGAGAAATTAGACTTTTTCTTCAAGCCTCGTGCTTATTTGACAGTTCAGCATGAATTGGTTTTTTTTAAAGACAATTTCTATCTCTTCTGATTGAAGAGATGAACTTGAATATATGATCTCTGAGGGATTTTGAGCTGTCTCCTAAATCTCTCCAGATGAAAAGGGCTCAGCTCTTTGCTCCCAGGGAATCCTAGGTGTGTTGCTAATTGCTGCTTCTCCTGGATGGACTCTGAAAGTTCATTAATCCTTTTCCTTATGTGGTTTCCCAGGACAAAAGGATGGTCCTGGCACCCCCCTGCTTGCCAGGGACAAGGAAAAACATTAATGAACATTCAGAGTCCGTCCAGGAGAAGGGTGTTAACCCCTTCTTGTCTGTCTGTCTGTCTGTCAGGTATGTCCACCTTCTGTTCCTTGGCCTTCTGTTCCTGTGGCATCTTTGAGTCAGTCTAGGAAAGATCAATAATACACAGAAAACATCCTTCTTTGGTGCCTTGTAGCTCATTGGCTTTATGGAATTTAGGACAAACTTCCATGGAGGGACTTGTACCATAACTTTCTGTCTGACAGTCCGCAAGGATTTCTTTAGCTCAGAGCTGAAGATATTTTTAAAAGAAACTTTGGATTATTTTAAAAGCTGGGGCTATTTTAATGGAAAATACTGATAAATACGAACATAATTTCATATAACATCTTTTTCCCAGAAAATTCTGACTCTTCACTGAAAAGCAATTATCTTTGATGAGAAAATGGAAAACTTTATGTCCAAATTACAGAATCATTCATGTTAGAGAGCTCTGTCACTGGGGCGTGTTGTTGTTGTTGTTGTGAAATCACAATTTCTGTGGGCAGCAGGCTGAGGGGTTTTTTTTTGACGAAAAATGTTATGTATTAAAATAAAAGTATCTATCAGTAGAGCTTTGACATAAAATGTATGAGCATCCCTGCTCTAGAGCAGCTGGCCACCATCAGAGACAGGATCCTGGGTAGACAAGCCCCTGCTCTGATCCAACAGAGTGATTTTTATATTCCAATGTAAATAATCATTTAAGAGGTAACTGTTTGGGGCTCCCTTAAGCTTTCAGCTGGGGGTCTGCAGGCTCTGTTTTTACCTCAGCAGAGAAGGCTCTTAGTTAAAAGCTGAAAGGGAAAAAAGAATTCCAACAACCCCAGTGGTCTCCTTCAGAGAATAGGGATATTAACTTCAGCTTTAATAAAAACATAATGTTAACTAATCTACTGTGAAGAGCTCCAACTGCAAACTGGAGCCATTCACCAGTGAAAAATTGGAAGGGGACTGAGAGTTGGACAGAACCTGCAGTCATTAGCTGCAGATTAATCATGAATTAAATTACTTCTGATTATGTCAATCCATCCATTGCAAGGATTGTACCTTTCCAGCATTTGGCTGCTGAAGGGAAGAAAGGGAAGCTCTGGCTGGATTGGATGCCTCGCTGGGGTGGGGATAACTCGAGAAGGTGGGATGTGGGATGCTTGTGATGCACAGCTATTCTGCCGTGTTTGAAGAGGCAACACCTCCAGGGCTGCTGGTTCTGCCACTGCAAAGGTCCCTTTGAAAGTAACATTTCTCCTTTTGGATCCCAGAATATCCATTGTGGCCACATATCTCCAGGATATGAGACGTGTTTCCAGCAATGAGGTGGGATAATGATGTATCCCCAGGCTGGGTGGAGAGCAGAGGCATTTGTTCCAGCTAAACTTCTGGATTTAGATGAAGATCAGTCGAGGAGCAGTGGTGGGATCAGGTCCACTCAAGGCCTGTGCATTTGTGAATCAGGAGTTTTTCACTGGTGTGGAGCAGTCAGTCATGCAGAAGCCTTGGTGGTGTGTCAAGGAATGCTGGCTGTGGACTCCTGAAGTCTCTGCTCAAGTAAGAGTCACTCGAACAGCCTCCTGAAAAAGACCTGTTCCTCTGACATCCCATAAAATGCAGGCATTTTATTTGGTACAACTGGTTATATTTATTGGCCACATGGATCCTGTTGCAATACAGGTGAACGCTCAATCCAAAATGACAAGAGAGACTGAACAAAAAGCCTGTGTCCCATTCTTGAGAGCATCTGGACCTTGTGAACAGCCTTGGTATGGAACTCTGTTATAGTACTGGATAGCCTAATTCTAAAAATTTCCCGGCTTAAATTGGAGGGAAGTTTGTATTCATTCTGCTCAGATCTAAGGCTTTCCTTCCCCCTCTGGGATGTTCACTACTAAACATCAGTCTTGCCCGAAGACACAGAAAAAGGTGAGCTACCTGCAAACTTCCAAAAGACCATCCCAAATTGCAGGAGCAATAAGCAGAAATGGAATCCTAATTGCATGGTAATTAATACAAACCTTGACACTCAGAGAGCTGGGGGGTAATAACTGATCAAACACAGTGCAGGACATGTTAAGGCAATGCCTGCCTGAGCTATCAAACCTCATTGCTTGCAAGAAACACGTAATCCCTTTTAATCTCATTCCTTGCATTCCGTGTGGCTAGAAGGCTGGGTTCCAGTAAAACTGATTTTTTAGTTGATGATCAGAATCATAAGGGAGCTGGGAAAGTGCTCACAGGAGGAGACAAGGATCAGGGAACAGCCCAGGGCCAGCTGCTGATGGAGCTCCAGGCTTCAGGAATAGCTGTGTCCGGGCTTACCTTGCTAGGAAGTGAATCTCAGGCTTTGTAAAAAGCAAGAAACAGGAGTAGTGTTTTTTGAGGGGCCACTGGTGGCCCCCTCGAATGTGGCCATGTGGAAGTGGTGGTGTCTTCTGCAAGAAATTCCCCACTGGGGTTAGTAACGCTGCCTGTTGTCCCTACAGCCTTTGGACTGGTCAGCAGACAGCTGAGGGCGGGTATTCTGTAGAGGAATAGGACTCTAGATGGTGATTTTGTTTCAGCATGGTAAGGCATAGGGCTTTTTCTCTGTGAAGCAAACACACAAAATCACATTCATCCCTAACCTGAACATTTCCAGTTCCTGAGCTCTTTGGAATGGGGGGAGCTGATGTCAGAAATGCTGGCCTTCTGGAGTGATCAGTATGGGAGTGACAGGGCACAATTTAATAAGCCTGGAGGGAGGCGTGTGTTTCCCACTGGGAAAAAAATTTAGCTAGTACCTTTCAGAGTGCTTCCCTCCACACCCAGATTTATGGGAATGAGCAGTGTGGGCTCCAGGGAGGATGCTGTGTTGCTGGATTAGCCTAGATGTGACCAGGGAATACGCTAAATCCTGATGTACATTTGCTCGTGTCCAAGTCAGTTTGCATTTAGGAGCGGGGTGGAGGCTGAGGGACAAGTCTGCCCTGGTGAGCAGAGCCAGCTCTTAGGTGGTGGTTCAGGTGAAACCCCCATGAGCGACAAACTCTGGCTCTTCTCTCCAGACACTGCAATAGGTGGTGTAATGCGAACGCTTCCAAGATAGTAATTGAAATTAAAAAAAAAATCAATCCACCTCCACCTCTTGCCGTTTCCCTGTGTGGCTCCCCAGGGACCAGTGGGGTTTTTGCTTGGCTTCAACCCTAATCAGTTTTCTTCTCTTTAATAATCCCCTGTTTGAGAATCCCAGACCAAGGATGCTGCTCCTGAAATGGTCAATTGTAGCTGTTTAGTCTCACTGAAACAAAGAGGTTCTTTGAATGATTCCAAGCTGACCAGAGATATTTCACAATTGGATCAGTCTGCAGGACTTAGTCTGAGGTGTTCAGAAGAGCTTGGAGGGATGAGAAGTACTTCTGGCAAGCCACTCTCTTGTGATAGCTCCACCTCATGCTGTGAGCAGCAGTCTGGCTTTTATTTTGGCTTGCAGGGCAGAATAAAAAATTAAATATGTAGGAGTTGTCACTTGTGGAACAAATTGAAGTTCATCTGGGGGTTATTTCATCCTCTTCATTAAAAGTAGGTTAGTCTCCAGCTAAAAATACAGTTTGGCAAAAGGGGAGTTGAAACATTCATTCTGGGTAATGCTGAGATTCACCATAGTGACCTTCCTTGGCTCTTCTCCAAGCTGATTCATTTTTTAGTGTTCTGTTTGCTGAAACCATCTTTTTCGTCTGCCCTGGCCTGTCTGTTGCTGAGCCCTGCAGGTGGGGTCTAGTGGAGACGCAGCACAAAGTCTGGGTTTGGTAAGGACTGTGACTTTTCAGAGGGCTATGTTAGATAAAGCCTCCTCTGCTACCTGGAGGTGCTGGGAAGGTTTTGTACTTGTAGCCTTCTTACCCTGTGAGCCACAGCTGGAGTGGAGTGGAGGGGAGTGAAGGAAGCTGAGGGTTGGTTGGTCATGGGATGTGCAGAGGGCTGCTCCACACTGGGACATCTTTTCTCCTGGCTCTCCATCCCAGCCTGTGTTCAGCTCCAGGTCGCTGTAAAGGAGGCACCTGTTCCAAGCTTCAGTGAAGGATTTTTTGTTATTGTTGTTTTTTGGTGGGGAGTAGAGTGGAATGAGGAGCCCAGACCAGAGAGGCAGACAGTGATCTCTGCTCATGAGCCAGGTGAGCAATTTCCTGCTGTAGGAGCAAACAGGTCCAGCTGGGTCTCCAGTGGGGATAATTCCACTGATTTCACCCCAGGAACTGGCTCCAGAATGGCTGTTCTGCCTTTAGATGGAGTGAAGACTGGGATGTGTAAATCACATCATGAAATACTGCGTTAGTAAACCTCCTGTCATGTTTTCATGGATGGGGGAAAAGAGGGGAACATCTTTCCCCCATGATAAAATATTGCAGCAGACATCACTGATGGGGCTGGGTAGGGACAACAATACAAAGATAAGGACACTCTTCTCCCCCCCTCCAAGCACCTCCCTCACTTTCTTTTTTCTCTTCCCTTTTTCCTCATGTTTCTGAGTTAAGAGGATTTTTTAGGCACAGTAACGAGTTTTTGCTTTGAACTTGGAATATGCAAGCTGCAAAGAAAGCCCGTGGACTGTTCTTACTTAGTATGCCCAAATATGATTAGTGTCAGACTGTGAAATATCACTTCCTTATCTCTGGGAGCCAGCAGACAGGAACATTTCTAGGGATCACGGTCTTTTTATTTTTTTGGCAAAATGCCGACTTTGAGAAGGAGATGGTTTGTGTGCACAGTCTCTTCACTGGCATGATTCTCATAAGCCTCTGGAGAATCTCCGTGCTTCTTTCTCTCCCTCTCTGCTCTCTTTCACTCATTCATTCCTTACTTCATCCCTCATCATCTGCCTTGACACTAATTCATGATCAAGAGACACGATTTTCAAAACAGCAGCTGATTTGGAGTGGAATGCCATTCTCAGTCATGTCACTGTTTCACCTACAGCTGAGGAACAGCCCCATCCCCCTTGCTCCCCATCAGAGTTAGACTTGAAGAGATGCTTCAAGAAGATTCCTGGTTATAGGAATTAATTGTTTGGGCCATCACACAGGCTGCATTGTTGCTGTTTATCTGCTGACCAGAGCTGGTTCGGCAAGAAAAAAAAAAGCCCAGCCCAATTTATTTACATATTAAGGGTCTTGCATGTCAACATCTGCAAACTGTGGATAAAGGATTTGCATCTCCTGTAATTTCATGGATCTCTTCAGTGGTTTTATTGAAGAAAAATAGGAGAAGAGTGAAGAAAATTAGGAATAAAATGTTTTGCCATCCTCATTTCTTAGCAGGCTGCCAAAATTGTCCTCCTTCCCCCGGCAAAAATCCCAAATGTGTGGAAAAAATAGAAGAAACTCATTACAAATGTATCACTTCAATGCCTTGGAATGCTTTTGTTTCCAATTCTCTTTGATCTTCAGATGGGCTAAAGATAAGGACTGAAACTGCTTTTTAATGTCTTCATCCAGATCTGGCACTCACGACGTAAGGAGAAGAGTTCTACCGAAATCAGAGCCTGGGTTTGAGCTCATTCTCTTAAGCACCTTTGAATTTCAGGCTTTGATTGTGATCTATTTCTGTTTGCAACTTGGAAATGTTTAGGATTTAATGCATCTCAGGCTTAATACTCTTACATGCACCATTGGCCTCTACTGGGAAGGATTAGAGCACTTCAGTTATAAGTCCTAAACCTTAATACCGCTCTGAAAGAATCTTCCACTTAAGTAACAGCACATACAGCACTGGGCTTGAAGCTGCAGGAGCACTGATCCTGCTGCCAGGACGTGCTTCCAGGCCTGGCTAATTTTGTGCTGGCCAAAAGTTTCATGGAATCATGTCCAGAAAAAAAGTCCACAAAATCATGAAACTGCAGGTGCTGCTCTAAGCAGACCCTTCTTTGAAACAGGTCAAAGAGTAGATGTCCTAGTTGTGATCAAAACTGAAGGAGAAAGTTGTGAGGTAACCATGAGAAGGATCGTGCTGAGATTTGAGCTGAGAGTTTGGGCTGAACTCTGAAAATCAGGGGAAAAAAGGAGCTTCTTGGCTTTGAACACCGGAGTGTTTTTGGAGCAAGGGGTTGAGTCAAGGATTCAGGAAAGGCTGATCCTCCAGAAGAGTCTGCAGGTGGGTACTTACAGACCTGGGAAAGTGTGAACCTGTAAAAGAGGAGAAATTCTGGTGTTTTAATTTAGAGTGAGAAGACAGAGAATATGGATGCTGGCACAGGCTAGCAGAGAAAATTTTTCAGTTTTTTACGGCCTCCTGTGAAAGTCTCTGTTCTCATGCAAATGAGCTGAGGAACAGTTTGCTATTTTGTAAACTACTTTGCAGGTGCAGGTTGTTGTGGAATACTGTGGATATTGTCTTGGTTCACCGAGAATAATATTTTGAAATGGGTGTCATAGCATTCAGCCAATCACTCTGAGAGGTGGATGGTCAAGCGACAATAGCCTTAGCCATTCTCGTGAATCAAGTTATGCAAATGAGTTTATAATTAATTAAATGATCCCATTTTATCTGGGACTTGGATTCTGTGTCGTTCTTCACGCCATCCCAACAGCGACAAGAGGAGACAGGAGAAACAGACTTTGTGAGTGCCAAAGCTGTTGGAAAGAGGATTAGGAGAACTTCTGGATTGCGTTGCCCCAGGTCTGCTTTACAGGAGGGGCTGTAACTGATAGGTGATAGGAGAGGAGTGTCCAGCCATGGAGGTAGCAGAGCTCTGGAGGAGTTTGGAAGAAGAATGGAACAAGTGAAACTGTTTTATATCTGCTTGGGAAACACGTAGCTGGAAAGACAGGGGCAGAACCAGTCCTGTTTTGGGGTATGGGCAGGACAGTAAGATAGCCTTATGGCATCCTTTTCATTCTTCTTCTGCAGCTATTCAGTGATCCTGCTTTAATTCTTGATTCACTCAACTGGCACCTTAAGCCACCTCAAATCCATCACAGTGAGCTGTCATAGGCTGTAGGGAGCATGTTACATTATGATATTATTTTTTTTTTTCTTTTGGGCTCATTAACCAGCCTGATATGTTCATAATGGGCCTCTTATTTGACATATTTATTAATAACCAAAATGCTGTTTTCTTGACTGGAAAATGTTGACTTTGAGGTTAGGGCCTTCCAATGTGTTCAGCATTTTCCAGCCCTTCTTCTCCTGTTGAATCATGTGGCAATAATCCTATTGATCATGGTGGGAGTAGAGTTCATGGGAACACAAAATAAAAGGAAGCCTTGGAAATCCTGTTCTGAGCAATTTGTGACTCAGGTGTCAGAGGAAACATGATGTAATCCCGTGTCAAAGGTACTCTGAAACCTTTCATGAAGAATATTTTTTAAAATAAAAGTGACCTTTTAAATAGATTAACATTTTTGAAAAGAAAAAGTCTATTGGCATGAAAATATAGGGAACTGAATCACTTCTCTCAAGGTGTTGGAGCAAACCTCAGGATGTTGTCTTTTCTTGCTGGAGAGAAAGCCTGACTGAAGTGAATACATTTTGAAATATGGAATCAATTTCCTTGTTAGCTTTGTTGCCATCAGCAGGGAAGGAGGCTCTTGGTGGAGAACAGGAGGCACCTCACCAGAAATTCAAGGATGAGCATTTCCCTGTGGGTCTCATGCTGTTGGTCTTGTGGGATCACTGGCCCAGGGAAGGAGTCTCCCATGCCCCCCAGAGCTTTGTGGACCTCAGTCCACTCCTGTAATTCCTGCAGGGTGTGGCACCACCCTCTCCCCTGTGAGGTGGTGGCCAAATACTCAATGACTGTGACAGATATAGATGCATCAAATGTTTGGAGAGAGAGGATGTGCATGTCCTTTGCCTTTCAGTCAGATCCTCCTTCAGCTGTGAAGCTGGAGGATATGCCTGTTTCCCAGTTTGTGCTAAGGAGAGTGCTCCTTCTGACCATTCCGTGGCTCTTCATTCCTCAGGGCTCAGAATTCACCTTCTATGTTCCCCTTCTGTGTTCTGTGAAATGACTGGCAGAGTAAAATCATGAAAACTGTGAAGTTGCTCCCTTCATTTGCATTCAGTCTATGTTCAGAAAGTTCAACTCTAGTCACGAAATTTGCTCTGTATTTTTTTAAACTCATAATAACATTTTCCCTGAAAATCTTCAAAGATTTTACTTCTCCCTGCTTGATTTATGAACACAAAAAAAAGGTGGCTGTAAGTTCAAATTCTTGGATTTATGGCTGCGATTGATTCTTGTGGGTATACTTTGCTCTTCTTGGATTTTCAGTTCTCAAAATACCAACTGGAATAATATACCCAGTGTGACCCCTGTAATCTGCTCAGGTTTAGGTTCAGCAGAGATTTCTGCCTCCAGTGCTGCCTGTCGAGGCACATTTCCTTTTTCCCCTGTGTCTGTGGAGTTTGGGGAGGTCTGCTCTATCCGTTTCTGCACCAGAAAGGATTAAAGCCCATCTCCCCCACAGCTGGGACAATCTTGTCACTGCAGTGTTTAGGTTCCTGCATCGGGTCCAAGTTTTTCAGAAAATGTGAACAGACTTATTTACATGTTCTTAAATTTAGGTTTCTAAGGAGAGAGGGGGAGAGAGGTACCCAAGGATGTAGGTAGGTGTCCTTGCAGTAATTTACGTTGAAAATGTGAAGTACAAATTAAGGGTGTGAAGTAGCTGCTCTTATCTTCTGGTCAGCAGAAAAAAACAGTCTAAAAACAGACAAAAAGCATATTTGGGATCTTAAAAATGTTCCTCTTCTGATGGCAGATTGGTATGAGGAGTGAATCCCTGATAGGAACAAAGGGCAGAGTGGCTGAGTGAAAGCTTTCCATGCAGGCAGGTGGGACAAGACAGAATCTTGTGGAGGGTTACTTTCAATCTAACATAGAATTTTGTAAAGTCTTTGCTTTGCCAGTGGATGGATCCCATGCAGGCTATGATTAGGATTTTGTGCAGGAAATAATATGAGCTACTGTACTCAGTTTGTTTTCTGACAGCAGGAACAACTAAAAAGTGTGACACGCTGCCTGCTTTCCATCTCCAGCTGTCTCACTGCACTAACTGCTCCCTTCACACCCTGCTGAATTCCTGCTTTAGCTTGAAGCAAATTTGCCAGTGTGTCCAAGGAGACAAAAGAACAAGCAGAACAGAGAGAGTCATTGTTCAAGGCTCAATCCAAAACTGCTTTCACAAAATCCAAATGTCAGGATAAAGGCGATGGCTTGCAGAGAAGCTTCCCCCTTCCTCTAGAAACAGGCAGGCAAATAAAATAATAAGCACACAGCTTCCTGTGTGTGTGAGCACAATTAAAGTGCAGGATATTGTAGGTTTTTTTCAGCCACAAATTCTTGCTGTAGCTTCAGGGGATCTGGCCCGTGTGGCAGTAATTGATGTCCATTTGTCCCCAGGAGTGTGGTGATGCGAGGCCATGCTTGAGCCCCCTGCAGGAATTGTAGTGACCTGGAGGTGGGTTATTGCCTGGGTTTATCCACAGTTTCCAGTCAAAATTCTGTGGTGTTAACTCAGGGTCTGTGTGCAGCTCATGTTGAGTTCTTCAGCTCGTGTTGCTGGGATTGGAGGACTTCTCCTGGATATGAGGGGGTTTCCTTGGTGCTGGAATCATTACCTGGGTGTAATCTGTGCTGGGGATTCATATGGAACCAGCTGTCTTCATATGGCAACTGCAAGAATTATTAATCTTCTACAGCTGGGGGCAGATCTGGATAACCCTGACCACGCACACCATTCTGGCCACTTCAGTCCATCCCATCTTTCACTTTGGTTTAGGGAAGAGAGGAATAAGGTTCCTTGGAATTAACAGAATTTGCATTGAAGAAGTGGATTCTGATAAACATGCTCGAGGCAGTAAATGTTCTTTGTCACTGTATTTGCTTCAAAACCAAGAGAACAAACCTGTAATTCCTGAAGTAATTATGGGCAAGTTTTCATGGCTTTTTCCAACTCCCCTCCAGATACTGTGATTTTTTGGGGTTGAATTTAGGTACTTTGCTGTTAACACTTTACGGCATTCCCGTACTGGAAATTTGCTCAGCCCTGGCACCTGTAGATTTCTGGGTGCCAGGGAGTTACAGGATGGAAGGTGTATCTCATGGTGGGCACGCTGATGCGGTCATGGCTTAACCTTTCATTGATGCTGAGATATCACCTCTCTGTGTGGCTAAAAATGGGACCAGATAGTAAAGATGCTTCTGCAGAAGCTTGATAGCAAAACCTGTTTGAAGTGTCACATTTATCATTAACTGTTTCTAATCTGTCCTCTCTTTCTCTGCTTGTTAATTCAGAAATACCAAACTGAAAGCCCCATTATAGGTCTGGGGCAAGTGGCCAGCTTAAATCCACCTAATTACTTTTAATGAGTAAGACTTTTTCACTTTTCGGGACAGGTGGTTAGTAACAGAGTCTGTAGCCTTACTTTGAGGCCAGGAATGTGCTCCAATCAGCAAAAGGTTTGTGCCAAAGAACTCTAAATTCACTCTTGTGACATTTCAAGAGATGAAGAAGATGTGAAGGAAAAGCAGGTGATGTGTGATGGATGGTGGGTAGTGTTTGCAGTACCTGGGATGTGTTATCACATCTAGGTTATCTAGTGTGTTTGGGGGGAGCTGAATCAATAAATGAACTGGAGAAAGGGGTTGTGAGTTGTTAGTGGAGGAACTTCTTCAGTCAGTTGTTGTAGTAATTTGTTCAGTAAACTTGAATATGATCAATGGTCTGGTTTTCAACTGTCCCAGACAGCAGTGCATAGGTACAATATTGTATAGCACCAGCAAAGGACTTTGGAAACCCCTACAGTCCTCTCTTGTTTCCTTATCCATCAGCAGCCTACCAGGGTCTTTGGGATACATTGGAAGATGCCTTATTATTTCCCTGAATTGCCCTAAAGAGAGGATGTAGCCTGCTTGTCATGAAAAACTGCACGTGTATGCCCACAATAAAACTGACCTGGAACACTTAGATTTACGGCCCAGATTCAGTCTTTCACAGCACTCAGAAAATGTTAGCTCTGCTTCTTCATTGCCTTTGGCCTTCCTGGGTTTGACCATGCTGCAAACTGTAATGCCAAACTGCAGCAATAAAACGAAGCCCTCTCGTGATACTTCCAAAAAGAACAGCAACTTCCAGAAATCTCCTGGGAAGGTTTTAGCTCATCAGGTTTTCGGCCTAAACTGGGGAGTTTGGAGGAAGTTCAAAGGAAACACCCAAGCTTTTGAGCACTTCATCACGCTGAGCCCTTGTAGGCTTTCCCATGACTGCTGTCTGGTTATACACTGTTCCTCATCAGAGGTTCAGCGTGTCAGCCCCCTTTTCCATCCTGTGCTGTCTTCTCTCTGAGTTGTTTCCTTTTACTTGTCTCCGAAGAATACTTACTTGCCGACATAATTTTCTCTTGGAATGATATTACAGCTTCTAAACCAAGCCTAGGTCAGCAGTATCACATGGATAAGAGACTCTTTTCCTCTCATGTGATACAATTTTAGTAGAAGATTAGGCTTTTAACCCTGAAATAAAAGCAGCTTTCCCTGTTCTCCCTCTCTCTCTCTCGTTATCACTCCAGCTCTCTCTTTTTTTTTTGTCTTCAGGCCCCATCAGTGAGACACGACATCAATTCTGGCTGCTGGTCTAGTGAGCAATCCATCCTGAGACTTGATCTGGGGACTTAATTAAGTGTGAAATTGAAGGGAGAACTGGCACAAAAAATGGCCGAGGTCCTGCGAGGCAGAAATTTTGTAACTCACTAGAAAGCAAGGTGCAGATGAATATGCTCCAAGATGCCAGGGAGTTATTGACTGTTATTGCTTAACACCATGGCAATGAAGGATAGGTATCCAGAAGGTATTGTCAGGGACTAGATATTTTGCTGTGGGCTTCCTGCATTTAAGTGAGCACCACTGCTGTCTTCGTGTCTGAGTGGATTCACAACCTACCTGTGGCTTTGAATTTCTTGCTTCTCTTGTATAAGGTCCTGCTGCACCTGCTCAGCTTTGCTGTTGATCAGGAGCAGTGAGCCTATGGGGCAAGTGTGGCAAGGGGCTCCTGCAGGACGGGTCTGTGGGATCGATGCTCAGCATGTGGAAGATGCTGAAGAGATTTTTAAGGTGAGAATTTCCTTGAACAGACCACCCTGTGGATGCAGATTGAGCTCATGAGAGCGGGTCCGAGCCTCACAGCTGCACCTTGGGCATAATTTCCTTCGTGTTGATTGAAAATTTTCTGAGGAGTAATAAGGACAGCCAGTGAAATCACTGGTGCTCCAGTGTTTAGCATCACCTGAAGCTCACCTCAGGCACTGATGATAATTGCCTGTGGAGATGACACAGCAGTAAATATCAAATCTCAATTTAATGTTGTGTTTACGCGCAATAGAAGCTGGCAAAGCTTCATTTCAGTACATTGCTTTTCTTATAAGCTCTCTAGAAACTGCTGGTCTGTGTACACTCCCCAGCAAAGATTTAGTAACAGATGCTGTAGCCATGTCTAATGCTAGCAAGATTTCATTAGCTATATATAGCATGCTCCTCTCATTGCAGTGCCCCACCATGTTCGCTCAGAGATCGCTACTTGAAACTGAAAAGGAGAGCATTTTGTGAGAGCATTTTGTGATGCATTTATTTGTACCTCTCTTACTCCTTTGAGTGGCAAATATTCAGCGTGGTTTCCTTGCCTGCACTGTGAATTAGCGAGGTACTCTTGTATTAATCTCCTCTGGGCGCAATTCCAGTTATCTTATTTGCACCAGCTAGGACTTGACTCCAAGCGTGGCTTCCACAGGACCATTTTGTGGATTAACATCCTGTTCTGCATAAGCATACCATAATCCAGCTTTAATTGTGTTTTTATAGTGACTGTAACAAAAGACTTAGTGGTAGTGAATAACTGTAGGCCTTTGGGTTTGACCTGAATAGAAGGAAAAGCTTTGCAATGAATATTGGAGAAAAGATGGTTAAAGACATAGGGGATTGGAAAGTGGGTTCCAGGTTCAGTTTAGGAGCATCAGATTGGTCAAATATGACAACTCTGTAAACTACACTGTCTTTATCTAGAAAAAGCCAGGGATCTTATTTGTGGTTGCCCAAGTATTTGCTGTTGTGCCACATGGGAAATCATTAGTTTAGTCAGAGGAAAAAAAAGGATTAAAGCAAGATTTTAAAAGTTATTCTACAGGGAGCTGCTTAAAGGACATGTGATGGATTTTGTTGATAGCAGAGTTGTCAGGACTAAATATGTTGTGAGGTGGAGTCTTGTGAAGTGGGTTTTATGGCTGATTTTATTAAATATTTCCATTAGTGAAGCTGTTGCTGATGATGGACTGTGGGGAGGCATCAACAGAGGAGGAGGATTGGAGAGGGGGAGCAATAGAAGTGGTTTGACATGTAAGTGCAAGGTGATGAATTTATGGATTAAGATCAGGAATTTTTGCTGTGAATTTGAGCCTCCCTGGCTGTCAGTGACAGAAGTGAAGGAACTGTCTGTGTAAATCAATCACAGATGCCTTCAAGACACTGATATAATCAGAAGTGCCGTATGCAGGCTCCCACCAGCAGCCATCAGGAAGCACTAACATCACGGGACACGGTGACCTGGGAATCCTGGTGTACTTCTGCTTGCAAGCTTTCAAAGAAGGAAAAAATCCCAGTGAAAGCAGGTCTAGAGAAATCTGGATGCTGTAAAAGATTAGGAACAGGTTGTTTTATGTAAACAAGATCTTGTGTTCTCTCATGGCACAGATTTCCTTGTGTTTTGGCCTTGGCTTTGTGTAAGGTGTGGTCTGTTCTGCAGATACTGGAAATGTCCAACTCTGCATTTTCCCTGCTATTTTGGGATGAGGGCTGTGTGTATTGCAAATTATATATGCATTTGACGCTAAAAGGGGAAATATCGCCACTTGATAACAGAGGAACGGAATAGATATGCTTTAAATTTTATAACCATCCCCAATGGAATTTCTTGCAACTTCCAAATGTAGCATCTGGATGTGGTTATAATGGGAGGTAATTGGACAAGGTGTGATGCTGATTTATCCAGTTTCCATTCCTTGTGTTCAGTGTATTGACTGATCAGAAAGTGTGGGAAATACAGAACAGAAATAAGGAAAGGAGGTGCAAACTAGAAAAAAAAGCAGTGAACTCCCCTGTGAAAAGATAATCCAAGACATACACAGCAGAGGAAGATGCTTGGGAGTTGGCAGGGCTGAGAAAGCTTTGAGCAGATCAGAGAGGAACCTGCAATGCATTAAGGAACTGATGGGTTTTGTGGTTAGTTTATTTCCTATTTCAGGGAAAACCAGTGTATTTTTGCACTGCCCCTGCATGCAGCACACCACAGGCCAAGCAGGTGATGGTTTCTTTTGCTGTAGGAATGAAAGGGAGTGTTTATCCCCAACTCCTGTCTTCTGAAGCAGGCAGGTGTTACAGGTACAACAGCAAAGGTGACTTGTACAAGACTGGGAGGGTTGGCCCCTGCAGAAAGAGTGGAGGGATGGCTGAAGGAGCTCTCCTGGGTAAGAGGGATGGGATTTGGTTGGGTAACCTGCAGGTGAGAGGGGGAATAAGGTCACAGAGCCATTGAGGGGTTGGGAGAATGGGAGCAGTGGACCTCAAGACCATTATATCTCTTTGACTTTGTCACTAATGGACTAAAACATAGACGAGGTGTGATGTTAAGACATCCCTCCGGGCCGTGGCTGCTTGTGAGCTTTGCAGCCAGCCCAGCAGGGCAGGGCAGTGTCACCTGAGCCCTTCCTGCAGTGAGCAGAGCTGAGTGGGCCAGCAGGAGCCGTGCTGCCCAGCCTGGGACTTGCCATGAAGCAAACTTCTCTTTGAATGTCATGTTGTTTTCATTAGGTCTGCAGGAGGAAGGACTGAAATGTTTTGTCTTTTGTACCTCAGGTTTCTTCATCTCTGCAGTAGACTAACAAATCCCTCAAACTTTGGCATCTTGACAGTATCACACCTCATCCTCCATTTTTCAAACTTGGATCAGTTCGGTTTCCACAAACACAGTTGTGCTCCCCACTGGGCCAAAACAAGAAACGTGGAGGGAAAACAGAGGGAAAGATTGCTCTGGAAGATACCCAGTGCCAGGGACTTCACATACTTTCACAGAGTTTCCAGGCTGCTGTGGAGGCTGCCTGGTCCAGAGGCTTCAGCATCCCTGGGCTGCTTGACGTGGTTGGTGACAAATGACTGCAGAAAAGGGGAGTTACCCTCTTGGACTCACTAGAGTAGGCTCTGGTCCTGCCACTCCAAAGTGTGTTTGGTGCAGTGTTATTCCTGTGGGAAAACTACCAGCAGTTCACTTCTTGTAGCTCAGGGATGTTGCAGGCCTAGCATAAATTGAAAATTGTGTGCTTCTTGCTCAGTAGGGCTCTCCTCAGGTCACTTTGTGTATCAGTGAGGAATGAGGCTATTGGGATTTATACCTGTGTGTACAGAGGAATGTTCATCACCTCTGCTGAGCATGAGTCTCTGTTTGCTGCTGGTTAGGAGGGGAAAATGCCGGCAAAGGTGATGGCAATCAGAGTATGAAAGGGGGTATCCTGTTCTTTGTGCGAAGAATTCTCCCTATGCATTGGGAAGGTTCTCAGCATGTCATCCTAACTACTTCTTATAAAAATTAGTGGGTTTTGATCAAAAACATTTAACATGTGTCAACATAAGGGATTTCTTTAACTTACCAATCCAAGCAAAGAGGTAAGCCCCACCAAGGTGTGAGACTGAGGACTCCAGCCAAGACAGCAAAAGATTTGCTGTTTAAAGAGCCAAGTTAAACAAGACACAATTAGGAATAACGTGCCCCCCACAGCTCCCAGAGGCCACTTTATGGATCCTGAGGGGGCCAAAGTTGGGCCTTGCTGTGTCTTGTTTGCCTTGGCTACATAACACTGCAAACCCGTGTGCCTGTTGCTTGGCGTCCAAGGCACAGATCACACCTGCAGTAGGCTCAGGCACAGAGGGTTTTTTTCCTTTCTCCTCCTCTCTGTCTAACCATGTTTGTTGTGAAAAAGTGCAATATAACCTTGATGCTGTGCTGCTGGCTTCCTGAGGAAGAGGGTTCACCTCCTTCGCTGTGCTGACAGAGGCTCCCATGTCCCACAAGCAGCTTTTTCCCTCAGGATTTGCCCATAGTCTTGGGGCTGGCAGTTGTCTTTCTGGTTAGAAATGGAGAGATTTATGGATTGATGGCAGATAAGAGGCATTTCAGGAACTCTTTAAGCTGCCCTCCAATATTTGACCATGACCAATACTGCAGATGGAGCAGTGCATTACCACCAGACTGACTTTTGCTCTAATACGGAGACGCAGCTCAGACCTGTTGGGTACTTCAGATCCCACTCTCACCTGAGCTCAGGGGAGTTTTGGGGTCCATTACAGCCTTATATAAGGAATTTTAAGTCAGGCTGTTACTCCTGTGTTTAAACTCTAGAAGCTTTCAGTCCTAATCAGGAAAATGTCTGTGAAATGTGCCCCTGTAAGTGCTGGTTTTCCAAAGCTTGTCTGGACACTTCATTCTCAGACTCTCTTTGGGTTTTTGGCTAAATTTAGAAGGGTTTAGTGTTACTTTTTTATTTGGAACCCTTTCCTTCTGTATGAAGGGAGTAGATGGAGAAGAAGGCAGTCTAGCTCCAGACACACTGGCCAGGCCAAGCTCAGGCTGGAGCCACAGGTAATGGTTTATTTGCCCACCTGACATAGCTGGAAAACACAGGCAAGGTTTTAATGCCTGCAAACCCTCCTGCAGAGCTGTTCCCTGCTGTGTATCATTAGGCCATATGGCTGCAAGAGCACTACATTAAGGAAGAGATACCCATCCCTATAAAGGTAGTGACACGTGACTGCAGAGGTCAATGTGCATCACCTTAGTCGTGTTGTTTTAGTCCTGGAAAGGACTCAGAGGGGCTGAGGAGCCCCTGCTCTCAGTAACTGATAGGTTGGACTTGCAGACAGTGTTCAGAGGGCCTGAGACCATCCTCAGTTTAAGAGTATATCTAAGCCCCTTAAGCCTTTTGCTCTCCGTTTCTTGTTTAGCATCTGTGCTATGTCAGCAGTTGTTTGTCTCTGCTTCTGGGCTCATCTGAAGGGATTTTATTTCCCAGAGCCATGAAAGGACCCCATGAGGCTCGGGAGAGGCAGGGTGTTTCTGTGGAGATGCTGAAGCAAGGGCAGATGTGGTGTTGAGGAGGTGCCTTTGTCCAGCCATCTCCTTCTGTGGCCCTTAAAATCACCCACAAATTTAAAAAAAGCAAAAGCAGGAGGCACTTAGTGGCTCCCCAGTGAGGGTGACTGAGAGGGAGGGGCACTTTTTCGGTTTTTCCATTGTTTCCATGTGTGCTGCTGGCCCAAGGGATGTGCCCTGGGTGCCTGCTCATTTCAGAGGTGCAGATGGGGACCACTGGAGGAATTGTAATCCCACATTAAGCTCCTTGGGGGGCAGTTTGGTATTTCTCACACTTCTGTGCTGAGCAAGGTTTCCCAGAGACTCAAATTTAGGGATGATGCTGAAGTCACTGAAGTGTTTTCTGGTGTCACTTTGCTCGTGTGAGGCCACCCAGAGCTTCACCCTCCTGGCTGTGGGATGGTGTGAGGTGGAAGGCACCGAGGTGTGAATGGAGTTGTTATTATCCCAGAGAGGCTGGATGATGGAGGCAGCACAGGGTGAGCTGACTCCTGTGGATGAATGAATTCATTACAGTGCACCACCTTGAAGAAAAGAAATTGTGAATCTTAATTAAAAGCACAGTCATCTGCTTTTGTGGACACGTGGTTTTGGGCTGTTTCTTTAGCTGTTAACAGGTTGTAAAGTATTTTTTTAGGATTTTCTTTTTTGGGGGTGGGGCACTACTAGTAAGGCAGTTAAAAAAATTCATAAAAAAAAGGAATTTGAAGGACGGCTTAGTGGTTATGGAGGTGAGGACTTGAGCAGACTCAGCCCAAAGTGGAGCTTGCTTGCAGCAGCTTCGATCATGGATGAGTCTCATGGTATCCTCAGTTTTCCACTGTGGACCATGAGTTTTTTCTGCTCTCTCTCCAGACCCTCACCAAGATAACCCCATCCTCTTTATGCTCTCCAGTGTGTGTCTGTGTCTCTGCTGGCATCACTCTTCTGTTGTAGCTCCTCTGTGTGGCTAAAACAGACTTTCCAGGTTCCTTTCCACAGAAGGAGTGGGAATCTTGCCTCACCCAGGGGCTTTGAGAGAGATATTTTTGCGAGGAACACCAAAATGGTTGGGTTGTTATATGTGAGAAAATTCCACTAAGATGGCAAACATTCTTCTTTTTTCATGATTGCTATACCAAGCTTTAAATTGTTTTTGTCAAAAACCCCCTCTCTCATTTTCACCAAACATCACGTTTTTGCTGCCTTTGTTTCTCTGTTGTAAACCTGAAATTTCTTCATGTAAGTGGGTATGGAAAAATCACTCCCTCTCACCAAAGCCTGCTTTATCTGTAGCAAAAAATTGTGGATAGGCTTTTTTTCTTTTATTCCACACCCCGTTCTAGTACCATTAACCACAATGAACAAAACCCTGTTGTTGTGTGAGGGCTTCCTGTGGAATGACCTTGCTCCAGCCTGGATGTGTTACCACGAAGCAGCACAATGATATGGTCTTACAACAACTGAGTGCTCGCTCAGGGTGAGATTTCGTGGCAGGTGATATTTCCCCCACAACAATACCATCTGCAATTATTTCCCTACCAGAGGTCTGTCCCAGTGAAAGGCTCTGAGTGGTTTGTTTTCACTTTTGACACTCAAACTTTCACTTGGAGGTGAAAGTTCGCTTGAACCGCGTCCTGGTGAAATACCATAATACTCAATTCTGCGGCAGGTTCGGAGAGTGCTTCATAACATTCTTGAAACAGATGTCAAGCTGATCTAAGAGGAGGAACGAGGGCATCCTTAATGTGTCACCATACTTTATCTCAGAACAAATAAACCTCCTAATTCTGCAAGGGGAGGTCATGGCAAGGAAGGCAACTCAAGCCCTTGTTAAGGAGGCAATGACATCAGTCTGCCAGGGAAATCAAAGCAGCTGAAGCCCAGTCCTGTAGGTGTTACTTGGGCAAAAATCCCAGTGATCCTCGCTGAAAGTTTTGCCTGGTTACCAGTGATAGATTTGCTTCAGGGCTGGGCCTCTGTGTGCTGTGGAGGATACGGCCTCTGCAGGGTGAGCATTTATAAATCAAAAGCATGTGTTGGTTTTGCTTGTCCCGTGTTTGTTTGGCTGTTTCTGTGGTGGTTTGGGGGAACAGCAGGTATCAGTCCTGTGTCAGCCTCTCTGCTCTGGGCACTTGTGAGGAGGTACCTGTGGAGTTACAACACCCAACTGCACTCTTGCAGCATTGTTGTTTTAATTTTCTGGCGTTGTTGCCGGGCTGATGCTGTGCCTGACTGTAGCAGAGGACAAAGCAGCAGTGCTCTCTGCTTTCATCTTTGGCTGCTCTGTTTGTTCCATCCCCTAAGGAAGCAAGGTTTATGTCGCTGTGTTTGCAAGTCTGCTGCTTTCTGTTGGCAGCCCTCTCTAATAGCCTCAGAACCGACTGCAGCAGGGTTTGATGGTGGGAGAGAGGTCCCAGAGCTGTTGGGCCTATGGCTCTTTGCTGCAAGCAGGTGATGGAGGAGTGGAAAGATGTGACTGCAGGGAGGAGACAAGGAGGACTCTGTGTGTGTGTTTGTGTTTTCAGGCTTTAATAAGCCCCAAACCCCAGACTTTGCTCCTCTTGCTCTCAAATACTGTGTGTGGGTGAAGCAAAGCTCAGGGGTGCTGAGGCAGCTGTTCAGGCAGCCCTGCAGCAAGATGTGCACTCCTTTGGGCGTCTCTGCTTGGGTGTGCAGGCTCTGGTGTCTGCTCCTCCTGATGGGTGTTGCTGGACATCTCCAAGGTTCCCCCCATGAGTGCTGCTGACCCTGCTTCCCCCTGTCCACTCCATGCTGAGGGCATCCTCAGCCCTGCTCAGCCTGGCTGCCTCAGACCCCTCCACTTTCTGCCACCTTCATTCTGGGGACATTTTCCCCGGCCGTGCTGTTTTGCCTGTGAGATCGAGCAGCATCCCTTGTTCTGCCTCTTTAAACCCAATCCATTTCTTCCCTGAGCCCGCAAATACAGTTGTTTAATCCATGATTAAGATGATAAAACTGCTAGCTGGAATAAGGCAAATACTTCATGGTTTGGGTGTGAAGCTGCAGCAGTCAGGGTTGCTCAAAGCCCTGGGCTCTGCCCCTGTAGAGGAGGTGTGGGGGCTTTTCACTCCTGAATGTCAGATTAAGGCAATTTATCCTAATCTGATTAGTGTCTAATTCAGTGCCAGTCTGCTGATGGCAGCCTGGATTAGGGGGCTCAGGAGCTGGTGTTTACCCTTGAGTGCAGGGTGCTCATTCCCTCAAGGGAACTGTTTCTGAGAAGCTGATGGCTGCCTTGTGTCCATGTGTGCAGGACTATTATTATTATTATTATTATTAATAATAATGAACATGTTCAAAGCACTTGGGGGCAGAGTCTGGGGCTCCTGCAGTGCACGGCTTTGAGCTCTTGGCTCTGCTTTGTCTGCAGGAAGGAAACTCAAGGGGTTGTTATCCTTTAGAGGAGTGGTGGGGGGTTAAGGCTGAGTGAACGACTTGTTTAATTTGGATGTCCCCCCTTTGGAGACATTATATGTGAATAAGTTAGTTGTCCTCTGTTTAACCCTTTTTGAGACCTGCCTTTCTTTTCAAAGGGTCCTGGGTCATTTGCCTGGCTTTTCCAGGTTGTTGCTTGTGGGAGGACACTGGGCTGGCCAAGATAGGGCTGTGACTTTATCTGCTTACACCCCTCTCTGGAGAGTTGGTTCCTGGCCCCACCAGTGCAAGTTGCTGTGGCTCCAGTTGACTGTGGAGCTGCTTTTACCCATCCTGGGCACTGGGCTGGTCCAGCTGAGCCATCTGCATTTGCTGTGTGACACCAAGTGACAATGTGCATGAAACTTGGCTAGTTCCTGCCTGTGGGATGGCTGGTTTAGACAGCTGCTCTTCGGTTCCCCATTTATTTCCCTGCAGGCTGGTAACACTGAACAGGGCATCAAGAGAGATGCCAGGGTGTTCCAGGGCACAAAATGGGATTTCAGCTTGTGCAAACAAAGCCCTGCCCCCCTCTTGCACAGAATTGTGATAAGAGGAAGATTTACTTCTGAAACTTAGGATATATGGGCCAGATTCATTCTTCCTTGTATTGCTGAATACCTGCAATTCCTGCTTAGGAGCCAATGGGGTAATGCAGAAGTAAATCAGGAATCTGGCCTGCAGTTCTGATGTATGATAAATAGCATATTACCTTCTTGGTCCTTCAGATATATTTGTACAAACAGACTTAGACTTCTGTTGGGTTTTTTTCTTTTTATTTAAAAACCAAACCAATGAAAGGTCTGTAATGTATTACCAGTTTTCCATTTTTCTTAACAATGTAGCAAATGTTCATTGATTTTTAGAGATGACATCAGATAAGGGAAACAGAAGCAGGAAGAATGTGCCAGGAAGTTTAACAGTTAATTTGGTGACCTTTAGATGTCAGTATAATCAAAGAATAGCACAAAACTCAAGGCAGGTTTGGGAGCCTTCCTGCTTGGTAAATTTGGCAGTCTCTTTCCTTGAACTAATTTGCTGGACTCTGGCTCCTGGAAGCTGTGTTGCTGCTAATTTATGTGTGTGTTTGATGTGCAGCTCACATGAAGGGTGAAGATGGGTGCAGCCTTCAGCTGTGTGCCAGGAGACCTTGTTGAGCATTTCTCTGTGGCAGATCATTGCTGAGGATTTTGGCTCTGCTGCATTCTGGAGCAGCAAGGCTTCTGCTGGACCATTCCAAGGAGAGGGCAAGGGCAACGGAAACAACTTCACTGGCATCACTCTCTGTGCCAGATACTTGTGCTAACGCAGATCTATCAAAAGAAAGTTTTTCAGTAAGAATTGTAATAAATACAGCAGCCTTCTCTGCCTGTAAACCCATTCCTCCATTAGATGTTTTATAATCCCTTGGACATTAGAATTGGTATTCTAGTCCTTAGGGACCTTTTTTATTTGTTTTTATTTTATTGCTGTGGTGATGCTGACATGACGGGTGTGTTACCCTGTTATCAAAGACTTACTTTGAGATGTTGAATTGTGTAAACAAAAATGTACCTGTAAATATTTTTGTACTTGCCCAGCAGGGTTAGGTTTTCCTATGTTGTTTTGGTCACTGTGTCCTCATGGGTTTGAACTTCTAGCCCAGGTAGGTAGTGTTCTTCTCAAGTCCTGAATGGCAACTATTTCTGGGTTATTCAGGACCCATATGACCTCTGCCTATGAAGCTTCTCTGTTTTCTTCTACTTGCCTCTGTATTTTAAATGCATGTTTCTATCATGCAAAATTTGCAAAAACCCAGGCAATGAGCTGGAGGCTATTTCTACAATTTACCCTTTCCACTTAGTGTCTGTGCTGTTGTTTTGAAATACTTTTTTAATTGCAGTTTTCCAAGGTGGTATTTGAAGGGATTGACAGGACCCCATTAAGGCAAATTTGGCCCCTGAATTACTTTCTATTAAAAAAATCCAGCACCCTCAACTTCCACAAAACCAAAGATCAACAGAATGTTTCTATTAAAAGGAAATCCAAATGGAAACAGCTTTTAAATCTATCAAATATATGTTTCTTTTCTTTATTTGCCTGTCAGACTTTGTATGTGTATGAAGGCCAGACAGTGAATTGACTTGAAACATATTATTACCTAAAATGATATTGACATCAGAAATGCAAAACCACCAGTGAAAAAAGGTGGGCTAGAGCTTGAAAATTCTGTTCTAGCTTGAGTCCAGATTTTGACAACCTGCTGCCTACGTTTGGGTCAGAAGATTGGGATACAGGGCTTGCGTGTGAACCTGGACTGGGCCATAAACAGTGATGAGATTTTGCTGTTTAATAGTCTCAAGCTGGGCTGCCCGGTGTCTGGCTCATGAGCAGCATCTGGCCTGCCAGGACAATTCATCTGGCCTGGAGCCCATTCCCAGCCTCTTGCTCTCCTGAGGGCCTCTCAGACACAGGCGAGGAGTGGGCTGTGTAAATGATGTTGGCTGCCCTCAGCCATTTCTTAGCTACCTTTCCTATGGACATCATCCCTTTTTCCAGCTGCAAAGTGGGATCATAGAACCCCAGAACAGTTTGGGTTGGAAGGGACTTCGAGGTCACGCAGTCCAAGCCCTTTGCCATGGGCAGGGACACCTTCCACCAGACCAGGTTGCTCCAAGCCCCATCCAACCCGGCCTTGGATGTTTCCAGGGACTCAGCAGCCGCAACTTCTCTGGGCAACCTCTTTCCTAGCAGTGTTTCACCACCCTAGGCACAAAATATTTCTTTCTTATGGGTGATTCAGCAATGCCATGGGGTCTTAGAGGCTGTGAGCTTTACTTTTGTTATGTGGGCACACAGTGCAAACACGCCAGACGTGAGTGTTTGCTTGGATTGTAGAGCAGTAGGAACCATGGCGCCGTCAGAGTTGGAAGCTGCAATGTGCAGGGTTGAATGGGTGGGGAATGGCAGCTTAGTCAGCACAAACCACCTCTCCCAGCTCGAAATCTGAGGCAGTGACAGATTTAGGGCTCATCAGGTTTCAACAGAACTCAGAGGAAGCCTTGCCCAGTGTGAAGGTATCCACTGAGAGTTCATAAAGCCAACAGTCAAGATCTTGCTTTGTGTTGAGCCCGTGTTCCACATCTCTTGGTTCCCCCATCAGAAGAGTGGGATAACAGCTCTTCCTCTTCTCCCAGGGCTATTGATGGCCTTGATGTATGAAAGATTATGAGGTGACCGGAAATTTTAACAGTGGGAAGTACCTAATCCACGGGGATCAATGACCCCTTGAATTTCCCTTTTTTTCTGGGGCACTCTGAAATGTGTTGATTAATTCTTTGAACGCAGCGAATGCACTGTCTGCCAGGCAGTGTGGATGTTCTCATTTATAACTATAATATCCTTTACTCAAATTCCTGAGCACACGTTCCAGAAACAGATGTAATTTGCCAGGTGAGCGTCTATAAAGATGGGATGGGTGAGAGAATACAGATGGAAGAACAACACTCCTATCTCCCTGAAGAGTCTTTGAGGAAACCTTGCAAGTGTGAAAAAAAGTTTCTTCTTCCCATTATTTCATCTCTAATTCCAATTTTCAGGCCAAAATGATGAGTGACATGGTGCACTGTCATCAGAATATATTGTTATGATCTTGTACAGTTTCTAATTGGTCCAGAAGCAGGAAATTCCACAAATCTCCCAAGCAATCCCTCTCCTCTGGGATTCTTAGTCTCTGTTGGCATCCCTGTCAGGTTTGGATCGGTTTTCACTTAAAAAATGATTCTATTTCTCGTTGTTGCTCTACCAAAGAGTCTTCCTGCTGTAAACCAGTGCACATCTGTCCTGCTAACCAGCCCAGTGGGGATCTGTGCAGTGAGAAGGGATGAAGTCATCCAGCTTGGGTTGTGGGACGGGGCGAATTGCGGGGCTGGGATCTGTCCGGAGCCTGACTGTGCACTGCACAGGTTTGGGCCCCTTTGTTGCATCTCTGTGTTTTCAGAGACATCTCAGCTTGTGACAAAACCAGGCAGGTCCCACATGGAAGGTGACTGTGCAAAATGCTGCTGTTCACAGGTTGCAAGTAATGGCTCCCTGGATTTGACTCAGATTTGTGAATAGTTTTGGGACTGGGTTCTTTGGTGCCCACCACAGGAAAGGGTTCCCATAGCTCTGAGCACTCAAGCCATGTATCTTTCCCTGGGATTCCTTGGTGCTTGATAAAGATTTGGCTTGTGCTACAAGCTGTCTCATGAGGTCTTTCAGCACATATCTTCGTGCCTGTTGTGCTTTCGAAAACTCCACGCTGTGGCTGGGCCTGGGTGGTGAAGGTCACTGTGCTCAGAAGTCACTGGTCTGGGTGGGAGAGAAAGGCCCATGGTCTCACAGCAAGGTCAGAAGATCCAAATTAACAAGTTGATTTTATCACTCAGGCTGAAAGCAGAAGAGCAAGGAAGCTCCTGAAGTGGTTCCACTTCCTGCACTGGCTTCCTCCTTTGAGAGACTGTGTATATTTATTTACTGGTCTTTGAAGGTGTTTTTTGAGTGTTAACAGGCATTGCAAGTAAGAGTGATCATAGTACTGACATTTGTGCACACTTTTTGTCCGTGATCCATGACTGCATCCATTTAAAGCATAAGCAAGCTGTCTGCAATACTGTTTTCCAAGGGTCTCTTTGCAGAAGCAGCAGAAGATTCAGAGCAAGGGAATAACAGAGCAATAAGTTCCACTGATTCCAGCAGTGATGGTACAGGGCTTTTTGGATATACAGTAACCTCTTTCCCCTTATCAAAAGGTTTTCCCAGTCTAAACATCACCACCAGATGTGTTCACTTTTCTATTTAAGGGGAACAGATTGAGTTAAACCACATGTATATCAAAGCAGAGGCTGGAGGTTTAAAGGCTATCACAGACTACTGACAGCAAGATATCTCATATAGAACTCTCTCCAGATGGGACAAATTTCATGTAGCTTCTGGATTGATCAATACATGAGTCTCAACAGGAAAGTTTTATAGCCTCATCACCATATATCTGAGCCTGCCAGTCTCAAGAGGAGCTTAAGTGAGTTAAGCCCTCAAACCACTGCAATACAAGTTTCTACCTCTCTAAATATCCCACCTGTCCACAAGTTTTGAGCTTTTGTTGGCTTTCCCAGATTCCTCTGATGTTGTACTGGTGAACAAAATAGTCACTCTTGGATTAAATGCATTGCCATTGACAAGGACATGTTCCTTGTCGGCCAGCTCAAGTGCCAAGGAAGGCAATGGTGAGTTGTCAGAGATGCATCCCTGTGTTCAGGCAAGGATTAGCCTGGGTTTGCTGTGGTGTGAGTGTGGGGTCCCCAGAGTGGCACAGGGGGCAGGACCCATGCATAAGAAGCTGAGTGTAGAGGCCATAAGAACAGGAATATCCATTCCATATTCCTGACTTGGGATCAATCTCTCATTACAGTGACAGTGGAATAACTCTTGGAATTTTTTCTATTTGTAGAGGTCCTGTGTAGCCAGGGCACTGAGGAAGAGCTCTCTGTAAGATGTTGAGAGTTTATCTAGCTGGAAATGAAGCAGTAATGAACAAATCCATTCAACTGGTCAAAAAGAGAGGTTTCAGTGTCTTTGGGCAGTCATTAAAAGTGAATGTCATCTCTTGCAGTCTCATTAGCCTACAGGATGAAAATGCGATTTTTATTTTTCCTCGCAGGCTTCTGGGAATGATTATTCAGTGGGGAAAAATATATAATTCCTTGATAATCTAGAGCTGTTGGAGCTTTCAGTTAAATCTCTGAAGTATTGGCACAATGATGAATGGCCTCTTCTGGAATACAGAAATGGGTAAGAGACAAAATAAATCCTTCATGTATTGCAAGGCTTTGCTGTAGTGCTGCTTATCTCAAGGGTATTATGCAAATGTGGCGCCTGTTTAAATCTTGATGTTCTCATCTGGAGCAGGTGTATTAGCAACTTACTTTTTCTGTGGGCCAGCTTCCTTCCAGCTCTGCTGTAGGACTAGGAGTGACATTTTAATGTCAAGCTTCCAGCTGGGAATGCTCCCAGGTGGATGGGAATACAGCTCGCATTACCTGGCAGGTGTGTCCCTCTCCACCTAGAAGCATCCACTGCCTGAAAGCTGCTGAAGATGAACCTTTCCAAGGACAGAAAATGCAGTAGAAGGTATCCACTCTGCTAGGAGCCATGGAAATCCTGGCAATGGGATTGTTACCAGGTGATGAGTTGTCTACACCTGGTGAGCTCACACAATGCTTGTTCTTCAAAAACCACTGTCCTGGGGAGCTGCACAATGCCCGTCGTGTAAGGAGGAGAACTGGAGGTTCACCAGCCCTAGTGCCCTGCCAACTGGAGTGTGGCAGTTGTAGCATTGGGGTTTATGACCCCCAGGGACCACCAGGACAGAAGAACACGTGTAAAGATACAAATAACTCGGATGGTTAAACATGCTGTAATGTTTTAACATCTTGGATGATAACCTGTTCTTAACGACAATCTAAGCTGCATTTGGGGGATGTTATTGTGGTAATGCTGAAGTCCAATCATCCTGATATTTTGTACAGGATATCCTGGGCTCTTTAGACATTTTTAGTTGGTTTTAGGTGGATTTCTCATTTTCATAAGGCAAAGTCTATGTCTGCATCTCTTTTAGTAATGACATCAGTTGTCTTGCCTAGGGCTGATCCTCCTAATTATCTCTGGCCATTCAAACAGCTATAAGAATCCTTTCCTACTTGTATGCCTTGTTTTGGATTTCTTTCTTCTTGTCCTCTGAAAGGACAGAGTACTCCTGCATGAACAGAAGGATTGTTTCCTCCTTTCTATCTTTAGAATTTAGTTTATTATCCACTAAGGCAGTAGGAATGATATTGTGTGACCTGTACGGGCAGTCTCACACTTGGGTAATAAAGAGCAACCACACTGGTGTGAATGGTCCATTGGATGAAAATTATTCATTCCAGCTCTGGGGTGAGCAGCTTTGAGGAATGAAGTCATGGTCTGCCTCACAAAAACTCACGGCCTAGTTCACAGATGATGAAGATTGAAGCCACGATGGCTGCTACTTGCAGTTATTGTTTGACTGATCTAGGGGATAGAGTGGGAAATGGTGATGGAGTTTGTTTTGTGCTGGTTCCATTGAGGCTCAGAAGGAAGAAAGTTCATTTTACTCAGCCCTATTCTTAACATATGATCTGTTGGACAGGGCTGACTGAGAACTGTCTATTAAAATTTCTTCTCAGTAGGAGATTGGTTGTGTTGAAGCAAAATTTTGCTGAGACATTAGCTCGGTATTGCAAACTATTGGGGTGTGTGTGTATGTAAAGGGTCAACGTATTTTTGGTAAAAGTTCCTATTTGACAGGAAGGCTTAGAGTTTTCCAAACCCCTTTCACTTTCATCAAAGTTTTCCCATGAATCCATTCTCCCCATGCTTCGTTGAGAGCTTTCCACTTGACTAAATGTAAAAATGATTCTCGTTCCTGGCTCACACCCATCCTGTTTTGGGGTGGGTATCCCCTGGCCCTCATCTAGAGCAGTGATTTCCTATGCAGATGCAATGATGGCCTTCGAGGTGCAGTGAGGCTCAGCACAGCACTCCTGGGGGTGAATTCCCAGCTGTTGTTTGGAAGGACAGAGCTCTGTGAGAGCTCAGCCCCTCTTCTTTCTGCCTTTTTCCTTGAAAGAAATGCATCCAGGCAGCAACTACTGACCTCAGGGGTGCTCAGTGGCTGCTGTTCTTCAATGGCAACAACACATCCTTCCCCACTCAGCACATTTAAGCCTTGAGGACATAATGATGTCTTTTTTTTTGGAAATGTCTCACCAGTGGTGTCACCACACGCCGCTTGTGGGTCTGGTGGCTGGGTCTACGTCAGGCTCTCCCTCGTGTGCTGGGACACACACATGCAGCTGTGGGGCTTAGCCTAGCCTTAGTCTGGCCCTTGGGGCTCTGTCCTGGCTGCTCATGCTTCAAACTGAGTGTTCAAATGGCCACGTAAGATTTCTGCCCTGGGAATCAGCAGAGATCTTTTTAAGCCAGGAAAATGAGCCCTGGGTTGCCAAGATGACCCAATGTAACCTGCAGCCCAGGAATTCAGCTCTCTCGGACCTAAGGCCTGGTTTGGAGGAGCACAGCTGTGTGACCTTGGCTCTGTTTTGCTGAGAAAATTGTTTCTGAGCTGTGAGAAAGTCCATCGGCTAAAGGCATGCAAGGTAGGAAAAGGGAAAACAGAGAGTCATTGTTGGGATAATGACTTAAGGATTCAAGAGGGAAACTGTTGACATGAAAAGTTACAAAAAAAAGAAAGTTATAAAAGTGTAGGAAAAATGTAGAATAAGACAGCAACTGTGAAGACTGGGAATCAGCCTTTGTGAAGAAGGGGAGCACACTTCCACCTTGGCCTGCAGAAACTCAGCGCGTGTGCTAAGATTTATCCTGGTAGGATGTAACTCCTAGAAAACTACGGGGGATATTGACCAATAAGTAGTTATTCTGTACCCATAAATCATGTGTATCCCACCTGCAGAGCTCACAGGGGGAAGTGTTGGAGCAGAAGTGACTCAGGGAGAGTTACACCAGCCATGAATTAATGTTGTACACATTGGAAGCTGTCATTTGCCAAAGAGTCTTCTGGATGTGAAGGATCTCATCAAGTCCTGGGAAGAGAGTTAATGAGAGGATTTCAGGTATCTTCCACAATGTTTTCATGTTGTTTTCAGCCCACCAGTTTTGGTTTCTGAGGCTCAAATGGTTCCTTTGTGAGAGAGACTAGCAGGAACATCTTGGTGCAGAAAGTACTCCTGGAATTTGCAGCCCTTCTTAAATTAAGGGTGTGACAATGGATCAGGACGGGAATAATTTGCAACTAAAGACTGTACAGAGGACAGCTTCATATAACACCTTCAGCCAAGTTTTATTTTGGGGGAGGTTATGTCTCAGAAATAGAAGGTGATAGTAAGGCATGGTTAGAGTAACGTCCACGATATGTCATTGATCAGGCAGGTAACAGCAGATTACCCGTTAACTAATCACAAATAGCTCTTTAGCCCTAATAACTGCTCCTCAGTTCCACAGCATAGCTCTGGTTATGCTATCAACCATCTCCTGGTCTTCCTTTTCTTCATCACAGAATCTTAGAAGAGGCTGAGTTGGATGGGACCCATCAGGATCATCCAGTCCAGCTCCTGGCCCTGCCCAGGATGCCCCAGCAATCCCACCCTGTGTCTGAGACCATTGTCTATATGCTCCTAGTGCTCTGCCAGTCTTAGGACCGTGACCCAGTGCTCAACCACCCTCTGGGTGAAAAACATTTTCCTGCTATTCAACTTAAACCTCCCCTAAATCAGCTTCAGGCCATCCTATCACTGGTCAGGAGAGTACCTGGCCCTCCACTGCCCCCATGAGGATATTGAAGATGACAAGGAGGTCTCCCCTCAATCTCCTCTTCTTTAGGCTGAACAAACTTTGATGACTTAAAGAACACGTGTGGAGGAAAAGAGGAAATCCTAAACACGGCAGTGTTACGTGGCTGAGATGTTTCTAGCCTGCAGTCTGGGCATTTTTTTTTTTTCCCTCTGTTTAAATCAGAACCTGAAGACCCTCAGACCTGCAGTGATCCCAGCTGTTACCAGCAACAGAACTGCAGGAATGAAGGCCCTGCCAGGCCAGATCCATCGCCTCAGGCTGTGAGTGCAGCTGAATCAACAAATGAAAACAGAAGGAAAATTGACTATGAAGACCTTTAGGAAAAAAAACCCAACCAAACCCAAAAATTATGCAGGCAGCAAGGTGCACTCCATCCCCAGTGTCTATTATTTTTCTGCTGGGGCCTTACGAGCCAATGTGTGAAATCCTGCATCCCCTGAGCAGACGCCTGCTGGAGCAAATGACTTGGTGAGGGTGAATAAGGCCATGTGGTTACCATTGCTCCACTTCATCAAAACTCCTACTTCCAAGGGGAAGTGAGCTCAGCAAGCTGGGAAAGTGTCATACCAGGGGCTGGAGGAATGGCTGGAGGGCAATAGCAGGGACTTTACACAAACCAGCTGGCACATGGGTGTGCTCGGTTACATCACACTGAAAGATGGATCCCACAAGGTCTGGGTGTGTTCCAGACAACCTCCTTGCCCCCAGTCTCCTAATAAAGACTTTGTTGCCTGAGAGCTGCCATTCCTCCTTCTCTGCCTTTCTCTGTGAATCACTCCTCTGTAATCTTATGTGGGTTTTATAGTTAATGTGAACCAAGTGCTCGTG
>NW_008239785.1:387250-436222 GCF_000691975.1 Corvus brachyrhynchos | reverse complement strand
GCATTCCCCCCCCCCATCCCCTTCCATCAGAGGGGGACATGTGGAGGCTGATTCAAGCACAAGGGAAGCCAAAAGGAGATTTCTTGATTCATGTCAATGTGTTTGAATTCCAAAGTGCTTGAGGAGCATAGGCACAACACCTACTGTAATCTGACCAGACCAAAACACAGCCCTGCTCAGTCTGGACAGCGGCAAATTGGCATTGACTTCAGGAAAGCCATGATTTATATGAGGTATTCAACCACATTTCTTTTGGAAGAGACAGATATGCTGGGTTATAATTGGCAACAGCTGGACTTTTTCTCTACAAGTAATGTTATCCATTTTCTGGAGATAGAGAGGTGCTAGAAATTGGTCTGCAGAGTATATTTGGAGTTTTTGTCCCTTGATCATGGAATGCTCTTTCTGGTCTTGCTTGTCACTAGACCTCTCACTACAATCAAGTCTTTCTTGAAAACCTCATGCCGCAATTGATCGTGTTGGACTAGTCAGACCTGCACAGTTTTGTATCCTGTCTCTAGGACGGGGTTGTGCCCCATGCTGACTGAGAAAAAAGTCTAGGTGGGTTTGGTATCTGCTCTAGTATCCTTACGGGATTTTTTTTTATGTTAATAAGTAATATAAAAAATTGTATTGATTCTTGCTGAGTCTGTTGCCTGAAGAACTTCTTGTATTAGTCAATTCTGCAGCTTAATTGCATGATTCTTTGGATTTCAGTTTTGCACCTTCTAGCGTGCTGGAATATTGCCTGTAAGAAATGCAGAGATTGATATATTGCTTTTCCTTTTGACTGAAGGCGTTCTTCATTGGATGACTTCTTCAGCATCTGATTTTCACCCTTGTCCTTCCTCTCTGTGTTAATCCATTATTCGTTCTATTTGTGGCCCCTCAGTTGATGCCCAGTTGGGCTTTGGAGGCAGACAACAGAGGAGGCTGAGGAAATCTGGTGTTTTCTCTGGGCCTAGGCTGCTCCTCATTTGCTTGGTGACTGAAATCAGTCAGAGCTGTGAAGCCCACCTTTAAGACAGAGTATTTTAGAGACAATATAGGCTGCACAGTGAAACAACATTGCAAAAGCCTTGTGTGACTAGCACTGCTTGCCTCTGGCACTCTGCAGTTAAGATATTACACTTATTGGACTTGTATCTCTGGTTGATACTTGAGGCACAATTTAGCATGAGACTTTAATTCCCAGGGATTTTTAAGAAAGACTAGAGAACAGGGATTTCTAGATGTTATTGAAGCCTAATGAAAAACCCCAAGGCTTTACTGATCTGCTAGAAGCTAAGAGGTCAGCTTCATAGCCAGAATTTATTTACCCAAAAGGTCTGGGTGATTTCATAGATCATAAAAACACAACTTCAAAAGTCATGTTTTATTTCACAGTGGTGGTCTCTGCCTTAAGGTAAGGTCAGGTTAGGAATCTATTCCTGGGAGAGAGAGAGCAGCCCTGAAAGATCTGCTTTCAGATTTGCAGAGGAATGCCCTGACGTGCCCTGAACCTTCCCTGTGAGGAGCAGAAAGAGCCACGTTGGGGTACAAGACTGCCCTGCTCTCCTCTCCCCACAGGAGCTGCTGTCTGCTGCCTTTGGGAACAGAAATGCATTTTCAGTGCCTTCTGTTCATCCAGGCTGCAGGTACCTGGGACTTCTGCCAGGAGTGGTGGGAAGGTTGCACAGGTATTTTCAGTGTTGGAAAGCTCCAGAGATGAGGTGTCTTTCTTCTCTAAAAATGAGCTATAATGTTCATTGTTGTGTCCATCTGATACTCTGCAGATGACTCTGCAGTGCTCCTCTGGTCTCTTTCATCCCCAGGCTACCCCTTGCTCTATTAACAGCTACTAGTTAAAAAAAAAAAAAACCCCAAACATATGGACCAGACCTGCTGGAGATGTTCCTAGACGCGTTTTCTTGGCTGTGGATAAAGGGGAACTGCAATGATCAGAAATACACTTATCACAAAAAGTTGACAGATGTGGGTAACAGGGCGCCCAAATTAGCATCATCACAGTGATGAGATGTGAATGATACCAGAACTTGGCCCAGGGCTAAGCTCAGTGCAGAGCAGGAAGCCAGACTAGCCAAGCAGAGAATGCATCAGAGAAGGATCTTTGGGCACACTGAAGCTCTGCCTGGTGCCAGGTTTTGATAGAGGGAGAAAGTTCATCCAGTGAGTGACCAGAGGTTCTGCTGCTGCTGTTTCAACAGAGCTCACTCAGGCCTAACCTACAAATGCTCTCCTTCCCATTGTGGAACTCCCTGTGCAAATCAGATGCTTTTCTTACTCATTTCTAAGGGATAAAAAATCCTGGAACAGGGATAGAAACCTCCAGTTCTACTAGCTATGTAGTTAAACCACAATCTACAGGAAAAGAATGTCCTTCATAAACCTGGGAGATCATATCCACCTCTTACTTCATTGTGTCAATGCTGTCAAAAGCTCTCCTACTCTAATTTAAACTGCAAACCTTATAATCAATGGACACACAGTGGCAGCATATTCTTAATGGAGGGGTCTTGATCCTAAAAATACCACGGCAAAGACTTTTCAGGGTTCATTCTTACTTCCTGCTAGACTGGCTGGGTCTCCTCTGAGCAGGTTGGTGATGGCAGGGGTGAAGGTGGGCTTTAAAAAGGAGTAATTGTTCCAATCTGCCCGAAGCAGAGGAAGTGGAAGGTGATGGCTAATTAATTTAGCACTCGGCGTGGCTGCTGTCCCATGAAAACAACAACTGCAATGAATCCCTACAGAATTGTCTTTGGCCTGGAAATGAGAAGAGATTGATTGAGGTAAATGAGAAGGAAAATCACAGTAAGGAAAAAAAAATATTGAAAGAAAGGGGGAGACCAGACGCGGCCGTGTAGCTTTTTCCCATACAGAGCCCTCGGATCTTATTTTCTGATGTCTTTCTCAGCAGTGGCCCATCAAAGCCAGGTCTGAACTCTGCCCAGCTGTTCTTCACCACCATGTGGTGTCCTGGGCAGAATGTGATGTGATAGTGGACACAGTGTTGTTGGTTATAGATCTGTTATGCTGATCTTTGTCCTGAAGTTTAAAATTCGTAGAAATCCTAGTATTTGGGAAGTTCTGACCTGCTGCATAACTGGTTACAAAACCCCAAATCAATAAAATAATGGTGTGGGGGCTTGAACATCACAGTATCTTTTCTGAAATGAGGGAACAACAGCTGGGCACGGTGATGAAGCTGCAGGTGAAGCCCAGACTTACACAGGGATGTAAAGGTATTCCCTGGTTTATTCTTTAGTCCTAATAATTTCCAATGATTTTTTTTTCTTTTTAAATTGACCAATGAGTTGATGTTCCACAAATCCATCTCTCACAGCCCAAGGCATTGCTCCTGTGTGGTTATGGCCAGCTTAGAGCCCATCATTTCACACAGGAAATTTAGATTGTACTTTTTCCCAGGTGACTCCCTTTACATTTATGTGCATTGAATTTCATCTGCCACTTAATTACCTGACAACGTATCATAAAATTGTTTTGGAACTCATTATGATGCTCTCAAAATTAGCATTGTCAGCAAACTTTCCCACCTCACTGCTCACGCCCTTTTCCGGATCATTTCTGAACGTGCATTTTTAATGGCACAGATCTCTCCAGGGCCCCATGCAAGGTCTGACCCACCTGACCATCCCCAGTTTCCTGGCTTCTAGACAGGGTTTATCCTTGCAAGAACTTTTCTTCTTGTCCTCTTGTAATTGCTTAGCTTTCTAAATGGCTTAAGTCAACATCTTCTGAAATATTTAATTTAAAAAATCTGGTTCGGGCTGAAAATTGCATCTTGCCTAAAGACAAACAAACAAGCCACACAAAGATACAGCAAAACAGAATATTCTCACATTTTCAAGCATCTAGTGAAGTTTCCCCTTTCCTTCCTGTCTTTCAACACCTGAATATTCTTGAGATTAACTTTTCATCTGATTTTGCCTGGGAATCTCAAACTCCTTTGGGAGGAGAAAATTGTTTCCTGATTGTTTTTCTAGTGGTAAATAAATAAGCTTAAATTGAGCTGTGCTTCCTCTCCCCCCCTTCCTTGTTCATTTGATTAAGTGTGGCTTATATTTAATATTTTATATGGTCACACTGGATAAAACTGTGGGATTTTTAATAACTGCACATTCAAAATTGTGTTGGGATAATTATAATAGTGTAAGGACTTACACTGGTAAAATTTATTTTTCCTGTGAGGAAATAGAGTTAAAAAAAGATGGAAAGCACCTCAAAATAAACATTTATAACTGTATTCACATCAGGAGATTTATCAGCTTGCAATTAAGTTAATGTGGTAACACTTCCTAATGGAGGACAAACGATTAAAGTCCCTTTTGGGCTTGCCTGTATTTGGGAGGGTAACCTGTGCCATGTCATGGATGCTGTAGAAATGCCCCCAGACCTCAGTTACAACCCCCAAGTCCTGTTTGCCCCCTAAAACCTCTGTGCCTGAAAACTGCATGGAGTGTGTGCCTATTTGCTTCAAAATTGTCCAAAAAGTGTCCTCTGGAGCTCTGTTGAATTGTCAATGCCAAGTTTTGGCAAGAGGGGAAAATTTTATTGCTATTATAAACCTTGAAAATATGTTTTTTATAAAGCAAGTGCCAGCATAGCCTTCAGTACAGCTGTGGTAACACCCCGACCTGATTTCCACGGCACGTCTAAATGAAACTCCTAAACAGTGCAAAGAAAACAACAGAGAATTTACGGTGTAAAACCAGCCTGGTAATTGTATTAACAGTCCCTTCTAAGCAGAATCAGGCTCCCAGCTGTAGCTGAAATCCATAAAAAGCACACCATTAATTTTATGAAGAGAAGTGGCCATTTGAGTCCTCTGGAAGCTCTGGAGTCTGTAAAGATAAGGTGATGGACTTTTCTCACAGCTGCGAGAGCTGCATCTGGAAACCAGGTCTGTGCCATGCCATGGATCTGTAGGAAACCCATAAAAACCTCATCCTGCTGGAGAAAGGTCCCCACGGTGGGATCCCTGGGATGGGGAGGTGCCCACTTTTGCCTGTGCCCGCAGTGACCCATGCCCGGTGGCTTTGCTGTTGGCATCGTGTTCCCAAAAGGAACATTTTGCTTCCAAAAAGAGGACAACTCCCTGCTGTCTTGAGTACCCAATAGAGAAGCTCAGGATGAAAAAACCCAAAAGTATTTGCTGAATTTGAATTTCCTGCTCCTGATTTTCATATTTTCTAGCTGGCTAGCTGTCTGGATTTCCTAAACACTGCTAATTTGCAGTTAAATTTGCCATTTATATGTTCCTGGATGATTTGTTAGGCCTTATTGGACAGCAAAGAGGTTGTTTTTGCTTTTTTTTTTTTTTTTCTTGGAGATGGCTTTTCACACCATCAAGGCCACTTTCTTCACTTATTGACAGCTTTATGAGCACTGTTGGAAAAGCACCAGCTTCCTTCGTTTCATGGCATTCTGGCTTTCCACCGAGTGCAAAGGCAGTTTCTTAATTAGGACCTGAGAGCCTTTGCTTTGCTCCCTCATTCCCCAGGTACAAAGCAATACACTGGCCTTTCTGTAGTTAATCACTTTTCCAGACTTCAGCCCACCAAAATTAGGTGGGCTTTGCAGTCAAATATTTACCTGGCCAGGGGCCACGTGAAGAACCTGACACATCTGCATTTGGCACGTGTCTGTGTTCTGGCTGTGCTTACCAATTAATCAGGAGTGCAAAAAAATCAAATAAAATAAGAAAATGAACCCAATCTCTCCCTGCTTATAAAATATCCTGTGCTGAAGCTATTTCTGCACACACAAAAATGGAAAACCCTTCACTGATTCTTTCTTTCTTTCTCCCTGCCCGGGTTTTTCATTGCGTCTTTGATACCGCTTTGTACTGGAGCAGCTCACATTTGTGCCAGAGCCTCTGGCTCCCTTTCCAATCTGTTTATGAGAGTTTTAAAGTTTTATATGTGTGGTTAGATTTGAACTCCTCGTCATCGTTACAGCCCTACAAAACCATTTTCTTCCTCTTCTAAAGGGATGGTTGTGGCTTTATTTTGCTCAGGCAGGAGTGTTGCAGCGATGCCATAGGCTCGGTGGCAGCTCCATGGGTTTTATTCTCTGTGCTGGGGACAGTGAGGTGCTGGCCTCTCATTCATCTCTGCAGGGATGCCTGAGGAGCAGAGCAGGGTGAGAAGACAGAGCCAAAATCCATCAGACTTCCTAAAGAAAGTGTCTGTGCCCTAAACCAGAGGGTATTTGTAAGGCTGGGGACTTGTCCTCAGGCTGCAGCTGTGCTGGCAATGGTGGTTATTTTTCCTGCCTGTTTGTCCATCCTCTCCCCCAAGTCCACCAGCAAAGCTGCTCTGGTAATTGCTCCCTGACCTGTCCGTGGTGAAGCTGGTCTGACCAGGGAAGAATTGCTGTTTATACTGGTTGTGCTGTTGTGATCAGGGAGGAGAGAGGGGCTCCTGAGCAGCTGGAGGTGGGATTTTGTGAGGAGGAAAGGCTGCAGCAGGAGGAGGGTGTGAGATAGGCACAGTCCTCAGGAACCAGGCTGAGCTGGTTCTTCCTGCTGCTTCCATGGAGGGCGAGTTGCACTGTACTGTCTCTCTTACAGGCTTCATGGGAAGATTGGGATTTCCCAGAGGATCCAAACCCGTGTCTCAGAGCAGCCATGTGCTCCAGAGAATGGTGAACAGGGAAGAGCTGGGGTAGAGATGCTCTTTGTGCAGAGGGGTTGCATTAAGTCTAGAAAAATGTGATTTCAGATCCTCTCCAAAATTGTTTTCTTCGCAAGTATTTATCACTGTGAATATCACTGGTTCACCTGGAGCCTGCAAAAGACCTACCACAGTGATGGGCAAGGGATGAGCATCTGCAGAGCTCATTTTGCCCTCAGGCCATGGAGCAGGAGTCAAGTGGTAGCAGGCTCTGAGTACAAGCTGGAGCTGGGCCACCCCTGTCCAACTCATCATGTCAGTGATTTGAATTCCTAACCACATAATCATCTCTATCCATGTAACTCAGAGAAGAGCTGGTCAGGAATGTCTGGGAAATATAAGTCTTGAAATCCAGTTTTTGAAATAGCCCTTAATGGGAGAGGGATCATTTTAAGAGATAATTAGACTTTTATTGTGTTACAGAATTAAATACTCCCAGCTTCAGCAATGACTTTTCTTTTCATATAAATGCTGGTTGCTTTGGCATTATCACTAATTTGTAATGAAACAAAATCCAGGTTAATATTTCTCCTTCAAAAAAGAGAAGAAACATACTATTTTGGTGTCATTTGATAAAAAATATTGACATCTGCTCAATTCGGTTGATGTTGGCTTCTGCAACTTCATAGAGCTTTTGGGCTTCAGTTTTAAGATGGGAAGAAGAAAATATTTTGTATTGAAGTGTCAGGAGCTGGGAGATAGATACCCTGTCCAGCTGGGGTTCCTTCTTTTCCTTGTGGTTCCCTTCCCTATTGCCCTACAAGAGAAGAGATGCTCCTTCCTGAGCTGGACTAATGCCTGGGAAGAAGAGTAGAGGCAAACTGAGATAAAGGAGAGAAAGGTTGTAGAACAAGAAGAGAAAGAAGAGAGAACTACTTTGGGTTGAGATTTGCACTAGTTCGTTGTAATTACTTAAAGATATTGGGTCATAAAATCTTGAAAAGTATCCATTTCCCTGAAGTTAACTTACCACTTTCCTCCTACTCCTAGGGAACGGTGACAAGAGAGTTGTTTTTACCACTGGGGACAGGTTGTGAATGCAGTGCAACTAATCCAGCCTGTGCTCTGCATGCAGCAGCATGAGAATGATACGTGTCAGTAATGCCAGAGAGTCTTTAATGGCATTAAATGTGTTTGTTTAGGGATTAGACAAAAATCCCCTCATCTTCCAACAGCGGGGGGAAAGCTCTTTTTTTTCTTTCTTTTTCTTTTTTTTCCCCAGCACAACCCCAGCCTCTCCAGGGAAAACCACTCTGCTGCTTTATCCTTGTGTGAAATCAGGAGTGTGGCAAACTGCACCGGGTTGTCTCTGCCCTGACCCCTGGTGCCGCCTGTCACCCCTCCTTCCAAACTGCTCTGATTTCTCTTTCCTCAGCCTCTGGCTGCCGGTTGTTTCCTTTGCTGCTGAGCTAATTGCCACCATTGCCTTTGTTTGGGTTTTCTCAGCTGCGCTGGGGATGATGTGGAAGCTCCCTCGTGGAGCCTTCCCTCCAGAAGTTTGTGGGGCTGCTTCCCATAACTCGGGGGGAGCAGCTTTGCTGAAAATCCCACCTCAGACTAAGGGTCAAAGGGAATCCTTGCTTCCAAATGCAGCTGAAAAATATCTGTCTGTATTGTATTGCTCTGCTCCTCACCTCCCTTAAAGCAGGAGGAATACAGGAAGTCTTTCCTTACATTGGCAGCAACAGAAAGATCAATTTACTGGATAGAGCTCATGGACTTGCCAGGAAAATCAGACTTTTCCTCTCTCCTAAGAAATCAGTGCTGTCCAGAGAAGAGAGGAGTCTCGAGTGTAAAATCCTCCTCTCTGGCTCCTCTGTGGTTTTGCTGCAGGAGTGCTGGAGGATGCAGGTTTAAGCCAGGACACCTGGCACTGGTCCCTCGCTGGGCTGTGTCACTCCAGCAGCACCAAGGCAGCTCTGGGAGTGATGGGCTGCACAAGAAATGCCTCATTTCTGCAGGAAGAATATTAGCAGAACTTCAGATGATCAGTTTTGTCAACAGAGCTGATACTCCCTTTCTCAAATGAGAGAGCCTTGGAGCCCATTGGGGTTGTGATGAGTGAGCTAGAAGTATTTACATTATTCCTCCTTAAAAAGAAAATTTTAAAATAGCTTCCAGATTTTTGGTGTTCTGTCAAAAAAAATTACTTTCCCACCAAAATTACTTTTTGGACAAAAATAGCTGTTTTCCTTTTGTTAATAACAAACTCCCTTTTGTTAATAACAAGCTGCTCATGCTCCATCCCTCACCCGTGTGTGCTGCTGTGATTGCACACTCCTGGGCTGCCTCTACTCCCATCAGTTTCTCTGCAATTTTCACCTGTTATACCTCTTGGCAGCTCTAGATCATGCCTTAGGAGGTTTAACTGAGGATTGAGTACGTTTTGGGACATGCCCGTGTCATTGTTTGATGGAAACTGGGATCAGCAGTTTGTAGTAATAAGCCTGCTATTGATTTGCCACTGCAAGCACAGAGCTGGGAGCTGCTTTGATATATCTGACTGGAGACAGCAGCAGCCTTCCCTTTCTGTCCTGATAGGAGCACTGACGGGCAAGTTGGGAAATCTCACCCCATTTACACTGAAGCTTCTGGTTTGGTGTCTTGAGTTACAGCTCTTTGACGGGTTGAGCCATCTCTACCCATCCAGCACTGGGGGAGAAATCAGATGTGCTGATTTTCTGGATTATTGCGATATAATTCTGCCTCTGGGAGGAGAGAAAGAGTGAGGGTGGATATGCAGCCTCCTGGGTCTGGGGGATGCTCCAGAAGCACTGCTCTGCCTGCCCCAGTGCAGACCTTGGGGCTGTCCAAGTTTCTCCCCTTGTGCTGGGCCAGATGTGCCCTCCGAAACCAAGTCCAAATGCTTCCAGCTCTCTGGAAGTGCTAATCCACTTGAAATCTCAAGCATCCAGAGCCATTTTACTACCAACAAAAGAAATAAAACAAGGGATTTGTGACTGGGTAGTGATCGTAGGCAAACCCTGGCAAAGTATCCCGGGCTGACTGGGGAGCTGCTTGCCTGCAGCTTCCAAACACAACACCTAATTCCATTGTTACCATTCTGCCTCTGCAGTAATTGTTGCGAGCAGAAAAAAGAGACCTCTCATTTTACTCTGAGCAAAATATTACCACAAAGGGGCTTTTCTGCTGTGTTTTGCTTTGCCAATGCCATTAATGAATGTGTAAACACCTGCTGGCATAGATTTCCCAGTTTACTGAGGTTGGAGTTCAGGCTGCTAACACGCCTTCCAGTAAGAAGCGCTCCTTTCGTTAACCTCGTGCATCCACTAATTAGAGGGTCACTTGCAGGTCAGAGGTGTGCTTAGGCTCTGCTTCTCGGCTGGCTGTTGTGTTATTACTGCAACTGTAAATGCCACATGTGGGAGAGTTGAAGAGTGTGTTTGGAAGGCTGGCTGTATAATTAGGGAACATTTTCCCAAGGCAGAGTATGCCAGCTGACATTCAAGTGGCAATAAAAAGTGGCTGCTTGTTTGTTTGTTTGTTTTCTCCTTGTTTTGCAACACATTATCTGTCAATGAAAAATTGTTGAGTTGTTGCTGATTTTAGCTAGTCTGAGGTATTTGCTGCAGGACCAACAGCTCAGCAGCGCATCCATCCATCCATCCATCCATCCATCCATCCATCCATCCATCCATCCCCTGTAGAATCACAGAATGGTTTGGGTTGGAGAAGACCTTAAAGTGTTTCTCATTCCACCTCTCTGCCATGTGCAGGGACACCTTCCACTATCCCAGGTGGCTCCAAGCCCTGTCCAACCTGGCCTTGGACACTTCCAGGGATGGGGCAGCTTCTCTGGGCACCCTGTGCCAGGGCCTGCCCACCCCTCACAGGGAAGAATTTCTTCCTAACATCTAGTCTAAGTTTCCCTGCTTTTAGTTTAAAACCACATCCTGTTTAAAACCTTGTCCTATCACTGTCTGCCCATGTAAAAAGTCACTCTCCATTTCTATAAACTCCCAGCCAGGCCTCCATTTGGCTACAACTGCTCAGTGTGTGGGGCTAAGCAGCCACTTCCACCTTTGTTTATGGCATGAGCCAAACCCTCCATCAGGAAAACTCACTCAGGAGTTCAGTGAATAACGATGAGTTCTTAAAAACATGATTTGTCTGTCTTTCATTGGCCCTGAGTTTTCTGGTCTCCATTTTCAAGCTCCTTACTCATCCACCCCCTTGCAGAAAGCTCTCTGGAGGTGTTTTCTGCTTGGCTGGAAGCTCAGAGAGTAGTGTTACTTCTACCATTGGGTGACTGCTGATAGTGGGGCTTTAAGTCAGTCGTTAAACACGTAGAGTGCTCTGTCTTTGCTCTTGACATGGCATTAAGAAGATCAAACTGCTTGGAAACAATTAGATGGTAAATAAGCTTGTTCAGTAATTATGCATGAACTGCTCTGGCTGTCTCCAGATGTTCCTGCTTTGTCAGACTTCTTCAGTGTAGGACTGGGAGGTCATCTGATAATTATCAAAGCTGTTGGAACATGCATTACCTGCTGCTTCTCCACCTTCAATGTGTGTGACCAAATCAGGAGAATTACTCAGAATATGCAGCTGAATAGCATTTTTTGGCCTCCATTAGTTATCAGAAAGTGAGTAAAAATCAGAAATGTCCTTACTGACATTTTATTTTGCTTTTCAGTAGTGGAAGTGACTGGTAAAATTATATGGCAATAGAGAATTTGGCTCTTTATGTTTCATCTGGAGCCTCTTAATGCCTGTAAAAACCTCTAAAAGCAGGGAAGAGAGAGACGAGGGAGTTCAGAATTTTGGGAGGAGGAATGCATAAAATGCAGACAGAAAGGAGGCTGAAATATGAACATATGAGACACTCCAGGGAGTCCCTGAGGTAGCTCAGGAAGGCTATGGATCCTGTTTAGTTTGTGAAATTAATTGAAAAAGGAAAGAAGTTTATATTCTGTGCTATTTCTGCGTAGTTCTGTGCTTAGCAAAGTATGTTCAAAAAAAAAAACCAAAAAAGAAGACCTGGAAAACCAAACCTCTCCATTCCATTTGGGCAAGAGCTCTGGAAACTGCCCTGGTCCCTGTGGGCTGTGTGTGCTCCAACGTGGAGCATCGCCCTGTTCTGGCAGGAGGAATACTCCTCAGAGAATGCCAGCAGGGGAATTACTCTGCTGGAAGCTTGGGACAAAGGAACAATTCCAAAGGGCAGGAGGAAAAGGCAGCTCACAGTGTGGAGACACTTGCTCTGTGTCTCCTGTCTGCAGTGGATGTGTCAAGGAACAGGAGCAGCCCAACGCTGAGGAGCAGGCTGTTCCCATGTCAGGCAGGAAGTGCAGGAAATCCCATGGGCAAGTCTGTGCTTTGTAATGATTTCCAGATGACATCCCAGCCCAAATGCGTTGTGGTTGTCTGGATATGCGTTCACACGTTGAGGAGCTCCTACAGAAAATCAGAGGATCTCCTTTAAAGTCATACCTTGGCCTGAACAAAGGGCCTTGGATGCAAAGATCCGTGTGGTGGGTTTGGCTTTCCCTCCGCCCAGGGACATTCATGCTCAACCTGTGGAAAATGTGCTTTAGGCGATTGCATTGAATTTATATTTTTGGCAAACAAGCTCAATCCAAACTGCAGAATCTACTTGGATTTCCAAAAAATCTTTACTCGAGCGCTCTCATCAAAGGTTCTTAACACTAAGTCAGGGTGGGAGATGAAGCCATGTCCTTCCCTGGGCTTAATCTGGCTAAAGAATAAATGGTCAGTCTTCTTGCTGGAGAATGGTCACTGATGGAGTTCCCTGTGACCAAAATGCAGGCTGAAGTGAGAGACTTTGCAGATAATAAAAGTATTTAGGATGGTCACAACTTCAGCTGCAGGTGGGAATGATGAGGGCTAGGTGGGCTCCTTTGTGCTGTGTTAAAGCAGCTTTCCAGGCAGGTAGAACTTTTAACGTGGGGAGGGAAGGTGACACGCCTGCAGTGGTGTTAAATGCTGCCTGTTTGCCATCCCTGCAGCTGCCAGGCCACGAGGTATAAATGGCAAAAAGGCCAAATGCACATCTCGGAGTCCTAATGTGTCAATTATCTTTCTGACAATTACATATGGGTTTAATTAGCTGGCTAAGCAGTACCTATTACAGCATCTCACCTGCTGGAGGGATTTCCAGTAGGAAATGTGAGATGGGAAATGCTGGCAAATCTCAAATTCCCAGCAGCTCTCAGGGATTCAGGCAGATGAGGTGCAATAAGGGCAGCCTCGAGCATTCCTCCTTGGCTCTGTGCAGCTGCACCTCCTTGGAGCAAGGATGGGCACCCAGGTGGATTGGTGGTGGGATGTGGCTGTGGATGAATGCCTGGTACCTTTCTGATGCTGCACAGAGGGGAGGAAAAGGCAGAGCAGGAGATTATCCTGGGACAACCTGGTGACGCTTTCCTTCTCTGCAGAGCTTTGACATGATATTTTCCTGTATTTTCTTCATAAATTGTAATTTGAGCTTGAAGGTGACGGGGTAATCCCCCCAAGGAGTGTATTTGAGGGAATGCTGCTCCAGATGGTGAAAACGCCCAGGGTGGATTTGTTCTCAGTGGTCTTTCTGCCCTGCCAGCTCCCTGCAGTGAGTCCCTGGAAGTATTTACTGCTTTCTCCATCTTTGACCTTGCACTTTGCAGGAACTTATCAAATGGGAGTGGTGAAAGAAAGGAAGAGGGGGTGATGATCAGAGAGGGTTTTCTTGATGGTTCCTGTGGTGCACCTTTGACGCCTAGCCTGGTCCCACTAAGCTCAGCTGTAGGCTTAATGGCTTCTAGGAGTGACCCCACAACCTCAGAGATGGATTCCATAGCTCGTGTGCCCTCCTGCCACACATCTCTATCTCCTACAGACCCACTCCCTGAGCCCCCACACAGTTCAGGGACTAAACAGGAAGGTGCAGTCAGGTGCCAGCATGGTTGGGTCCTGCTGGAATGTGCTGGGGACTCTTTCCACACTCAGGTGTGTGGTCTCCACATACCTCTCCTGCTGATTTTCCAGCCACCTCTGCAAAAGACAGCTCTCCCAGATGGCTGCTTAGCTCAAGAAGCTGTGTGCTGAGGGAAGCAGCTGGATGATCGAGAGATAAAAACCAGGCTGATGCTGTGATGGAAAAGGATGCCTTGAAGGCACCTCCATTTATTTCACAGTGCTGCTGATGCCAGCTGGGAATTACAATGCCAGCTGGGAATTACAATGCCAACTGGGAATTACAATGCCAACTGGGACTTGCTTCCTGCAACACTCCTGGTACCTCCTCTGAGGTTTGTTCTCTTTTCTGATGAAGTTGTTCTGCTCTCCACACTTGGGTGTTAACTGCAGATCAACTCTTTGGTTGTGGTGTGGAAAATACGCTCTGAATCACCTCTCCAGCTTCTCCTGTCCAGGGTGTACCTGAGATTGGGGCACAAGCCAGGGATGTCCCTGGATCCCTCAGGGAATCCCTGTTGGCAGGCCATGCTCCAGAGTTTCTTCATTCCTCCAAAGGGCCACCCTTTCTGTATTGAAAAGCTGAGAGACTGACAGCAGAATGAAAAAAAGGAAAAACTTGATGGAGTTACATTAGAGCTTTGGGATGTAGATGATCCTTGTGTCTAACTTTCTAGGACTAAATACTTGGCTACACGGTATAAATGTGTAATTGCAGTGTTGGTGTCAGTCTCGATATTAAAATTGCAAACCACAACTCATCGGTCTTAAAACTGTGCCATTAGTGCAAGGAGAGCTGGTAGGGAAGCCAGCTGGGTTTTACTTTCCCTGTATGATAACTTTCTTGGGAGAAAGAAGACTCAGCAGACAGCCAGAACAGGAGGGAAGAGGGGATTGCAGCCCTCACAGGGCACAGCTGTGGTCCTTGTGAAGGCCTCGTGGGTACATCCTGTTTTCACATGCTCTGTCTCCAAATGCCAACCCACATCACATGTGCAGCTGTGGTGACTTGTTGCGGTGTAAAGTCCACTTTACACCCCCCATGTTGCTTTGAGGTGGTCTCTCCCCACACCACCGTGCTAGAAAGTTCTCCCTTTACCGAGATCCCACTGGTCACTGGCCCTCTCCCCCCTCTCCTCCCTTCTCCCATTGGCCCCTGTTATGTCACTGACCCTTGCCTCTGCCCCCTAGCCCTCAGACCATTGGCTTCTGATGCTCTGCCCGCCCCTGGGACCCTTTGGGATAAAACCACACGCAGGCTTTGTTCTTGGTTCTTTGCCTCTGTTCCCTTCGAGCGTGTTGGCGCCATTAAACGCCTCGGAATCGCACCCAGAGAACCCCTCCCACCTCTTCGTCTCCGGTTCGTGCTTAGACTGTGTGTGTGAGTGGGTGCTTGTGGCTACCTGTGAGGGTGAGATCGGTGCACGTGTGGGTGCTGGCAGAGTGTGGCCAAAGCATCTCCACGAGGGACCCTGTGGAAAAACGGCGGCATCGATCCACCGACGCCTTCCACCGCGATAGAAACTCCACAGCTCACCACAGACAAACGCAGTAATCTGATTTCTCGTGGCCCTTCGATGACCCCAACAGCCCCTCTGCACACCCTTTTTACAGGTGCTTCTCACACTAATCCAAACCCTTCAGACAGATGCCATTTTGAGAGCAAAACCTTCCATGAAATCCTGCTTCCACTGAGGCTCCAAAGAAAAACATCTCTGTGTTATGCTGGTTTAAAGAGCGCATGAAGCTTTTGGCTTTGGTTCAATGCCAGACTAAAGGTCTTCTACATTATAAACTATCAGGGCTAGAAAGATTGGCTCTGTAAATGGCTCCATATGCATATGCACTGTATATATACAAATTATGGATTTGCTTATGTCATGGAGCACTTCAAATATCCTTTAATAAAATAATAGACCCCAAGGTGGCTATATACACTGGCAGAAAGTTGTTCAGTACTTTGGAGCCATGGAAAAAGTTAGAGCTCCTAAAGATTTCTTCTTTTTCCTACGGTTTCCACTGTGAGCATTTAAAACTGCAGGACATCCTGGATCCTGTTGCATGAAGGGATGCAGCCGTGGCCCTCTGAACCTGACAGAAGCAGAAATGAAAATTGCTTAAAGAGAATGTGGAATGTGCTGCTTGTCTCCTGGCTGGCCTTGGAGATCAATGAGCTGCACTGGGAAAGTCTCTGATGAGCAGAGAAAAATTGCTCCTGAGCTTCTTTTCCAAGGGCTGGGACTCAGGATGTTGCTGGCAGGTTCACAGCTTTTTAGCAGGAGGCTGCTTTTGATGGTCAGAGAGCACTTTCCAGCTGTGAGTGACCCTCCCCCAGACGATCCTTTGCTCTGCAGCACGCAGCCCCTGACACCTGATCAGGGATGCAGCCAAGCCGAAAAGCTGTTTTTCCACGGGGCTTTGTCGGCTGCATCCCGAGCACCAGGCTACAAGGTGGGATTGCTGTCTTAATCCTAAAAGAAGAGTCAGGGATCCAGGCTGTTGCTTGGCTCCATAGGAATTTCCTAGGGGAGCTTGCCTGGCTCCCAGTGGCACCCAGTGAACTGAGTAAGCAAATAAAATTTACTTTCTGATTAGGTAACACCATTCTATCCCCAGATGGCTTTTGGGATAGGATCCTTATGGATCCTTCCCATGAGACTGGACAACAGGGGTGATGCCTCAGAGACCCTTTGCCCAAGATGTTCAATCTTTTTGTCTCTCCTGGCTGAAACCAGACAATATATATGTGGCTGGTTCTGCCCCAACAACTGCAAACAAAGATTGACTGCCAGGCTGCGAGCACCTCTCTGCTCCGAATTTAGCTTTCAATTCTCCCTTAATTTATTATTTGCAGTTAATTTAATCCATATTGACCTGCCTCAAAGAGAAAAAAGCTCTAGATTTGGTGAAAAATAATCTATTTTTAATTATTTCTGAAGTAGAACACTAGCCCATAAATAAATTCCACTGCTACCCAGTGGTTTTTTTGCCATCAGAACTGTCTTGCTGGAATCAATAAACAGTTGATTAAAAACCTTGTTATTTAATATATTCAGTAACCCTAATCTATTCATTAGAAACTTAATCACTTTCATGTCACCAGCTGCCGTGGTGGAGAAAAGAGCTGTAGCTAATTATTAGCAATTTTACAAAGCTAATATTGAATTTCTAATGGGTCCTCTGTGGCCTCTATTTCAAGCACTTTGTATATCCCACAAACATGTGTTCTGGCTCTGGGCAGGGCCAAGCATCTCAGGCTTCCAACCTTGTGGATAAACTTGGGCCTAGCAACCAATTCCCTGGTTATTTTGTGAGAGGAACATGTGTGCATAGCGCTGGCCCCTGGCCAGGTCACCCCAGTGCTCCTCTGCACAGTGGCTGCTCATGGGACAGGGATCTGCTGCCCATGGGACAGGGATCTGCTGCCCATGGGACAGGGATCTGCTGGTCATGGGACAAGGATCTGCTGCCCATGGGACAGGGATCTGCTGGTCATGGGACAGGGATCTGCTGCCCATGGGACAGGGATCTCCTGCCTTGAGGGTAGAGAAAGGCTTGAAATGTGCTGTGTCTGGACAGTGGGGTTTTGGCACCTCGAAAACTGCAGAGCTGCCTCCACACTACTCTGGAGCCAGCTACCCCTGAGGTCTGCACCCAGCAGGGAGCAGAGGGTCCTGTTTTCCCTTGTGGGCCGTCAACAGCAACAGCAGCATCTTCTGGAACCCTCTGTGCCATTAGCAGCAGTCTGTGCTCCGGCTGAGGGGGCCTCATGGCAATCCTCTTTTGGAAAGGTGTTGCTGAGAGGTGACTGAACACAAACACTTCCTCCCCTGGGCTTTGTCTCGCTGCCTCGGGAGGGAATTTGCCAGATGGAAGGAAACGGATACACAAACATACATGTGAACTCTTCCAAAATGGCTTCATATCCTCATTTCCAAAAATATGTGATCAAGCTTGTTTTATGGGCTTGGAGAACTTCTGGTGGCATCTGGCTGAGCTAAATATTGTACTTAATAGTCCAAGGCAGCAGTGACTGCAGAGCTGGCTGCGTTTCATGTGTGTTTACAAATGTGCTGTAGTAATTCCATGGAAATTAGCATAGAGCCTTAACAACAAAACAGGGCATGGAGAACAAAGAGATATATCTCTTGGCCTCTCTCCTGTTTGTGTGTGTTTCATTTGGTGTGTCTGCCTGTGGTCCTCATGCGTAGCACTCTCTCTGCTGCTGTGTCTATTAGTATTGCTAGGTTTTCGATTCTAAACCCTCCAACCTCCCAAAACGTATTTTTTCCTTATGTACCAGATATCAGTCAGAGGGAGCATTGGCAAGAGGTGTAACCTGGGCTCTTGCAAGTTAGTCTGAAGTATGAGGCTTTTGCCCTATTGTGTGACATTGTGTTCTATGAAGTTGCATAATAGTAACCCTGAAAAAGTATTTAGAGGATAGGATTTGCCAGTTTGCCAAACAGACTATTTGGTGAGGATGTTTTTGGTTTCAGAGGTTTGAAGGGACCTCTTTGTCAGTTCTTGGCACAGTGTCTCTGACAAGGAGCCCAGGGCTTCAGGAGTCTGTCTCCAGAACTCAGCAGCTCTCCCTGGACTACAACTCTGCTCTTTTAGGTAGGGAATTTCAAACACTTTTCATTTTTGCCCGAATCTGAATGAAACAAAGAAAAGGAGTATCAAAATCATCCACAAAACAAACTTGCTTCCTCCAGACAGCTCTGAGGAGTGTAGTGTGATGCAAGATTTGCCGTGGGTGTGAAATGTTGCCCCTGTTTCAGCTGCAGCAGAACTGGGACTCAGGGCTGCCTCGTGGGGTGTTGGCAGCAGCTCTGGGGCACAGGGCCAATGTGTTGCTCTGTTTGCAGGGTGCCTGGGCTGGTGACACAGGGACCCTTTCTCCTTACGGCATGGCCCACGTCAAGAATGGGTGGGTCCCTTCTCCAGAGCTCCTGTTGGGTGGTGGCTGTGAGCATGGAAATGGGGAAGAGCACGCTGACCCACCCAGAAGTGGCTGAGCAGGCCATGCTTTGCCTTCTGTCGTTTTCTGCAAGGAGCATGAAGTTGTTCTGAGGATGTCTGGAGGTGCTCTGTGGTGTGATGCAGAGGACACGCCAGTGTCACCAGCTGATCCCAGATTCCACCTGACGTTTTCCTCAAGCAGTGGGTGCCTCTGGTGACACTGGGCAGTGGGGACAGTGGCAGCTGGGCCAGTGCTCCCTGCCCAGGGAAGTGGGCTCTCTTGGCTGCCACAGACCAACGACACATGTAGAGAAGCACAGATCCCATTCAGTCATGTGCTGGCAGCTGTCCCAGATTCCAGTGAGCCCAAAGCTGAGGAGAAGCCATCAGAGGAGGAATTGAGGTGTGCACCCACACCCCACGTGCAATTAATTGCACCTGGCCTAGATCATCAGTTCATGTAAATGGGCAAAGCTCCATACCAGTCTTCTGAGTCTTTGCATCTGCAGATGATGTATTATTGAATTATGCTTGATTAGCTGTTTTTCTGTTGCTTAACAGAAAGCAAATCTCAGCATAAATGAGATTAGTATGTGCCCTCCATGTACGCCAGCTCTTGCTCCCAAGAATTTAACATTCTTAATAGAATGATTTTTTTAAAGAATGGAGCGGGGGCGGGGGGGGAAGAGTCTTTGAGGCTCGTCTTTCATTTGCCAGATTATCTGAACATTAAATTAAGCAAGTATGGAAATTCAAAATATAGCTGTTCTACAACATGTGCTGACACTGGCATAACAATATCGGTAATCCCCCTTGACAGCCATTACAGCTTAATGCTCGAAGAAAATGAACTACTTATTTTCTTTACACCAAATACGCAGCATCTCCACATCTTTGCCTGTCTTCCAGCCAAGATGACTCCTTGAATTAATCTCTTACAGGTACCAGCTGTGTTTGTCTCATCCTGCTGAGCAGCAACTGATGGCTTTGAGGCTGTGTCACCTTGACAGCTCGGAAAATCCCCAGCTGCTCTTGAGGACTTCATTGCACTGGGATTTTGCCATGTGATAGAGGTCCTCAGACATTCTGAACTCGGGTCATGCCAGGGGCACCCCTCACATCTTGTAGGGTCTTGTCCTATTGTCTCTTTGTTGTGCTTTGTCTCAGTGCAGCTGAAGGACATGTGGAATCCATAGTTGTAAAGCTTGTGGGTGTATCAGGTGTGGATGAGTTCCCTTTCTGCCTCTTTTAAAGTTGTGCTCTTCAGGAACCACCAGGATTTTGTCCCTGAATGATGCAAATCTGCAGCTTGACAGTGAAAGCACCAAGTTTTGCTCAGATTTGAAAGGGATGTTGCAGAAAAGATAAGTTATGCTGATTGGAGGTGGCAACTGAGCCTGTTGGTTGTGCTGAAATTTGTATCCTTGTCCATCTTTTCTTTAATAAGTACAACAGTTCTGACTTCAAGCATCACCTTGTCCTTGGTGCCTTTGGGAACCAGAGGAACTTTCTTAGGAGACCTCTTTTGGGAGTATAAGGACAGTTAAGGTATTTTTTTGCCAGGTCTCTGGATGCCAGCAGGTCCTTGGCCCATCAGAATGGTCTGGCAAAGCCTGAGAGCTTCTGTTAGAAAATGAGCAGGCCACCTACTGAAGAGTTTTAAGGGCTTGTAGGAACAAGTGGCTGTGGATGCAGGGACTTTCAGATGAGCTTTTGTGCTTAAATTCCACCAAAGTCCAACTTAAATTCCACCAAAGCCCAATGTTTGATACCAGAAGAGGTTTTTAGTGAAAGGCTATATTTGGGGATGACCCCGATCTCACGTAGTGCAAACTAATTTCCCTCCTTTGAATAAACCAGAGTCATGGTGATGCGGATGAAGACTCACCTCTTCATCATCAGGTGTGTTTTGCAGCTCATTCATAATGAGAAGAGAATTTCCACTGTGAGATCATTGTGCCTCTGAGAGAAACTGGAGCAGCTGCCTTGTAAAACGTGAAATGGCATCGACACACCAGGCTGTGTTTCAGAGCATGTGACTGAGAAGGTGATTGCACTCGTTAATAATGAGCCACTAAATTGGATGCAATTGCAATAGCTCATCATTGGTATAGAAATATTATGCTTTATAGGTACATTACTGGGCTGTATTTTATAAGGCTGTTAAGCTTATGCACTTTCCCTCGCAGTAAATGTCAGCAAGGTTACAATAAAATTTAATACAATATTATTAAAGGTGAAGTGCATCAGTATGGAATGATCATGTATGCACACTAAAAAGTCTTTATTATTGCTTCCTTAACCTTCTTAAGGAGCTGCTTGTTTTAAAATGCAGTGATGAAAAGGATCAAAGTTTGGAGGTCTCTTCGTCCACCCAAAGATTCATTAGAATTTTCAGTGTAGATGGGAATTTTGTGACACATTAGTTCAAGTAAATTAAACATTAAAATTTCAGCCCTGCCAGGAACATTTCAATACAGCTGCAGATTATAATACAGGTGGTGAGGTCTCCTCACATTCACCTTGGTTTTCATGGGGTGGAACTGATTGGCAGATTGTTGGCCTCCAAAGGAGCCAGGCGTGCCCTTGCCTGTGCACATCTCAGAGGGGTGGAACACCTAACAAGCCTTTGGGGGTCTGCCATTACCATGACAATGCCTATGGCCTCCCCCTTGTGAAGAAATCAATAGGCTGTGGGGCTCCCCAAACAATTTCCCTGACCTCCCAAGATTGCCAAAAGCAAGGTCAAGCAGCAAAGATCAAAGGCCCTGTGGAAACAGACATCCCCTCCCTGACCTGCTGGCTTGGCACTTGGCTCAGTCTTACCTTGAATTATTTCCTTGATTTAAGAAACTGGTGTTATTTGCACACACTCTAGCCAGGAGAAATCAGAATTAATCCCAGTGAAGTCTGAGGCATTATCTGCTGTTTGATTAGATTGTGAGTACCATTGTAGGATGGTTTTCATGGGTGAAACAGCCTGCAGAACTGAACAGCAGCCCAGGGAGACAGTTCTGTTTGGGTTTCGTGCAGAGGAGGAGTGTTAGGGCTCAGCTGTGTACCTTGGAGAAATTATCAGTGGTTAGAGCTATTCTTGGTGCTTGCAAAGCTAATCCCTAAGTATTTGGAAAGAGCAAAACAGACCTCGGCTACATGAATTTTAGCCTTAACTTCTTCAGGCTTGTCTGCAATGAATGGCTGATGTAAAAAAATGTGGCTCAGATACAGTGCCTTATCAGTAATCTCCACCTTCCCACGGGAGCTCCAGAAATCACCCTCTGCATGAGATTCACCAGCTCAGTCAGTCTGAGGTGTGTGTTCCGTGCACGCGTCTTCTAATTCCACCCTCTCAGCCTTGCAAATTCCTTCTTGTTTTCCTTTGTCATGAAAAGGATTTGGATTCTTGTCAAAATATTTTGGTGCTTGAGAGCTCCCAGCAGAGGGTGGATTTTAGGCAAGTGGGTACTTGATGCTTCCCACAAAGCAGGTCCTAGCAGGGATCTGGAGGCAGCAGAGATCTGGAAATGCTGTTTGGGTTCAGAGTCTCCTTCTCCTTTCCAAGCAGCAGCTCCTGAAAGTGGCAGTCGCCTCAGATGGATTAGGTTCCTCTCTCTGCCACTTGTGCTGCTGACCACGCTTTTAAATCACAGTTTTAAGAGCCTGTGTCAGAGATTTCATCTCTGAAAATATATGAGGAGCTGCTGGCTGTTGTGCAGGCATGGTTTTGCAAGAGCCCCACTGCAGATCCCCGTGCCCGGGGTGGCCCTGCACAACGTGTGATCTGCTCCATCCCCACAGCCACGGATGATGTGGGAGACGGCTGAACTGGGAAAAAATCAGGGATGGGTTCAAAGGAAGGTGGAGAGACCTGCAGTGGTGCTGTGAAGCCGGTGGGCAGGGGAAGGGATGGGAGGAAAAGCAGGAGGAAGCGGCTTGCGTTGGTGAGGGCTTTGGGTCCCGCGTGTCTCTCCAAGTGTGCGCACAGGCTGCTCGTGCATCCCAGGTGGGTCTGTGCACACACAGGGGCCTACAGACACAGACAGGCACATTAAACCTGCTCTCTCTAGCAAGATGAAGACTTGTTCTGGCTTTTTTCTTTAAGGTTTTGGAGTGCAAATCTCCAGGGTTGTAGGTGTGTGTGTCTGTTTGATCCCTGCCTGTGCAGGGGGTGGAGACTCTTGAAGGCTTTCTTTTAAGGCCAGTCCAAGTTTGGACATCCCACCCAGTCTGATCAGTTCTACACACATAGACCTTGTGCTGGTGGTCACCTTTTGCATGTGGTGGTGGAAGGGTAGGAGGGGTATGAGGAAGGGTCACTCATACGAAATTAAAACTTTTGGTTTTCCCCCCTTCTTTCTTGCGAAGTTACAGAAAGGAAAGGGTTATGATGGACCTCTGGAAGGGGTTAAAGAACAAATTTACATGGGATAAAGCCCAAAAATCTTGTTTTAAGTGGACACAGATTGTATTGCAACCTTTCCTTTTCTCACCTTGCTTGCTTGCTCTCTCTACTCTGCCTTCCTACCCCTCCCAGCCACGACTGTCTTTTTTCCAGGTTGTCTCATCGCTGCACTGAGCAAAAGGACCCGAGCAAAGCACAGTCCTTCTCTCCATGTGTGGACATCACTTGCAGTGCTGCTCCCTCCATCTTCCCACTGCTCATTTTCTTCCGCAGTGATCCTCCGCTTTCCCTCCCGTAATTACTTTCTTGAGGTTTATTTTCATCTCAGTATCTGATGTGACCAAAGTACATAAGTCTGTATCTATTGATTTCTGACAGCAGAGTCTGCTTGTTCTCCAGTAATATTTCTAGCATCAGCATTCATCTTCCTTTCAATCTAAAAGATATGTCAGGACCACATCACTAAGGCTTCAGTTTTTTCTCCCCGTCAGCAGCATTCTTTCCCCATGATTCATATCCATAAATTGCTAAGGGAAAAATAAAACTTTTCATCAAAGCCTTAAATATTTTGAGACTCCACAGTTATTTCACATTTTCAGGAGGGAGGCTGCAGCTAAGGAAGCTGTTCCTAACAATCTTGGGATTTTTTGGGAACTGCCTCTTTGGTCTGATGGCTGTGGTCTCATATAATCAAAGTCATCAGTTCCTTTAATATATTGACAGCTTGCATCCACATCCACGCACACACACCCGTTTTCACTGTGCTTGAGGGTAGCCCATACTCATCAACAGCCTTATTTACTTGTGTGGTTTTTTTTCTGGACATTAACACTGGTGTTTCTGAGGGTTGTAGCAGTGAGCTATGGCTGTCATCGCTGTGTAGGATGTAGGTTGTTGGGTGTCTTCCAGGGCAATCATCTGCTGCCTCCACTTTATCCAGGGTTGTTGTAGGATAAATTTGCTGTGCACGCTGCAGAGGCTTGGTGGCAGAATGGGTGTGCCACTTCTATACCCTACAAACCCACTTGTTCACTGCTGCTCTTCATGGGGATGGGCTCTGTTCATGATAAAATCACAGTGAATTTGGCGAGATGCTCTGGAGTTCCTTTATCTAATGACAGAGAGGGATGCATTGGATGTTTTGAGCAGCCTGTGAAAAGCACAGCCAATGGCTGCTGAAACTCTGCTTTGTCAGTGATGTGAAGGATGGTTTTAATTTCCCCATAGGTGTCTTTTTCACCTCGGGAATCAGCTGACGGTGGCATTAGTTTTGCTTCTATCATTTATTTCACATGCCTTGAATTATGCTTGACCATCAGAGGGAAGCTGTGGTAGTTACAATGCTTCATGTGCCTCTTCTCTTGAACAGATTCCTTTCACTGACTTGGCTGATTACCAGGCATCAATATATCTTTCCAAATTTTTCACGTGAGAGCAGTGCCAGGAGAGCTGATCACTTTGAACAGTCCTGCTGATTTGCCTTGGTGCTTTCCCAGGGGTCATGTCCAAACTCCATCCAGCTGACACGTCTGTCTCAGAGAGCTCCATTTTGGGTTGGGACTTCTGGATGCACCTGTTACTTCAGGGGTGTTTCAGGTGGTGTTTGATTCCTACACAATCAGCAAAGTCCGTATTTTTATTTACATTTTACTGCTTTCAGAGAATATTCGCAGCAAAGAATCTGAGAGCTGTGAAAAATCACCTGGTAAAACAGAAGGAATGGAAGCAGTGGGAAACATTTCCCTCATTGCTGGGTACCACAGCAGGGCACAGATCAAAATGACCCACATAAAGCACTTTGAAGTGTACCTTTAGGCTTGAAGCTGTAACAAATTTTAGTGGTGGGCAGGTTCTTCCTGATAAGAAGAGTACAGCTGCACTTGTGAAGGTGCTGGACTGAATTTTGGAGGGATTATAGTGCTTGGTGGGAAAGGAACAAGCCATTCTAGAACGTTTTGCTGGAGCTGGCATTTGGAAGGTAAAGATGGAAGGACATTTGCTGTTACGTGCAGGCCATTTGAAAAACACATGGCAGATACATGTGGCTTACATAGGAATGTAAAAATTGTGTTTGATTTGTCGGATGTTTGGGGTGAGGGAGAAGGTCATTTATCATCTGCAAGCTGACATCAGGCATCACCTGGGGAGAATCCAGCCTGTGTGAGAATCACCACAATCCAACTCGGAGGGATTCCAGTCCCTGTGGTCATCGTGAAGGTTTTAGGTCCCTTTCACAGCAGCTGGTGGCAGGTGGTCAACAAGTACTTCAGTGGCATGAGGAAGTGTTTGTTAATGAAGTTGTCCAGCAGTTTTTCTAATCGGGAAATTAATGCTGGAGCCGCAAGGATAAACTCTCTTAAAAAGGTAATGGCAAATAGCAGTCTTCATAAAATGGGCTGGTGGAAGGTGTCCCTGCCCATGGCAGTGGGTTGGAATGAGATGAGCTTTAAGGTCTCTTCCAACCCAACCCAAATTCTGGGATTCTGTTGCAGATTGGTTTTGTTGGTTTTCTTGGCTGCTGTGTCCACCTGCTCTCTCTGAATACCCATGTCTATACTGTGTGGTCTTATGACAAAGGACTGTGATCCCTAAGGATTTTTTAGCTTTTTACGTATTTTTCATATATTTGTAGCCTTGTAGATTTTTTAATATATATTTTTGTATCTTCTAGGGTTTTTCCTGCCCTGTCTGACAGTTTAACAAACATTTACTAATACATTCTTGAAATTCTATTTGGTCTTATTCTTAAGAAGAGAATTCCTGACAAGGACATCTTATTTCCCACCAGAACTTAGGACATAACAAGTAAATAGGGCAAAGAAGCCCCTGGACCAGCTCCAAGGGCTGACCCAGGGGTGGGTTACTGGGATAACTGATTTCCTATTGGGTGTACCAGCTAGATATACTAATTAATTAACCCTATAAAAATTACAGAAATCCTGTATCATGCATATGCAATGCTGTATTTTGTGCACCTGAAAGCTTTTATTAAGAATTGCATTTTTATCTCACCAACTCTGTTGCAAGGTTTTCTCCTTTTGCTCTTAGTCAACAACTGAGCTGACTGAGCTGACTCTGCTCTGGAGACCAAATGTTTGGTGAACAAAGCCTTTCCAACAACGTTGTGGTTGTCGTGATTTCAGCCCCAAAAAAAGCAACTCACAAGGCAAGGGCCACTGCCCAAGGCTTGTGCTACTGCCACACTGCCCGGAGCTCGGTGTGCTCATGGTCCTGCTCCAAAATGAAAGTGTCCCTCAATTTCATGTGTTCATTTTCCAGCTTTAGATTGCACCAGGATGACTGGGATGGCTGGAAGTAGCCAGGAGTGAAGGAGGTGTGCTGGGAGGGGACAGGACACAGAAGCAAGGGCTCCAAGGCAGGGGAAGGTGCAGTGGGGCAGCTCCTGTGTGTGCAATCTGACACATTTCTATTTGCATGCTCCCTCAGCAGCTGCTTCTGAGACCTGGCACAGGGTGGCCACGGGCTTGGGCTCCCTGTTCCTCTTCCCATCCCCATGTGAGCATTAACCCCTGCCAGTCCAGGAGAGGGAGAAATCAAAACAAGCCACTAACAAGCTAATTCTGGGAAGAGATTCCATCCTGTCCCCACGTGAAGGCTGTGGTGGCCCTGGGTGTGAGTGGCTGAGGGAGCTTGTGTGGGTGCTGGGCGTGCTTGCTTTGCCTGTAGGTTTTGGGAGCCACAGAGAGACGTTTGCTGAGGAAGATCTCTCCAGAGACATCTTGGGGGTGTCCATTCCCCTGCTTTTGCTCTCCCCAAGTCATGAGGACACAGGGGCAGATTTCCTGGCCAAGGGATCAGCTTTCTGCACAAGTGCTGCCCGCAGCACGTGCACCCCTGGGCTTCTCCCTGCCCACCACACATCTATTCCCTGTATTCCAGCATGTCCATGAAGCGTCAGTCTCTGTTGCTCTTTACAAAGGGAAGATTTTATTTCAGATGTGTGTCGAGCTAAGGCTTTGGCTCTTTGTTTTATTCCCTGTGATGGATTCCTGAGCTGTGGTATTACACAGAGCCCAGTGTGGTGCCGCACTGCAGCTCCAGGCTCTTAGCAGGGTCTCTAGAAGGACACTGAGAAATCAACAATCACTCCTTAAACCCTGCAACAGGCATCTGCAGGGAATATCCACCTAACTGAGAGTAGTCATTGCCGCAGAAAGGAAATTGTTCCCCTTTATTCATGGGATATGACCGCAGGGTAAATAAAAAGTGAGAGCAAGTTTTAAGTGCTTGCACCGAGAGGGTCAGAGGGGTCAGCTGCATTTGTGAAACGTCCAGCGCCTCTTGTCCCCTGTGCTGCCAACAGATGGAAATCATTTCACTGAGGGGGGGTATGAGCTGAGGTCAGTGAGGGAGAGAGGCAGAGCCCGTAAGGAACAGCTCATTAATACCCCTGGGGCCAAAGAACCACCTTTTGGAGCTGTTTTCTTTGTGCTGGTACAAAACACAAAGGCGAGCAGCCGGGCCCATGGGCTGTGGGAGTTTAAATCAATATGACAAATCCATAATTACATGGTGACTTGTGCAGTGAGAACATCTTGGGCTTATAAGGAAAAAAAAGTCAGCACGAAGCTCCAGAGTTATACATAAAATCCAGACATACACAGTCAATCTATATAAGTGTGAGTTTGCCTTATTTTGGATATTGTGTACACGAGGGTTTTTCAAATGTCTCTGCTCCTTCTGCCTAATTCATAAATCATAACAGGAGATACAATGAAAGGAATTAGGTGATCATTAAAGTACTAAGCACTGGGTATATATTTCCTTTCCTCTTTCAGTCTGAGAGCTCATTAAAATCTCGCTTGACTCTTGAAGTATCTTGACACTGAAGATGATGATGAATAGAGCTGCTAAGAGTTGTTAATAATTTGAAATACATTGTCAGAATCACATGGTGATGCTATAGGAGATTGCTATAGAGGAGTTATTTGTGTTTGTTTAATTCAGTTACCCTCTTAATCAACCCAGATTGGAAACAGAGCATTAAGCTGAGCAAGTATTTATTTTCTCTCTAGAAAGACATTTTAATTAAAAAATGAACTATTAAAAAAAGAAGTCTGGGCAGGTGAAAATTACCGGAATGACAGCATCATGGCCACGTTCACCAGTGTTTAATTCCAAACTGTTCCCAGTCTCCTTTTCTTCCCAGGTGCAAGTGCTTTGCTGGCCAGGGCGCAGTTCCCAACATGCTGAAACTGAAGTGTCTGCTCAAGTGCTTTGCTGGGTCTGTCCCTCCACAGCTGGAGCCACTGGTTTGTCCTTGGCAAGGGGGGACAGAGGGCTGGACACCCTCACTCTGCACTGCTCCGCTGACAAGTCCTGCATCACCCTTGGCTGGGCTCTTGTCGTGGGCAGCAGCTTGTTTGCTCTCCATGCAACAATCTCTGCTCATGCTGGTGAAGGAACACCTCAGGCTGTTGGGAGGGGATTTTCCTCCGTCCCTGGGAGGGGATTCAGCCTATGCAGAGGCATTTTCAAAAGGGCCTGTTCAACCCAAGGGTCCCTGTGGACGGGTTTTGTCTTCCCCTTTTGAACCATTTCAGATTCGTCCTGATAGAGATGTTTAATGTATTTAGGAGGCTTTGTCCTGGAGAAAAGCTGGGTTTTTTTCAGGGTGCACAGAAGCACATGGACAATTGCATCCCTACACAGAGGTGTCTGTGGTTCAGTCTCATACACCCCAAAAGAAGTTTGGGACTTTGTCCTTTGAGGTTAGGCTGTGAGGGGGGATCCAGGCATTTAAACTACATGGGGTGCAGGTTTCCAAGTATTCAAGCTGTGTTCATCGATGCCTAAATCCCCACTGCTCTGCTTTGCAAACTGGGTGCTTTGAGTGGCATTTCCAAAGTGCAGAGGTGGCCACCCACCTTCAAGCTGTGCTGCCCTCAAAGTACTTCTCCCTCTTTGCCACCCAAATTTGCCTCCTGCAGCAGGGAGGCAGCACCTGCCTCCCCAAAGCACATCACTCATGCCAGGTCAGCTCTTCCTTTTCCTCCATCCACTCGATGCTCCCAGATAGAGCATCCTGTAAATCATATTTAAAAATCCATTAGTGTAATGTTTCTGGAGTTGATATTAAGTGAGCTTTGGGGAACCTGCTGGCTCCAAATTCCCTTGTCTCAGACTGATTTACAGTATATTTCACCAGGACAGGCATTTTCATACTTAAGGACCAGCCCTGACCCTTTTCTTTCAGTGTTTCTCCTTTTTGTTCTATTATCCAGCTGTTTTTAGCAGATGATTGACGGCTTCTGATGCCAGTGTGAGATTGTTCCTCTGTTTTCCCACCTACCACTGTAAAAAAAGGAGGGACAGAATGAAAGGGAAATGCAGTACATGGGGCAGGTGAAGGCAGTAGACGATCCTGACCCTTCAGTGGCTCCTCCAGCCTTTGCTGGGATGTGCTTCTCAGGCCAGGGGCACAAAAGCTTTGGCAGGTGCAGCTTTGTTTCCCATGCAGGATGAAATGCTGCATTAGCAGGAGCTGTTCCCCTTCTCTGCTCCCGACACTGGGAGGGAGCCAGGGACAGCTGGGGGTGCTCCAGGCTGCAGGCAGCAGCTGAGATGTTGTTGAGCAGGTCCTACAGCCACATAAAAGCTGATGAGAGTTTATTTAAGCAAAGAAGTAATCTAGTAAGGGAGGAAAGGTTTCTCCCTTTGACACAGAAAATGTGGGATGTGGAGAGTCCTGGCTGAAAGCAGAGGGAAAGTATCATGGAATCTCAGAATAGTTTGTGTTGGAAGAGACCTTAAAGGTCATCTCATTCCAGTTCCCTTGCAATGAGCAGGGACATCTTCAACTAGATCAGAGTCTTGTTCAGCCTGGTCTTGGATGTTCCCAGGACACCCACAGCCTCTCTGGGTAATAAAATAACAATACTTGGTATTTATTTAAAGCTTTGATAGAAGAGTTTCAAAGCACTTTGCAGATAATACAGACCTGAGCCTCACAATTCTCCTGTGGGACAGGCGAGAAATTCATCAAGACCTCATGCTGCTTAGAGCAGCATCTGCAGGCAAATGGGAATGGGGCTTCTTCCAAATGTGTGCTCTGCTCTCTTGTGAGGGTGCGAGCAGTTTGGCTCTTAAATTTTAAGATGGATTATCATTATCAAAATACTGAGCAGCCAATCAGATGCTTGAACTGTGAACCTGGACAGTGCATTCGAGCCTGTACCTCAGAAGAAATGCCTTTAAGGCAAGCAAGATCTTGGTGGACATTCCTAAGGGGAAATCTTGTGTTTGCAAAACGTACTTGCAAGTTGAAATCTCAGTATGTGCCTCACTGAGTGCACAGATTTAAGGCATAACATGTCTTTTATCCTTTTATCCCACCTGATTATCAGGCTACGTATTTTTTTAAATACACGTGAAAATCATGGACAGTTTGGTCTGTTGGGTTTCCTGGCTGTCCTTCAGAAGGACAACATTGTTCTTCATTGGCAAACCTTTGGGGTGCAGGATGAGCTGAGCACACCTTGTGGCGTGCTGGTTGTTAAATGAGAGTGTACCAGAGAAGTCCCGTGGACTGAGGTGCTTGTGCCCCACAGCTGCCTCGGACAGTGATAGGAAATAACACCTTGCTCCACGTCCAGGCGGTCAGACCTTCACACAACCCTCTCACACCTCTCATCCTGACCTCACCTTGCTTCTCCTGCTCTGTTGAACTTGAAGTCGTTCCAAAATATGCCAAGAAATTTCAACAGCGATGCTGTTTCGAGTCTGCTGCACAGGGCTGGCTGTAGGAGCCCTGACATCTGAGGTGGTTCCCTGGAGAAGGAAAGCTGATAACAGCAAAGTTCACTCCTGGAAGCTGGGCGGACCCGAAGGCCTCTGCTTTTGCTTGGTCTCTGATGAAGGTGATTGACTTTGAGTGAGCAATTGCTGCTGACGCTGCAACTTGATCCTGGAGTTTATGTTCTGTGTAAGTAACCTTGAGATAGGGATAACTCATAACCTTTACCTGACCCTGGCTGTGCATCTCAAGTGAACAGGAGCTCTTTGTTTGAGCTTTTGGGAGCCATGGGAGGTATATTTAGCTTATAGTCATGAACTGATGCTAAACATATGTGCCCAGACAGCTGCTCCTTCATTTTGTCTATGAGTATGTATTGATTAATGGAAGTATAAATTTATACACGTAGCAGATTGTTCTGTGGAATTGGTACCAAGCCATCAGTAGGTTGATTTGGTCTTTTTAAATAAAATGAAACACTTGTTTTGAGGGAAGAAGGACTTTGGATGTTGGGGGGTGAGTGAAATAGTGGAGAAAATCAAGAGCAGCCCATGGTCTACGTGCTGTGAAATTGCCAGCAGGAGGACAATTCACTTGGCACGTTGCAGCCTCCTGGAACGGCACGAGGATGAGGAAGGCTTTGGTGATGACAGGATGTGTCATGCACATTCTGCTCAGTCAGGCTGTGGCAGGAAACATGTGCTTATGTGGAAAGGGGTAGCATCAAACCAGGTGGGACTCAGAGCCATGTGAGGGGGTTAATGAAGGACTGTGCAAGTTGTCTCCTTTATGATCACCCACTCTCCATGGGGAGAATCTTTAGGGAGTTCCTTAAATATTTGGATTCTCTCTAATTTGGTCTATTCTGAACATGTAAACAAAGCGTTTATGATGCAAAATTAATCTTGAATCTCGGAGGTTTTTGGGGAGGGTGACCTTCCTGATAGTAACAGCGGTGACTGTGACAAATTCAGTTTCAGTGACTGCATGGCAGTCTTAGGTGTTGGGCTGCTCTTACAGAGACACAGCTGCAGGGCCATGGGCTTAATGGGCAGCCTCAGGCATGACTGGTGATGCCCTGGGCTTTGGCAAGTCCTTGGTGGGTCTTACTCAGACCTCAGGATATTTTATAGTGTGGGTGGTAAGAACAACCCGCTGTGCCATGGATAGTAAGGACATCCAGCCCGTGCAGGATAGCTTTGCTCCAAACCTAGAGCTTCTTGAAGAGTGTGGGAATTCTGCCTAGGTCGTGGCAACCCTTAAGTTAAACCCAGGCTGGTTCTGATCAAGCATTCAGATTAAACATTTTGCTCTCAACAAAACGTTTTTTTGCTAATTTGCCGTCTCTGTGATTCAGCACTCACACCTCTCCACCAGGCAGAAAATGGATGGTTTGAAAAAACTCATGACCTGATGGGTTTTGTACCCCACAAAGCCACAGCCTTTACAACCCTGGCTTTTAAGCCTTTTTTTTTTTTTTTTTTTTTTTTTTTTTTTTTTTTTTTTTTTTTTTTTTTTTTTTTTTTTTTTTTTTTTTTTTTAAGAGAGGTTTTAAGGCAGGCAATGGGCACTGCAAAACCCGCAGTGCTGCTGTAGCAGCAAGACAGGCGGCAGCGAGGCAGTGGTGCCTTGTCCTCTCCTCCTCTTGGGCATGGCACAGAAATGGTGTCTGCTGGAATTCTGCTGGGCACTGGGGTGGAGGGAGGCAGCTCTGCAGGGCTGGGGGAGCTGGAGGTGCAAGTGCAGCTCCACAGGGGTTTTCCTTTTCCAGTAAGAACGTTTGCACAGAAAATTAACTCCTGTTCGGGCTCCTGGGGCAGATTTGTGCTACGTGCAAGACGTGTAAGTGGCAGCATGAATTGTGTCCCTGCTCACCTGCCTGGAGCTGAAAATGCATTAACCACAGCCTGGAACTGGGCAGGAAGGTGTGTCCAGGAGGACACAGGCTGGCTTTGTGTGGCTCTGAGTGTCCAGGCTGGACTGTTCACGCACAGCAGCCCACAGCCCTTCTCCAAACTGGGGAAAGAACTGAATGCCAGCAATCCAAATATCAATCCCATAGCAACCACAGAAGCTGGCTCTTTTTTTGTGACATTTTGTGTTTCAATCAGCTCAAGTAACAGGGCACCCACTGGTTTCTGTCTCTCAGCTCACAGACTAAGGCCTGATGATCTGCAGGTTGGGTAAAAATGCTTTATTGAGGGTTTGTGTGCGTGATTTCCACATGCTGACACTTTTAATCCTTGGCATCAGGCAACAGAATAAAAAAAGGGTGAAGGAAAACAATTTTTGTGAGAAAATATTAGAGCTGTATCCTATCCTAGCCTATTATTTTAAAATGTCTCTGTGGAATACAATGATTCCTGTAAAAGGCAGGGTGCCTGGCTTCATAAACCCTTCTAAATTACCACCTCACCGCAGCCTCCAGCAGCCGTCCTAGTTCCTCAATTCATTTTTAGCATTTGAGGATTAAAAAGAATACAAACCACACACTTTGAAAACAAAGCTCCCAGTGGGTCCCACACTGTGGCAAGGGGGCAGCTTCTTCTGACTCCCGAAAGCTGACATTAGCCAGCCTGGCTGAGGAATAATGGGACTGGAGAACGGGGGGATTTGTTAAATCAGCTTGAACTCATAGAACTTGTGTTTATGGGCATTTGCTTCTGGTGGAAAACAGTGGTGACACTACTGGAAGAAAAACTAGCTTTAAGAAATAATTTAATCTATCCACAGAGGAGCTGTACAGAGAGGGGGGATTATTGTGGAAAAAGGGAAGTGGTCCTTCAATTTTGCCAGCAATATTGTGCATTTCCCTCAGCAGAACTGAGGTTTTTTTGGAGCTTAGCCTTATCTAGGAGTGGAAACATAATGATGGACAAACATCAGGAGACTTGCAAGTGTGTTTTTTTGGTTTAGTACATAATAGGCCTGGCTCATGTCTTCATTCTGGCTTAAAAGACAGGTGAGGGGAATGAGATTTGCAAAGGTCTTCATTTCCTTTTCAGCAACCTCCAAAAACTAAGCCTTTAAAGAAATACATATTGCATGGCAGTATGAAGGAATTTTTAAAGTTCAGGATCCTTGTTGAGGTTTAGCTCCAGCATTTGCCTCTAACACTGCTTCTCTGCTGCTGCTCATGGGAGTTGCTCTTATATTATGGAATTTGCCAGTATTTTGCTCCTTGTAATTCTGCTTTTTCCTGTGTACTGTCTGTGGATGTCACCCACCTGCTGTGTCAGGGAGACTTCAACCCTAACAGCTGGTAGTGTTGCTGGCTGCCTTTAGACTAACACAAAAATTCACCAGATTGAATATGGAGATGGCCTTGCAATGAAAAACACAACCAAGAAGTGGATAAGCTTGGTGTCTTATGAATTTTGTGTTAAAAAGTGGGAGTTTGACCTCTGTGTAAAGGCCAGTGCTGTGTGCTGTGTTTGAGTTTCTGTGCTTCTTCCTGCCTTGCTTATCATCAGCAGCATGATGAGTTTGTGGAGGAGCTGAAACGTTCCCTGTATGATCGCTTGTCCCTAGTCCTCATATTTGCTCTGTCGTATTTAGCACTAACAGCACAGTTTTCCACCAAATCACTGCTGTTGGAGCAACACATCCTTTCCTAATGTGCAGCTCCAGCCGCTGGCTGTGAGCAGTAATTGACTGCAGTGGGGCTTTGATGCTCATAAGTATTTAGTCCCTCACGCTGTGCTCTTTGAATCAATAACCTCCCTTGCTCTGTAACCTAATAGAATTGCTTAGTGGAGAAAATTTTGCTTGTGTTTCATCCACTTAGCTTATTTCACTCTTATGATGGATTTGCTCCATCGGGAGAGCGAGTGAAAATGATCATGTGCTTGTCATACGCCCGTGACAATAAACATCGTCGTATTTTCCCCCATCTACTCCAGGACAGAGATCACTCGCAGCCTTCGAAAAGAATTGGGATGGATGTGCCCTCTGCATAAAATAGGAGTTGGGTGGGAATCAGCAGCTGCTGCTGGGGCAGTAGAAGCAGGGCAGAGAAGGCTGGATACAGGAAAGCTGCTGGGCAAACCTCTGCTCGTATTATCTGCGTGAGCACAGAGCCGGTGCTGCCATCAGGACAGGACACCCTGTCACCTCTGGGCAGGAAACCAGGGCATTCTCAGCCAGCAGGTATGTGGTAGCAGAGCCCTGAAGCTCCACGGGGGATTGAAAGCATCCAGCTCGTGGAACAGAGGCAATGACCACGTGCGAGGTACTATAGGGACATGGGGAGGATACAGAAGTGAGGATATAGGAAACTGAGTTTGGAGGAAATGAGAAAAACAGCAGGGTATAGGCCTTGGGTCCTTGATGAAATCCTTGATGCCAAAGGATTCCATTCTGCTAGTGTGGGCATTGGTTACCTCACTACAAGTGGGGATATTTGGGCATGAAGGGGTTAAGCTGTCCACGGTCTTTTGTTTTGCCCTGCCTCTCCCTTCAGAGGAAGATTTGTCTATAAAGTTATTTTTAGATGCCTTGTGAGCAAATTTTGTGGGAAGACAGGCAGCCAGCAGCCCCCGGTGAGCTGCTAAGCCCACCCCTCTCAGCTTACAGAACATAATTAGCAGATAATCATGCCAAAATCACAGACTCCAACGGGCTAATTTTATCACATGTGCTGACGTCGGTGAGCTTGTTGAAAGTAAGTTGTGGGTTGTTGGTTCAATGTGTTTCCTAACTTGTTTATGAGCTGGTGCTCCTGTGTTCTGTGCAAAGGCAAGATCAAATGCAGGTCTTGTCATGCAGCAGCCACTGGTGCTTTGGTTGGGTTAGATAACACAGGATATTTCCCAGCATTAAAATTGCATTTTATTGGGATGTGGTTGCTGCTAGTGGTGTTTCCAATAATGCTGCCCTGTTTTGCTGCAGGGTTGGTGTGGAGGGTGTTGGAGCTTTGATTCAGCACCACATTCAGGCACGTGCTTTGAGGCGTACTTATTCCACTAACCTGTAATTATATATCTATAAATGTATATATAAAAAACTGGAGGTGCCTGCTGGGATTGGGCTGTAATTTCCCATGATTTAAATGGAAAATTAAGCATGTATTTTTAAGCTACATTTATACTTAGGAGTTTTGCTAATTTAAGGCCTTAGTAACTCCTGCCATTTTTTTAGCAAAGAAAAATATTAAGTGTCAGATGGTTGGGCTGAACAGCTTTCAGGACTTGCATACCTCTCTTGGTGATAGGGTAAAATAAAGATACTTCTTAATAGAAAACACAGTCATCCTTCTGGGTACAATAAATCTAAGACAGGTAAATATAATAAAAACCATCACTACTTCCTCCTGATAACAGAAAGATGAAGTTGGCCAAGGTCACAGGGTCAAAAATAGGCTCAGTAGCAGGAATCTATGGGACAGATGATCTGAAGAATTTGGGGAAAGAGCCCGAACTCCTGCTCTTTGATTTTTTGTCCATGGGCTTGGAAAACCTAACTCTGAGACAGGTAGTGGTTTGCAGCTGGCAAAGGTGGGCTGGGCTGTCCCAGAGGTCAGCAGAACATTTGGGTTCCCTTGGTTCACGGAAGTGCCTTTTGTAGGGAGTGTTTCCCTTCTGTGGACAGATGAAGGTTTGGGGTCAGTCCTGCGGTGGCCAGAGGAAAGGCAGGGGAACTCATGAGGTCTTTTCCATTTCCAGATACATCTCTGATTGTGCAGCAGGATTCTTAATGAATTATCATCCTCCAAAATGCCTCTCAGCTCCTGCCTGAGTCTCCCTGCAGCATTTTGGATCTGGCCTTATAGAAGCAAATGTCAGGCACAGGAATCAGTCTCCCCCAGGTGAGCATTTAGTGTTTTGTAGGAGAGTAGACCTTTGTAACCTGTTTTCATTTTCTGAACATTTACCATGACAAAAAGTGTCTGTAGCTGAATTGAACACACCTTGAGTATTTGCTGCGATATTTATCCAAGTCCGTACAGCCGTGAAGTCTTGCATAAAGTCTCACCTGAGAGTCCTGTTCTTTGTGATTTTATCTTGTGCTTTCAGGCTAAATAAGAAAAGCTGTGGAGGAAGTAATAGCTTAGGCTGAAGTAATAATTTGCTGACAGGCTAGCAAATATATATTTGTCTAGCATATAAACTTGGTTCCTTTTTTCCCTGATCATGATGGAGGCTGCTTGCATAGAGGAAATATCCCTTGTGATAGAGAGCCAAATTCCCTGGGCTCTGGGCGTATTCAAGTACTCTGTCTGCCTGTCATATGACAAATTGACTCAGTGGCAGAATATGGTACCGTTGCCTCAAGCAGGCAAGTGCCTTTCTGCAGGAAGCATAGTTCATCCCAACAGCTGCCTCGTGAGCAGCGTATGGGAGTAGCAGAGAAGTGACATCTTGCATGCAGGAGCTGTGGTGGTAGCTCCAGAAATGAGATTGCCAGTCTGGTTCCACCCCACGCTCCCCCTTTCCCAACCATCCATCTCACGCTCTCTCGGCAGCCGGCACTGGCTGCTCCGTGCGCTCAAATCCAGGCGCTCTGAATGCGTGAGTCGTGCCTAGCTCCACTCCATGCTTGTTTTTGTTGTCTAGAATTTGTCTGTGGCTCTTCAGAGAGAGAAAAGAAGTCCCACGAGTGGAAATATCACCATTTGCTGTGAGGCAGTTGCCAAGGAGGGTGCTGGTCTCATTGCATTGGGGGTGATGGCATTTGATACTTGTTTGAACATGTGGAGTATTTTTGCCAGTTGCTTGTCAAAAACTTGCTCCATGGGAGAGGAAGGAGGGAGGTGGGATGTGGGAGAAGGAAAACCCTCCAACACTATTGTGGGATGAGTTTGGGTTAACTTCCAGAGCTGTTGGGGATGGAAGAGAGCAACTAGTGATAGGCACATAGTGATGGGGCAAGGGGGAACAGATTTAAATGAAAAGAGGAGAGATTTAGATTAGATGCTAGATAGAAATCCTTCCCTGTAAGTGTGGTGAGGCCCTGGCACAGGGTGCCCAGAGAAGCTGTGGCTGCCCCTGGATCCCTGGAAGTGTCCAAGGCCAGGCTGGACGGGGCCTGGAGCAACCTGGGACAGTGGAAGGTGTCCCTGCCCATGGCAAGGGGTGGAACAAGATGATCTTTAAGGTCTTTTCCAACCCAAACCATTCTGGGATTCTGTGTGTTCAGGTTCATTTGCACTGCAGTCTCAGCAGAGATGATTGTTTCAGTTGTGATCCAGCTCCCAGTGGATCTGCAGTTCCATTTTTCCATCACTCTGTGCAGTTCCAGCCACATCACGTGTCCAGCTCTCTGAGAGGCTCCTGGTGTGAATGCCACAGGGTCTTGGCTCCAGAACACACTCAGCTCCTAGGGTTCAGCGAAGCATTCAATGCCATCCTTTGAAGCTGAAATCTTCCAGTAAAACATTTCAGTGGTGAAAAGAGTGAATCCTGATAAAACCATGATTCATTAGAGATTTTCTAATCAGATCTATTTATTTCCCAGCTTTCTCAAGAATCAGTGATTATTAAATATCAATTGCATTCACCATTTTTACTTGGCTTCCAAGTCAGCTCTGAAGACAGACAGAAAAGTTACTGCTGGTAGTTCCAATCCTGCCAAAAACCTCATGAGAATCAGCTACTGAGGTTTCTGTGTTTGAGCACTGACAGATGGAAATGGTATCTGATGCTTTAGTGTTCTTTAATTGAGCTCTCAAAGGCATGGCAAGGTCCAATGGCTGGAAACGGACGCCAGAAAAATTCAAGTTGGAAATAAGGTACAAATTTTTAACAGTGAGAGTAATTAAACTCTGGAACAGTTTATCAGGGTATGGGATGGATTCTCCATGGTTTGATCTCTTCAAATCAAGAAGGCATGTCTTCCTCAGAGACACTCCATAGCTCAAACAGAAGTTAAGGGGCTCAATACAGATTTTTAAAAAATGTAGTTGCATGACCTGGGTGATGCAGGAGGTCAGGCTACAACATCTGAAGAGATAAGAATCTGTGAATCTAAACCCAAACAAGTCCCTTGATTCCAAACCCTGCCTTTAAACTTAATTCAGACCTAAATTGCCTCCCCTGCTTCACTATGTCTACTTGGAGAAGTAAGAAGGATTTTCTAAGGCAGTAGTTTGAGGAGTTTAATGCAGTCTTTTCATCTACAAGGATTTTGGCCAAGATGCTGAAGAATTTGAACCTTCCCTTTGGGCTCTACAGAATGGCTGTTTCTCATCCCAGGTCTCAGGTGGTTCTCTGTGGTTAACTAGAGCTGGCCCTGTGGTCACAAGTGCTGCCGAGCAGTTTTGTCTTCGGGAGCCAGGTATTCACTCCCCACTTCCCCGTGGTTCCAGGAACACCCTTCTCCTCTGCTTGTAATTCTGGGGATTCTGCTCATCTCCGGAGTTAAATTTACCTCGGTGCCACTCAGCTCGTACACTCTCTGGAGTTAATTAGTGGCACTGTGAAAGCTGAATCATGAAGTGCATCGTTAAGAATGGCACACAGGTTAGGAAAATGTCAGGCCAGCAGTGTTTCAGGCACCTCCTTTTTCCTGAGGCTCCACACGCTGTTTCCCCAGTTTCACGTTGTAACAACTGGGGTGGCAGCCGCAGGGGCTGGATGCAGTTGCCAACAAAAACTGGCAAAACAGAAGGTGGAAGAGGTCTATTAATTGGCTCCAAGTACCAGTGTCTCTAGAGGGGCTTTTCTTACCAGAGGGAAAGTGTTCAGCAGTGAAGGAGCAGGTCACGCCTGCAGAGCAAATGGCTTTCCTCAGTCTGAAGACATCTACAGACCACAGTAATAATACGGCAGAAATATCAGGGTTTGATTTTTAAGGGACGTCTGAGAATGCAGAGGAATTGCCCTTGATTAAAAAGGCCAGAGCAGAGTCTCTCTTGGTGCGTATCGAATACAGACTACAGATCCTTCACAAGGATCCTTTGCTGGAGAGGGGAGGAGGGAGGTGGGTGGAGAAGAGGAGGAGACAGCGAGGGAATTTAACTCTTAAGGACCTTCCTCAACAACCTTGCTTTGCAAAGAAATCTTTGCCATGGAAGCATCTTCTCCCCCATGACTGAGGGTTTTCTGTGTGCACAGAGAGCAGCTGGTGGTTTTTTGGGAGACCTGGTTGTGTCTATCCTGTTCCACTGCGTTAAAGCAGATCATCCTGTGTATCCTGGGCTGGAGGGACACAGTGAAGTCTTTGTTTGCTCTCTCTAGGCTCAGTCACATGAACCTGAGCAGCCTTAATGGCTGTTCTGTTGTGTATCATCTGTTCAGTGAAGCGTTCAGAAGCACTCTTGGATTTGGAGGAGCATCTGACAGAAGACTGACAGAACATTTGGGTCTTCATGAGGATCATAGGATTGTTTAGGTTGGAAAAGGCCTCTAAGATCATCTAGTCCAACTGTGGGTCAGTGGGTCCTCGTTTCTTTGTTGGGTGGTACCATTGTAGGACAAGAATTCAGGGGCTGGTTAAGCCAATGTCTTCTGTGCCATGAGCAAGGCAGAAGGGACTGCAGAGCAGCAGCTGTGGGACAGCCTGCCCCAGACAGTTCTCTCCTGACCTCCCTAGCTGGGAACCAGCTCAGACCCCACGTGTGATGCTGGGAGACTCTCAGTGAGTGCAGACATGAAGTTACATGTTTTGGTTTGGATCTTTTGACACCGTGCATGCTTCCACGACTTTGTATGGATTCCTGGCATTCATAACTGCATTTATTCTCAAGGAGCTTTGCTGCTTCTCTGCAACCCAACATACTTTACATCAGGATCTTATTACTTTTCTTCTTTTTTCTTCTGTATCTCGAGTTCTTTTACTCAGAGTTTGAATTAAGACATAGGAGAATTCTTGTTTGGACTTAGTTGTTTATTATATCTTATCAGTAACACAGCTGCACAGAGTGTGTGTCTTTGTTGGAAGGGTGGAAATGGCCGTGAGTTTTAATTTTCCAAGCTTTTTAAAGTCTAAACGAGCCAATTATGAGATATGTTTTTACCTACAACCCAATTACTAACTTTTCATGTTCCGCAGTGCGGAACTTTTGACCCAACGACAGAACATTCAGATTGGTGAAGAAGAAGGAGAAAGAAGAAATAAATCCACATCCAAAATCCTCCATATTGTAACCTATTATTACCTGTATCTCCTCAACCTAATTTTCTACATTTCTACATATTTCACCCAGTGACATAACTTTTAATTACACAGCAACAACCTCAGTGTTATCACACAATTTAGGAAGCTTTTCCCAGGGTTTTGGGTTGAATACAGTGTGTTTCTGGGGATCACTGCTTCTCAGCACTGAAAGGCTGAAATTCTCAGAACCCAGGGTTCCAACAGATCTCGCAGTCATCATGTTCTTTGGTATTTTTGTAGGGGAAACCTGGCTGATGTGGGGGTTGGGGAGGCTTTGGAGCATTCACGTGCTGCCTGGAATCACTGTTTTGGGAATAGCTCTGCCTGCTGTGTGTGCTGTTGTTCTGAAGCCTTGGATTTTCTCCACAGCCCTCGTTCTTGGTCCTTTGTTTTATTGGAGATGTGTTGGATGGACCAACAGCGCAGCACAACAATGATGTAAGGAGTTGTGTGTTATTATCCAGGACTTGTGCAGCCGCGGGTCCAAGGTTAGCTGGAGAGAGCTGAAGGCAGCAGCGGTGTTTTTTAATTCTAGAACACTCCTTGCAGTCTTTGACTGGGCAAAATCCTATCCCAGTGTCCTGCTGTGAATGGCACAGAGGCACCCAGTGTGTGCCACAGCCACCACAAGTGGAACCCATCTGGAAGAGCATCCTGATGGCTCCTTTCTCGGTCCCGCCTCTGCCTACAGTTCTGTCCCTGCCAGGCCCTCACCTCCTCTGTGCCTCTACATCCCAGGAGAGTGGCCACCTGAGGCAGAACATTGTCTCAAGCTCACGTGGGATGACTTGCCATCCTTTGGCATGTTTAGGTAATGTTTGTGTCACAGGCAGGGTGACTCCAGCAGGTGAGAATCACCTGGGGCTGTCTCATCTGGCAGCAGCACAACGCAGAGTGTCAGCACAGGGTTCCTATTGTGTTGCCTGTTGCAGCACCTTTGCTGCTTTTACTGTTCTGAATCTGTGACCTCCTGCACAGAGAAGACAAAACCTTCATTTCCTCTTTTGGCCCCCGTATCTTTATTTTCCTTCAACCCCTGCATGATGTCCCTTATCAGTTCTGTGAAATTTCTTACTGCTGACTTATATTCGTTGCCATCATTGTTTCTTGTTTTCTATGGAGGAGAATTTCCCATTTATTTTCTACTTTCTGATTTGGCTTTTGCTTGTCCTCCAAGCCAGAGCAGCTTTTTGCCTGCTCGGTCTCCCTTCTTTTCCATGGGATTGTGGTTCTTCTTTGTAGGGAGGAAAATGGTCTTGAACAGTTCCCAATTATCAGTCACAGATTCCTGCTCAAATTCTTTCTTTCAATTGTTTTGCTTTGTAATTATTTTCGGCTTTGTTAAGCTGGCATTGGAAATCATCAAGTAGATACATTACTCATTTGGACTTTATTCTATTTGCACATAACAAATGTAATCAAATCAGTCTCTTGTACCTAAGCTGCTGCTATATTTTTACATTCTGTCATCAGCTCCCCTTGATCTGCAAAAATGAGGTCTAATATAGAATTTCTTCTATGTTAGATGCAATTGTTTTTGTGTCTGGATATTTTCAAGTATAATTTTAGGAATTCTGAGCACATTTTTAGTACTTGCAGCACAAGGCTCCAACATATGGCTTTCAAAATGAAATCCCCATAGAAATGCAGCTCTCTTTCTTGAGTGAAATAACTGTGTTTACAATAGCTCAGTGCTACATGAAAATGATAGTGTTGTTAGTAATATTGAACAGAATTTTGAAGAGTTCAATAAATATTTCTGTTTCTTACAAGGGAAAAAGGGAGATTGTGTGATCATGTCCTTTAACAATAAAACACCTTTTATACTGAATGAGGGTTGTATAGCAGTTCTTAATTAGAGATAATAAATACCAGCAAGTTACATCTGTGTAGAAGAATTTTAGCTGTGTGCCATTATTTTTATGGGATAAACAAGGTGGCTCACAGAACTCGGGATTTTTCTGCCTGACATTAATCCTAGACAAAATAATGGAATTGCTGATAGGGCATGTAATTAGTAAAGAATTAAAGGGATTAATGCAAGTAGTGTCAATCAACATGGGCTTATAGAATATAGTTCTTGTCTAATTAGATTTTTTTTTTCCAGTAAGATTACAAATTGTGCTGATAAATGTAATAGTACTGATATGGTAAACTTCTGAGCTTGTCATATCCCTTCCTCAGGGAAGGCCTGAGGATCCTGATCTGATCTCATGGCTGACCCTGCAGGTTGGGCTGGGTGACCTCCTGAGGCCCTTTCCAACCTGGAACACCCAGTGGTCCTGTGCAAGTATTGCCTTTGGCTACAAATAACTTCTTACACAAGACTGGGATGGTAGAAAACCAATTAGGCACCACTGAAATAGATAAGAACCTGCTGCACTCTCCAGTTTTAACTGGACATCCATCAGTGAGTGGACATGCTTCTAATGGAGTCCTGGGGGTTATCCCAGATCTACCCCTGTGGTGAGGTCAAAATCTGAAGAAGAGATCACTGAAATAAAAGACAGGTCAGCAGTGCAGAATGATTCGGGTCCCATTAGCAACCTAAATGAAAACAAGCAACACATTTTAACAGGAGCCACGTAGAGCTGAGCCATGTCCAGGGAACTGTTGACACTGAAAAAGACGTGTGGAGCTGTGGGACCATCAGCAAGCCCAGACCCCTGTGAGGGAGTGTGATAGAGAAGGGAAATATTGTATCTGGGGGTATAAAAACAGGAATATTTGAGACTAGGAGGAAGGGACTCCTCCTGCAGTTTCCTGTTGTGACTCTGGTAGTTCAAGGAAGATGTTGTCATCAACAGCTGGAGAGAACTGAGAAAAAGGCCTCGTTAAGTGACTGGAAAGCACATCCACCCACTGGAGACTGGAGGAGACACTTTGCGTCATCTGACAGAGAGGAAGGTGACAAAGAGTTTTGATCACTCTGATGGACAGAAACATAAATATAGTGAAAAAGCTGAGTTCAGTCCAGCAAACAAAGGTAATAAAACCCAGTAGAGAGACACCCAAAGTAGAGGAACTCAGACTAGACATAAACCACACTCAGCAGTGAGAGCAATTAACCACTCGCAGCAGCACACTGAGAAATATGAAGCTCTCTGTTTCATTGGAAATTTTTACATGGTTTTCCTTTTCCTAGTATTTCTGCTCTGGTTTTAGAAGGAATCAGTTCTGGGAAGTCTTATGACCTGTGTTATCCAAGGGGTCAGAAGTCAAAATCACAGTGGTCTCATGTGGTTTTGTCATCGATTACTCCAAGGGCCTCTGACACAATGTGTGCTCCCAGCTCAGCTGCCTGTGTCTAACACAAGAGGAGGGTTCACAAAAACAGGCTGATCTAGAAGTGAATCAGGAGTTTTATTTGTTTCTTAACAGCTTAGATGAGGATTTTAGGAAAAAAACAATGAACCCAGGACTGAATTTTCTGAAAACCTTGTTAATTACTAAAGCGCTGAAGATACAGATTAATTCACTCAGCTTCTTATTGATTCCTCCCCCTCTTTGGAGATTAGAGGCACATCCACACAAACAAGACAGGCTTCTCTTATTGCTGTGTGCCCCAGGATGAGAGCAGTGGTTAGAGTGTATCTCTGCACTGCTTGTGTTCTGAACTCAGTTCAGAAACACACAGTGGGAAATCAGCACAAATCCCACTAGTGTGGACATTTAAAAATCACCTTCATGTCTCAAATGACTTCAGGTTTTATCCTGCCCATTGCTCCCGGGTGCTGGGGGTAGCAGGATCTCCCAGACACATCCCACCCAGCAGGTAACGTCACTCTGTGCACCCATTCCCTCACCAGCAGGTACTGATGCTTTCCACTGACTAAGGAAATACCCAAGACTAAATGTGATGTTCAGAAGGTGAAGTGAGGAGAGATGAATGCCCCCTGAGACTCGTGTCTGCAGCCCACTGGTCCTCTAATGGACTTTACATCCCATTAGACATTAATTCATGTTTTGATTCAGCCCTGAGAGTGCCCAAATGTTTTTAAACTCCTGAATATTTTCAAGAATTCACCTAGACACTTGGAAACAGCGGGGAAAAAGAATAGCAGCATGTGAATGAATGTGGTTAATGGGTCATGGTTGTTCCCAGATCCTTCTCTTTAATATAATTACTTCATTACAACATATCCATGTCACAGAACTTCTATAAACAAGTGCTGATGTCTGGCTGCTCGGACTCTTTAAAGTCCAGATCTTGGAGAGGAAAAGAAATTTGGAATGGAGAAAAATAGCAATTAGAGTTAAATGGTAAAATGGAGAGTTAATGTGTAGTGAGTAAAACTCCTTTTAGTGGAAAATGTTTTTTGTGTTAACTTTTGTAAGAAAACAGTTTTCCATACTTGTCAGGCTTGACAGTTAAAGTTAATGGTGTTAAAAAACAGAGTACTGAAAAATGTTCCCCTCAGTGTGAAAGATTTATTCAATGAGAGTTTGCTTGGAAAGTTATTTTGGCTAAGAGTGCAGGCTTTTGCCTAATGCTTGGAACAAAGATCCTTGCTGTGTTACCAGGATGGGGACACCCCCAAATTGATGATTTCCCAATTAAGATGACATCACTATTTTGTTGTATTTTTGACCCCTTTTTGAATAGAATGCTACACTATAAACATAATTTTTTCCCCCCTTCTGGAAAAACACATCGAGCAAATGCTGATCTCACTCTGCCTGGAGTAAAGCTTGGGACATGCTGGGATGCTCAGGGACTGAATTTGTGAGTTAATCTGCACTGAAAGCAGACTGAAAAGTGAGTTGAACTGCTTCTACTCATTGCATGCTATTTAGCAAGGTAGTTAGGGCGTGAAATTTCTCATGTCATATTTGTGTGGCCAAAAAAGGCTGTCCAGTAGCAGAGCTGTCTCTCCCTTGGCTGTGCTGGAGGCAGAGGTTTGTAAAGAAGTTGAGTGACAGCAGGAGCATGGCTGGGTGCTCTGGGGATCTTTACTCAGCCATTTCTGGCTGCCTGGTGACCTACTGGGGAGGGAAGAGTTTTTCACCAGTGCCCATAAACCTACAGACATGAAGCTACTTGACCTGACAGCCTGCTTGCTCCTTACTCACCCCAGTACTTTTTTAAAAAAAATTGTGCCTCTGATCCCTGTGGGTGGAAGTTGAGGACAGTTTCCCTTTTAAAATCAGAAGGTTTTGTGTCTGGAAGCATCCTCTGGATTTTCATCTGCTTGTGACGCTGATAAATTAGGTTTATCACTTCACTCTGGTGTCCCTGACTTAGGCTGTGGGGACACACATGTGGGTTTTGTTCTGACTGGGGCCCATGTTCTTCTAAAGCAAAGGCTCATGAATGGGCTTTTGAAAGCTGTCTCCTCATTGTCCCCCTTTTCAGCTCCCTAATTTAGTGCTACTTTTTATAATTTGGACCTCTCAAAATATCTGAATTCTACCTATTAAAGAACCCTGTAAATATGGAGTCAGCGTAGGCTGGCAGAGGTCCACTGGCCCCCAAGAAAAGCTGGTTGGCACCATTTGGGAATCTATTCTGGTGTTTAGAATAAATTCATCAAGACAGTCCAGAGAGGCAGAGATTAAAATTAATAGTGTTAAAGCTCTGGTTTGGAGCCTGTCAGAAATGATGTCTTCCTGACTTCATATTGAGCAAGACTGCATTGCATGGCTTCTTCAGAAGAAAGCCATAAATATCTTGAGGCTTCCATGCTCCCTGGGCACATGGATGTACAGGTTCTGTGTTTAATGCACAGTTTTGGAACTGCTGCTCTTTCCAGCCCTCCCATTTGCTTTATCCTGTTTGGATCCTGGAGAATCTGCTTGGCAAAGAGGAAACAGATCATGGAGCCCTCTCTGAAAACATCTGAGACTGCAATGTGTGCTTGGTCTAAAGGTTTCCCATTGATGTTTTTAATCCTTCAGTAAATTAAACCCTGAATCGTACCCCCAGACCCCAGTGATATGGGGGACTGAGAGGCAGCAGTATCTGGGAGCTTTTGGATGTGTGGGGTTTCAACTTCTGTAGAGAGAGGTTTGTAAGGCAGAGTTGGAGCCTCTCACCCTCCTCCAGCTACACCTCATTGGCGGCACTGCAATGATCCCATCTGGGATTCTGGGATCAGCACCAGTGCAGCAGCAGATGAGACCTAGGGAAGAATGCTGGTTATGTCCACCTTCACATCTGTCCAAGGGAGGCTTTGTTAATGTTACAGCTGAGTCAGATACCCCTGACTTGGTAGATGGATGAGTTTATCCTTGAGAAAAATTCCACATTCCTCACTTTGTGATTTCTGAGAATCCATATTTACCAGTGCAAGGGGCTGGGGAGAGCAAGGAGGTGGCAAGATCCACATGGGTAAAGTCATTAAACTACTACTTTGACATATATTTCTTGAAGAGTGTTGGAAGATTGTCAGACTCACCAGGATTTGAGCAAAAACATTCACCATGTGGTTCCCAGAATGGTTCCTAAATCCAGCTTTAGGTCCTGTCATAAAAGAAGACTGATTTCTGCTGGCACAGAAGAGCTGCATCTTTGAATTGCGAGTGCTGCTGGTGCAGGGAGCTGGAATGCCCAGAGATGGAGTCAGAACCCAGCTTTGTGCCCTTACAATCAAAACCTGGCCACAAGAGGAATTTTTTCTGCAAACTACGTTGCTCATGGATGTTTTCACTGGTCTGGAAGCTTTCTATGAAGATCGATTTCAAGTTACCCTCCTACTTATCCTCTGTGCCAGCAGCCCTGATGACAAATAAAACTGACTCCAGGATGAACTGACCTCCTTGTCAATACAGAGTTTTCTGTTTAGCTCAATTTATGAGTATGGGTTTGGACTGATAATTTCTGTGCCTGACTGGGTTCAGAGCCATCGGCCTTCTGTTGGGACTCCACGTGCTGCTTCTTCAGCCAGACTTCAGATGGTCGTTCTGGCAGGAGAAGGCCAGGTTCTCAGTTGCATGGTGGTAATAAATGGATTTCTAAATGGAAGGAAATGATATTGTTATCTATTTGGAAGCATCGTTGCAGCACTCTGTGTGCAAAGGAAAAATGTGGCTGACATGTTTAGCTTTATTATTATTATAACCCATCATCTTCTCTTGAAAGTAGATGTGGCCTTCAAAAGAGTCCAAACTGCAAGGAATTCAGCTTTTTTCCCCCAGAAATATGTTTGCTTTTAATGACACTTTCATCTATAAAAGCTAAAAATAACATGCCTTATTAAATTCAAAGCACTCTGGGACAGAGTTTGCTCGCTCTTGGCTGAGAAGGTAAAACTTTCCTCCGAGAGGATCACGTTTTCTGTTGGGTTTGGTGTTTTGTCTGCCTGCCAGCTGCAATTTCGTGTGGCTGTGGAAAATGCAGGGGACCCGTGAAGCACCATTCACAAACCCGGGACTCTGAGGAGCTGGTGTCTCCTTCCTATGTGGAGAGAAGTTGTTGCTGTCTCCTCCTTTTGTCAGGAGGAGAGCCAATGGTGCCAACACAGTTGATATGAGCGTTCAAGACACTCACACTGGTCTGTACCTGGACTTTTCAAACCTTTGGTTGCATCAGAAGATGTTTCTAGTTGCAGTCTAGCACTGTAGAGCAAAAGTCACTGGGAAACCGCCGAGTTTCTGTTTTGGTTTGGGAAGGGAGGGAGTGGAAATACAATAATTTCAAACATATGTGGCACTTCAAGGTACAGTGCTGCCACTTGGTCCTCAGTGCAGGCAAGAAGTGTCACTTCCTCTGTGCACAATCTCTTCTAGATTGTTCCTAGAATTATATCTGAAGAGGGAAAGTAGCACAGTGCAGCCCAGCACGTTGCAGCTTAGTAAATGGTGTCAGAAGTGCGTGGTGCAAGGAAGGAAGTGAGGATGAAGGTGCAAGGGAGTCAGGATGTGAGCCCAAGGCTGGGCTGGATGCAGCCCAGGAGTGGTGTGGAAGAACAGGATGCTGGAGCACTGGGTGGGAGGCTGAGCAGAAAACTGGAGACTTGAAGAAAAGATGAGTAATGGAGCCCTGCCACGGGCAGGGACACCTTCCACTAGACCAGGTTGCTCAGGGCCCATCCAACCTGGCTTTGACCACTCCATAACGCTCCATAATTCACTGGATGCTCCAGAGGTGTTTTGGGGTGGCAGCAGCCAAGCCAGTGCGGTGGTGG